>NC_056751.1:621403891-621746391 GCF_019279795.1 Protopterus annectens | reverse complement strand
AGACTCTTTGCCTCCAGCCCCAGTCAAGCCTGACAGGTATTACCGGGTTCCTGACTCACACCAATTCCTATACAAAAGCCATGCGGCTGACCCAGAAACTATCTCACAGGGCCCCAAGGGAATCAAGGCCTCCACTGCTAAAAATCCATTACCTTCAGAGAGAGATTCCAGAGCTTTAGAAAGGTGGGGGGAACAAGGTATACACCTCGGCCACCTTAACCATGAGGGCATTAAACTGCCAGTTCCATATGTTAAAGTACCAGCAGTTTCTGTTAACACAGTTGAGAAGCAAAATGACACAACCTGAACAAACCAGACTTGAAGGAGTTGCAGGATTTGATGCATAGTGCAGAACAAGTGGGTAAACATACCTTGCATTGTGGTTTTGATGCTTTAGAGGCCTCATGTAGAGCTGCTGTTACAGGATCAGTCATACCTAGACATGCCTGGCTCAAAGAGCAAGCCTTACCAGATCATGTCAAAGCTAAATTACTAGATGCCCCTCTGCAAAAAGATGTATTATTTGGTGTTAAAGCTGAGGAGGTATTAAAGAAAATGGAGGAAAAGGCTAAATCAATGCAAACAGTGAAAGATTTCCTACAGGTACAACCTCCACGTTTCAGTAGAAATTGGCCTTCCAAAAATTGGTCCTTTCCAGCCACGGACAGACCCCAAAGAGGTAGATACAGGCGCCCGAGGGGCAGAGGGCAATCTCAGGGATCGTTTAGAGGCAGACAATGGCAAGCTACTACACAAAGAGGTGGTGAGGAAAGTTCACAGCCATTCAGAAAGCAGACCCAATGACTTTCCCCTTTGCATGCCAAGCAAGGCTCAGATGGCAGCACCTTTAGGCGGAAAACTGGCATTATTTTCGAAAAATTGGCATATTGTCACAAAAGACAAATGGATCCTGGACATTATAAACAGAGGCTACAGATTCCATTTTCACACCCTTCCAAAAATGAGAGGCATGCCAAACCTGCCACACAATCAAAGGGCAGAGGCACAAAAACAAATTTCAGATCTCATGGACTATTCAAGAGGTACCTACACAAGAACAAGGTCAAGGTTTTTACTCCAGACTATTCCTGGTACCAAGGAAGGGAAAAGATTGGAGACCTATTTTGGACCTATCCATCCTAAACACATTTTTACTCGTGCCAAAAGTCAAGATGCTCACATTACAGCAGCTTCTTCCCATGCTGGGCAAGGAGTCTTGGCTGGTAACATTGGACCTCAAGGAGGCATACCTGCATGTCCCAATCAGACAAGATTGCAGAAGATACCTCCGATTTCTTGCAGGTTCAACCCATTATCAATTCTCTGCATTGCCCTTTGGCTTATCTACTGCGCCCAGAGTATTCACGAAATGCCTGGCATCAGTAATTGCCTACTGCAGACTTCAAGGGATACAAATTTACCCATATTTGGATGACTGCCTGATCCAAGCGGACAGCAAGCACATACTTCTGAAACATCTGGCTTTTGTAATAATGTTGTTGAATTCTCTGGGATACACAGTCAACAAAAAGAAATCAAGGCTGATACCCTCCCAAACAATAATTTTCCTGGGTGCCAACTTGGACACAAACACCCAGATGGCCTACCTCACGCCAGAGAAACGGGGGCAATTAACACAATACTTCAGAAAGCTAGCAAATTTCACCAGGCTGACTGCAAGGAAAATCCTGCAGGCTCTGGGATTCATGGCATCTTGCATCCTACTAATCCCATGTGCAAAGCTGCATATGAGGAAACTTCAATGGTACCTGAAAAGCCTATGGTCTCAACACAGCCACAGTTTGGAAACAATAATACCACTGATTCCATGTCTTCAAAAGGAATTTCTGTGGTGGGCTCAAGCATGCCAAAGAAACACAGGTCTCCCATTCTGCAAGGCTCAAGCAAATCAAGTCATCACAACAGACGCCTCGGACTACACCTGGGGGGGCACACATGACAGATCGGTGCATTCAGGGCAAATGGTCCCAAAAAGAAAAGCACCTACACATCAATCTAAAGGAAATGCTAGCAGTAATAAATGCTATTATAGCTTTCAAGGACCTTCTGCATCCAGGTCAACTATTGATAAGGACAGACAACACAACAGTAATGTGGTACATAAACAAACAGGGAGGAACCCATTCATACCCCCTATGCAGGCTGGCCATGTCTCTTTGGAACATGGCTCTGGAATTACAAATCGAACTTCAAGCACAGTACTTGCCAGGCAAGGAAAACACGCTGGCAGACAACCTAAGCAGAAATATGACAGATCCACACGAATGGAAGTTGCATCCTCAAGTTTTTATAGAGATAATTCAAGCATGGGGAAGGCCAGACATAGATCTCTTTGCCTCCCACAAAAATCACCAATTGGCAAAATGCTGCTCAAGGACTTTTCATCCACAGGCCTGGAGAGTGGACGCTCTCTCTTTCAGTTGGAAAACAATGACAGTTTATGCCTTTCCACCTCTTCCTCTGCTGCCCAAAGTTCTATTAAAAACCAGAGCAGACAGACCAAAGATGATTCTCATTGCTCCAGACTGGCCAAGACAACACTGGTACCCACTCCTGAGGAGCCTGACGCATTCCCCACCATGGACCCTACCTCTAATGCCTCTTCTTCTGACTCAGCACAGCTTCAAAACTCTTCACAGTCAGCTGAAAACACTCAATCTGGCCGCATGGAAGATTCCTTAACTTCACAACAGACCCTACTCTCCAAGGAGGTGCAGGATGTCATTTTGGAGGCCAGAAAGCCTTCTACTAGAAAAGCTTACTCCACAAAATGGAAACGGTTTTGTGCCTGGAATGAGAAAAAGGGCCAGAATCCTGGAATACTGAATTTACCTCAAATATTACAGTATCTAGCTGAGATGCTAAGCAGTGGACTTTCATTCTCCTCCATCAAAATTCATGCCTCAGCCATTTCTGCAGAATACAACACTGATCCTCCTTTATTCTCTCACCCCCTCTTAAGACCGTTCCTCAGAGGGGCTAAGAATATAAAACCCCCAAGGAAACAACCAGTTACCTGCTTGGGACCTCAATTTCATTCTAGAAAAACTGACCTTGCCTCCTTTTGAGCCCAGCTGCCACAACAGAATTGCAATATTTGTCCTGGAAAACAGCCTTCCTTCTGGCTATCACCTCAGCTCGCAGGGTATCGGAACTACAAGCCCTCATGGCTGTGCAGCCTTTCATCATTTTCCATCAGGACAGAGTTTCCTTACGAACCAATCCATCCTTTATGCCAAAGGTGGTATCCAGGGTAGCTTTGAATCAGGCTATCCACTTACCTACCTTTTACCCTAATCCTCAAAACAAAGGGGAGAGACTACTACATTCCTTGGACATCCACAGACAGCTGCGTTATTATTTGGACAGAACAAAGCCTTTCAGAAAATCAGAACAACTCTGTGTCCTATGCTACAGGAGCTCAAGGGAAGCCAATTTCCAAACAGACAATCTCGAAATGGATAGCCCACTGCATACGCTTTTGTTACTCTTTTCATGGTAAAACTGTACCTGCAGGCATCAGATCTCACTCCACAAGGGCCACAGCTACCTCTGCAGCTTTCCTCAGGGGGTACCTACCAAAGATATTTTGGAAGCAGCCACTTGGAGTTCTGTGCATAACTTCTCCAAGCACTATCACCTACCATTATACTCCAAAACTAGAGCAGGCTTTGCCACTGCAGTCTTGCAGGGCATCCTGGCTCCTCCTAGTTCCACCTAGTGCCTACCACCCCGTTTTTAGCTTTGGGATTCTACCCATCTGTTATGACTGCAGCTGTATGCATGATGAACATAGTACAGTTTTGTACCTACCATAAATGTAGATGTTCGAGTGCTAATACAGCTGCAGTCCAGGTTTCCCTCCCTCCTCCCCCTCTTGGGACAGGCCTATTGGCTAACACCTACTCATACAACCTGATTGGGGTATTCATTTATGATGTATTTGCTTACAACTACTGTTTTTTGATTATATTGCATTGCATTATTACATAAATGTATGTATTGCCTTCCTTCTGGGGGCACCTGACATCTAGGACAAGAAAAACTGATGAAAATGGCGTTTGCTGGTTCTTTTATACCCCTGTCGACGACAACCGACGCCGGACCTAGACTTTGGAATTCGGCCGACCGAGGACCCGCCTGACGGCAGGAAAACCCATCTATTATGACTGCAGCTGTATTAGCACTCGAACATGTACATTTATGGTAGGTACAAAACTGTACTTTCCCCTCGCTTTGAGTAATTACCATGTACTTATACCCGACATGATTTATTGCCATATTGGTGTTGTGTGTGAAATTGTATCTTAGTGTAGTTTTGTCTAGAGTTCCGGCCTTGACCTTTCGCTGTAGTCATTCAAGTTAGACTTTTCTGCCGTAATCCTATGTTTTTAAATCCAGGCTGCCATGGGAACTGTGCTCAGGTGGGCACTTGGTATTGACTGTTTCCATTGATTCCATCTCATCTCCTGTATTAAGTCTAAACTATTTATTTTATTTTATTTTACATTTGTTAACCGGGAAATTCCGACTGGACCAGGTCCATTTTCAGCGGAGGCCCGGGGAGAAAAGCTCCAACATCAAGTTATACAAATAGTTTTTTTCCCTGATGCTCTGCCATTTTATATGCAGTGGCATCCATTTATCTCTTATAGTCCAATAGTATCACACTATCTGTTCATACTTGTTTACAGATTGGCTAATGGTGACAGCATGTGGTCAGTGGTAACAACCCTATCTCTTCCATCTTTTTTTCAGATTGGTCAGTGGTGCAACTTATCATGAGCTGTATTTCTGCATTGCTTTCCTGATCCTTCATATTGGTTTTGTCCTTTATCAGCTTATATATACCTTACTTTCACTGTGAACAAATTCTACAGTCTGGATCTAATTTATAGGAATGGAGCCGTCATTGTTAGAGTTCTGATTGCACTGACTCATGATGAATGTTGTGATAGTACTGAGGGGTCTTGCAGAAGCCTTCCTGCTTGGTTTGTATAAATGGTGTGGTCGTTTTAATCCTAGTAGACTGTATTCTTCACAAAAGCCACCTGGGAATATGATATAGCAGTTATGTGAGGTATTTACCTCAACAGATCTTCGAGAACTATTCAAATAATGTAGTTTCCAACCCACCACCTGACCTTTTTTGCAGTTAGCAAATGTTCTGTAACTCAAGCTGTAGAATGACCTTAAACTTTGAGAGTAGTTCTGATAATGGTGCCTAGAGACTAGCAGAAAACTGTCCTGTGCCTTATACGTTTGCAAATAAAGCTAATTAAATGACTTGTGTTTACTTCACAGTGTAAATTATTTGTGGGTCTGTTGTTCAGATTATTACCTGAGTGGGTGAATCAACCACAGAAATCAAAACGTGCAGAAGCAGCTCAAAGCAACAAGCTAGAGTTGAATGAATCTTCACTGTTAACTTGTCAAGATAAACAAGTTACGTTAGCATCAATATTATTCCAGCTGCTAAAAACAAATGTTAGACTGCAAGAATTCATGGCCCATTCAGCTTCAGAAGAAATAAATTACTTGCTGAGATCTCAGGATATGGGAGCTTCTGAATGAAATGAAGGATTGTCTTGCAGTAATTGAAACAAAAATCTAACAGTAGAAGCAGGACAAACTGATGTGGAGGATATAACAAAAAGAAAACAAATTAGAATTACTGGGGTGCCAGACAATTTTAAATTAGGTAATTGTATTAATGCAGGCTCTGTTAGCCTGTGTTCTTGACTGCTGTAAGAGCCATTTTGATTTGAAGAAATCACAGGGTATTTGTACTGTGAAGGCTGGCAGCCTAGCTAGATAGAATTTTTTAAATAATTCTGTGTCATTGTAAATATTAATATGATCCACAGGCTTGTGTAACAAATATAAGAAAGTTGTGTTATGTTCTGAGCTTCAAAAAGTTAACTATAGTGCACCCTGCTGGAAGAAGGCTGATAAGTGAAGCATTTTGTGACTGATCTCAAGCTCGGAGACATGTCTGGACTAGACAATTAATGGTCTTAGAACAAGAGTTAATTACTAGGTTTTATATGTAAAGTGTCATGTCTTTTATTGTTTGGTTTACAGGCAGGTGCAAGATTACAAACAAATGTTAAATTTTGACTTCTGTGAGCCTGCAAAACTTTAGAAGTGATAAAAATGATGTAATGTGAAATGACTCTGCAATACTGGGTGTTATCAATTTAAGACTTTCTCAGAGAGATAGATTGAGCATTTTGGATTTTGTCTAAATCTGACAACAACTCACCAGGCACTTGCTTTGCTTTCTTAGTATTTAGAGCTTAGTCTTTCTCTTAGAGTTAGGAATTTAATCTTGCTGTTTTCTATATTTATGTCAGACTATCCTACAGTATTTAAAAATTCCTGTGATCTTGATTAGTATAGTGTTAAATTAATGAGATTTGTCTTGTGCTTTTATTATATATTAAATATTTTAAACCTTTCAACTGTGGCTGTTTTGTGTAAAGATAATTTAAGCTCTTAGAGTACATTGCATGTATTTGGTGATACTGCATGTATTTGGTGATACTGTCCAAGCCACTCCAATCGTCTTGCTGTTCGGCACACTTAATATTTGGATAACAGTAATATTATACAGTGAAACTGGTCACCCTTTGGGAAGGGCCTTATTAGTAGCTGATAAATAGTGGTTGGTGGCAGTGATTTCTACCTTATAGTTTGAAGAGAAGGGGGGCATAGCTGGAGAACCTGTGCCAGCCCTTCCCCAGGAGTGTCTGTGTGTTTGTGTATAACTCCTATGTGTGTGTGTGTGTGTGTGTGTGTGTGTGTGTGTGTGTGTGTGTGTGTGTGTGTGTGTGCGTGTCAACTACTTGGGCAGGGACACAAAGCACTGGTTGGACAGAGAGGGTGCTGGAGGTTTTGGCTTAACCACTAAGCTGAGATCTGTACCCTATAGCTGTGCCAGTGGGGAATTTTATCGGGGATCTGGAGAGAAAGGGAGAAACCAGCCCAAGACTGACTGTGATCTCTGTGTGCTCTTAAGGGAAATTGTATTTTACTGTGTGTGTACTTGTAATCCTTCCCAATGTGCACACCCTCACTGGTGCTAGTGTTGAGGATTGAGGCTCCTTGATTACTGGGCCAGTGCGCGGGCATCCCATATTAATTGTTTGGCAGTGGCGGGATATCCACATCAAATATCAATTGTTTGATAGTGGTGAGTTAGCCACCTCACATGCTAATTGGCTTGTAGTGGTGTGGATAGTGAATTCCTGTCGCTTGTGCACAGTGATCACTGAAGGTGTTTTTGTACTCTAAATTAGCCACACAGTGAATATTCAGAGTTCATATCACAATTGTTTTATTTCTTTTGTTAGCTTAGTCAGTCAGGGAGAGCAAGCAAGCAAGTCAGCAGAGGAGTACGGTAAGCTGACAAGGCGCCAGTTTGCAGGACATCTGTTTGCTTATGAGTGGGAAGGTGAGCGTGAATCTTATAAGGAGTCTGTTGTGGCATAGGTCCTAAACCTCAGGACAAGGCTCAGGGAATTCATGGGTTTGGCAGTAGCCCAACAGAAAAAGTTCTGGTACGACAGGAATCCTCGAGCTAGAGAGTATGCTGTAGGGCAGCATTTAATGGTTCTTATTCCTTTCAGACGCAGCCAGCTGCAGACAGCCTGGGAGGGGACCCTACAAAGTGGTAAGGAAGGTCAGTGATGTTAACTACATAGTGGACCTGCTAGGCAGGAGGACAAATTGTACCATGTTAACATGATGAAACCTTACCATGATAGGGAGGCCCTTGTGCTGAGTATTTGCAGTGGATTGCAGGAGGAGTCTGAGGAAGATCTGGTGACTGATCTTCTCAGTGAGGCTCAGACTGACACCTCAGCGAAAGGTGGTAGCTGTGTTCCAGCAGCTATCTCCTACCCACGTTCGAGAAATCCGAGCAGTGTTACAGGATTTTGGGGGCTCACTGAAAAAAAAAGGGTGCACCCACCTGGTGCAGCATCAGGTGGATACAGGACCCCAAAGGCCTATTAGGCAGTCACCTTATATGGTGCCCGAGAGAGTCAAACAGACTCTGAGGGAGGAGATCCAGGAAATGTTGGAACTGTGGGTAACAACAGTCCCTGGAATGGAGGATGGCAGCACCAGGTTGTGTGTGGACTACAGGAAATTGAAATAGTCACAGTCAGATGCTTACCCCATGCCTAGGTTGAATGAAGGCCTAGAGCAGCTGGGTGGGGCTAAGATCCTGCCAAGGGTTACTGGCAGGTGACTTTGACTCCCAGTGCTAGAGAGTGGTCAGCCTATGAGTTCACAAAGATGCCCTTTGTGATGAAAAATGCCCCAGCAATTTTCCAGAGGCTGGTAGGTCCTATTTGCCCTTGATTACCTAGATGATATTGACATCTACAGCCATTCTTGGCAAGAGCACTTTCAACATGTCAGGGAGATGCTGGGCAGACTACAGAAGGCAGGGTTGATCAATCAGCTGAGCAAATGTCAGGTAGGTATGGCAGAGGTCTCCTACCTGGGGCATAAGTGTGGAGTGGTAAGATCAGGCTAGAACCTGCCAAAGTGGAAACCATTTAGGCATGGCCTGCACCTCAAAAAGCAGGTGAGGGCATTCTTAGGGACAGTGGTACTATAGAAAGTTCATCCTGTTATAGTACCATAGCTACTCCCACAGACCTGACAAGGAAGAACAGGCCAGAAAGGTAGTGTGGACCACAGCATGTGAAGGCATTCCAGAAGCTTAAAGAAGCTTTGGTTTGTTAGCCAGTCCAGATTACAGCAAAGAATTTGTTGTGCAGGTGGATGCTTAACCATGGGGTGGTGGGGGCTGTACTTAGCCAGATTTCTTAAGATCATAGGCTCCAACCCAGGAGGAATGCTTTGCAGCTTTAGAAAAGGAAATAGTGTGAGCACTGCAGATGCAGCCGGATGAAAATTCACTGTGTTACAATCCCCTAACATGGTTACACGCCTAGCCAAGAATATGTTGCTGACCTAAGCACTTATTTTAATAGGTGGGTACAGCAATGTAGTGGATGTTAGCAACACCAACGCAAATGGGCTGGCAGACCTTGAGGTGAGGTATACTCAGCCCTTAGCACTTTGCCTGAGCACACGAGGATCTGGTTAGCTGATAGACAATGTGCTACTTAGGGAGACTTATACCTAGCAAGCAGGGCATCACTGCACAGGAAAGGGACACCCAGTGCTGCTCATGGGTCTAAAGGAACCCATGTTGGGCAGCCCTGACTTTCCCAACAGAATCTGCCAGTAGCAGGGGAAGCCACTAGTCCAGCTACACGTCCAGGACCTAGGGTTAAATGTTTTGAATGCAAGCAGTGGGGTCATGTGGCATATAGATGTCCATGGAGGCAAGGTGGGGAACAAAAGGTGAGGGAACCAGTAAGTGGGAAAGACAAAATACCAATAGTAGGTTGTTTTGAGACAACAGGGGTACCAAACTACCATCCTGCAGATGTCCTGATAGGGAAGGATTTTGATGAGGCAGTATGCAGTTACACGCAATCAGACTTGTAGACAAGCATGTGGGTCTGGTAGCCTGGGGGAGACTCAAGTCAAGACCGCACACTTGCAGCCAGGACTGGTGAGGTGGTACTTCAGGGTGGGAGCTACCCTGTAGCAGTGAGACTGAAGGTGAGCCAAAGCTGCTTGTGGGTACTGATGTTCCCTTGGACAGAGTGACTGCAAAGGTAGATGTGAGTAGTAGTACCCAGGCTGACAATGAGGCACCGCTGTCAGAGGATGCCAGACTTCCTGTGGAAGGGGAGCTGGGAAGGGTTACAAAGAGAGAGTTGAGACAGGCTCAGTTCTCAAACCCTACATTCCAAGGCCTGAAGCAGGTAGCTAGTGAGGCACCTGATTCTCAAGGGAAGGGGGAATCTGTATACTGGCACAAAGGGTTGCTGTATAGAGAGTGGACTACTGAGGCAGGGTTAGAAGGTGAGAGGATACAGCAGTTGGTAGTACCTAGAGCCTACCATCTGGCACTTCTAGCCATAGCCCATGATATGATATTCCCCTTACAGGTCATATGATCATAAAACATACAGAGGCGTATTATGCAGAACTTCTATTGGCCTGGAATTTCCAGAGATGTAACAGGGTACTGCAGGACCTGTGAGCAGTGCCAAAAGGTAGGCAAGGCAGGAGACAAGATGAGAGCTTCTTTGATGCCTTTGCCTGTGATTGAGGAGCCATTTCAGAGGGTAGCTGTAGATATTGTGGGGCCCCTGAGTACCCCAATTCCACAGGGAAAAATATATCCTAGGTGGGGCCCCTGAGTACCCCAAGTTCCACAGGGAAAAAATATATCCTAGTGGTAGTAGATTATGCTACAAGATAACCTGAGGCAGTGGCTTTGTCCTCCATTGAGGCAGAAAAGGTGGCAAATGCTTTGTTAGAGATTTTCAACAGGGTATGTTTCTGACTGACAGAGGTCCCAATTTCATATCAGACCTGCTGGCTTGTCTGTGGAAGTACTGTGGGGAGAAGCATTTAAAGACCACCTCCTACCATCCCCAAACTAATGGTCTTGAGAGGTTGAACTACACTGAAGTGCATGCTATGGGCATTTGCAGACCAGTTTGAAAGGGAATGGGACAAATATTTTGCCCCATCTGTTTGCTTAGAGAGAGGTTCCCCAGAAATCCACAGGTTTTTCACACTTTGAGTTGCTGTATGGGCATAGGGTGAGGGGACCTCTAGATTTAATTTGTGATGAGTGGGAAGGTGAGCGTGAATCTTACAAGGAGTCTGTTGTGGCATAGGTCCTAAACCTCAGGACAAGGCTCAGGGAACTCATGGGTTTGGCAGAAGCCCAACAGAAAAAGGTCTGGTATGACAGGAATCCTCGAGCTAGAGAGTATGCTGTAGGGCAGCATTTAATGGTTCTTATTCCTTTCAGACGCAGCCAGCTGCAGACAGCCTGGGAGGGGACCCTACAAGGTGGTAAGGAAGGTCAGTGATGTTAACTACATGGTGGAACTGCTAGGCAGGAGGACAAATTGTACCATGTTAACATGATGAAACCTTACCATGATAGGGAGGCCCTTGTGCTGAGTATTTGCAGTGGATTGCAGGAGGAGTCTGAGGAGGATCTGGTGACTGATCTCCTCAGTGAGGCTCGGACTGACACCTCAGCGAAAGGTGGTAGCTGTGTTCCAGCAGCTATCTCCTACCCACGTTCGAGAAATCCGAGCAGTGTTACAGGATTTTGGGGATGTGTTCACTGGAAAACTAGGGTGCACCCACCTGGTGCAGCATCAGGTGGATACAGGACCCCAAAGGCCTATTAGGCAATCACTTTATATGGTGCCCGAGAGAGTCAAACAGACTCTGAGGGAGGAGATCCAGGAAATGTTGGAACTGTGGGTAATTAGAGTCCAGCAGTCCCTGGGCCTCCGCAGTGGTGCTGGTGCCAATGGAGGATGGCAGCACCAGGTTGTGTGTGGTCTACAGGAAATTGAAATAGTCACACACAGTCAGATGCTTACCCCATGCCTAGGTTGAATGAAGGCCTAGAGCAGCTGGGTGGGGCTAAGTATCTTACCACAATTGATCCTGCCAAGGGTTACTGGCAGGTGACTTTGACTCCCAGTGCTAGAGAGTGGTCAGCCTTTGTGACTCCTTTTGTCTTGTATGAGTTCACAAAGATGCCCTTTGTGATGAAAAATGCCCCAGCAATTTTCCAGAGGCTGGTAGGTCCTATTTGCCCTTGATTACCTAGATGATATTGACATCTACAGCCATTCTTGGCAAGAGCACTTTCAACATGTCAGGGAGATGCTGGGCAGACTACAGAGGGCAGGGTTGATCAATCAGCTGAGCAAATGTCAGGTAGGTATGGCAGAGGTCTCCTACCTGGGGCATAGAGTGTGGAGTGGTAAGATCAGGCTAGAACCTGCCAAAGTGGAAACCATTTAGGCATGGCCTGCACCTGTTACCAAAAAGCAGGTGAGGGCATTCTTAGGGACAGCAGGGTACTATAGAAGGTTCATCCCCTGTTATAGTACCATAGCTACTCCCCTCACAGACCTGACAAGGAAGAACAGGCCAGATAAGGTAGTGTGGACCACAGCATGTGAGCAGGCATTCCAGAAGCTTAAAGAAGCTTTGGGAGGACCCCCTTTGTTAGCCAGTCCAGATTACAGCAAAGAATTTGTTGTGCAGGTGGATGCTTCGAACCATGGGGTGGTGGGGGCTGTACTTAGCCAGATTTCTTCGGAGGGAGAAGAGCACCCAGTGGTTTATCTCCGTCATAGGCTCCAACCCAGGGAGGAATGCTTTGCAGCTGTAGAAAAGGAATCGCTAGCCATAGTGTGGGCACTGCAGAAACTGCAGCCTTATCTGTATGGAAGAAAATTCACTGTAGTTACAATCCCCTAACATGGTTACACCGAGCCAGCCAAGAAAATGCCAAGTTGCTAAGATGGAGCCTAGGGTTGCAAGTATATACGTCAGTACAGCAATGTAGTGGGGTTAGCAACACCAACGCAAATGGGCTATCAAGACATGGAATGAGGTAAGGTATACTCAGACCTAAGTCATTGTAAATATTAGTATGATCCACAGGCTTGTGTAACAAATATAAGAAAATTCTGTTATGTTCTGAGCTTCAAAACTTTAATCACCCTGCTGGAAGAAAGGTGATAAGTGAAGCATTTTGTGACCATTTGATCTCGAGCCCAGTGACAGGATGTCTGGATTAAGAAATTCTTTCTATTATCATAGGACAAGAGTTAATTACTAGGCTTTATATGTAGTGTCCTTTATTGCTGTGGTTTCCTGGCAGGTGCAATGTTACAAACAAATGTTAAAGTTTGAGTTCTGTGAGCCTGGGAAACTTCAGGAGAAGTGATAAAATGGTGATGTGTGAAACGACTCAGTAGTACTGCGTGTAATCAAGTTAAAACTGTCTCAGAGAAAAAGATTGAGAATTTTGGATTTTGTCTAAAACTAACAACTCACTGCACTTGCTTAGCTTTGTAAGTAGTATTTAGAACTTAGTATTTCTGTCAGAGTTAGATAGGAATTTATCCAGATAGTCTAGCTGTTTTCTATATTTGTCAGACTTTCCTTCAATATTGTTTTAAAAGTTTTCTGTGATCTCTGAACTCTTGATTAGGACTGTGTTGAATTTGTGACACCCGTGCCCTGGCCCAGCAGTCAAGGAGCCTCAATCCTTACTACTACCACCAGAGAGGGGCGTCATGTATGAGGAAAGGATAACAAATACACACAGTAAAGTGCAATTTCCCTTAAGAGCACACAGAGATCACAGTCAGTCCTGAGCTGGCTTCTCCCTTGCTCTTCAGGTCCCCAATAAGACTCCCAACTGACACAGCTATAGGGTCCAGATCTCAGCCTAGTGGGCAAGCTAAAACCTCCAGCAACTCTCTGTCCAGCCAGTGCTTCGTGTCCCTGCCCAAGTAGCGCACACACACACACACACATACACACTTTGAGAAGAGTTTATACAACCACACAGACATTCCTGGGGAAGGCTGGCACAGGTTCCCCAGCTGTGCCCATTTCTCCCAGACTATACGGTAGTACCAGTTGCCACCACCCACTAATATTTATCAGATACTCAAAGGCCCTTAAAAGGGTGTCCATTTATTATTGTGCAATATTATTATCCAAATAGGTAGTGCGACTAAACAGTCAAGGCTTATTAGAGTGACTTGGTACAGGATCACTATATACATGCAATGTACTTTAGAGCTTAAATTGTCTCTACACAAAACAGCCACAGTTGAAAAATTTTAAAATATTTAATAAATAATAAAAACACAAGACAATACTTCTTACTATACAGTGCTAGTCAGGAGTTCAGAGATCACAGAGAAAATGCTTAAAATAATTCAGTATTACAGCTCTGACATCACAGAAAAACATTTAGTCTAATCTTTCTAGTTTCTAGCTATTTCTAAGAGAAACACAAGTCTAAGATAAACTTACATTTAGAGCAAGACAGTGCTGTGAGTTGGATGGTAAAGACAAACTGCGTAATGCTCTCTGATTCTCTCTGTTTTTAAAATCACATTCCTGGTTCACATTACATCATTCTTCACACTTCCTTGGGTTACATTACATCATTCTTCACACTTCCCTGGGATCCCAGGCTAACAGAAACTACATTTATATTCTTCCCCTCTTGGCAGATACCAGAGCAGTAAAGGACATTTATGCATGCAAATTCTGGCCATTAAAACAATAGCCAGAATTCCTTCATCTAGACCGTCTGGAGCCGACTTTAAATATCAAAGACAGTCATGGCTGAGTCAAAGATGGCCGCTGTTCTGTAAGCACTGCTAGCCGTCAGCTCCTCTAACGATCTGGAATAAAACTAATCCAGGAGATAAACCAGAACCAATTTCAACAAGATATCTTGAAATATCAACTTTAATAAACACCTAAATAAAACCCTCAAGAAGTAGTGACTGATCTCGTTACTAAACAACTAAGATTGAAACAGATACAGTGAGGCAAGAACAAGCCGTGTGCCTTTGAAGCCTTGCATACTGAAAACTATACTCAAACCTGGGGATAACATCACTGCAAGATGTTGAAGGAAGATAAAAATATGGATACTACTACATCCAAAACTAAACTTTCTGACCTCCTGTCCCCTGAAAAAGACATAAACTCTAAGAGACAGAAGATATTAAAACAACCAGATGCCTCTAAAACTGGAAAAAGAAACAAATCTGAACAACCAGCAAACCTGGAGGATATTAAGACAGCTCTACTACCCATCCAAGAAGCAATAAAAAATCTATCTTTGCAGCTACAATCATTTGGGGATACCTTCAACCAAATAATAGACAGGTTGGATAAATCTGAAGCCAAAATCATTGAAAATGAGGAGAAAATAACTTTAATAACAAAAAAACTGACTCGCATGATAAAGAAATCCAAAATCTGTAAGCAAAGAGTACAGATCTGGAAGCAAGGTCCAGAAGGAACAATATCATCATAAGAGGCATCCCAGAATCTGTAACTCACAGTGAACTGATATCTTCCGTCACCCAAATAATCAGTATTTTGCTCAAAGAACCAGGAAAAGCACAGCAATTAATAATAGAAAGAGCACATAGAGCTCTGAGAGAAACCCAAGTATGATATAAACCCAGACCAGTATATGCAAAACTACTAAACTTTCAAGATGTTAACACAATATTGCTGACTGCTAAGAAAAATGGAGGCACTATTACCTGGAATAATAACACTATCGTTGGCTCAAGACCTTCCCCTCCAAATAAGACAGGCCAGACAGTTTATTTCCCCCTACTGCAAATTCCTGATTGAAAGAAAAATAAAATTTCAAATGAAATAACCAAACTTATTAATTTTCTACATGGAAGGAGTCAAATATGCAATTGCTAATCAAAAAGCAGGCAGAGAAACCTTTCTAGCTGTGTTCAAAAAAGTTCCCCCCACTAGACTGTTAATTACACTCACCGGAATGGATAGCTGCACTCACTTCAATGCTCCGAGGTCTGTTATTGCCTTCTGGTTCTGTGATGGGTCTTCTTAGGCCCCTACCAAAGGTATTTTTTCCTTTTTCTTTCTCTCCCAAGCCACGAGGCTCTGTTGCAGAAATACAGAACTGCTTTCGCTTCTGTTTGTCACATGCTAGGAACCAAAATGCTTCTGCATCTCTTCTACCATGCCTCTTTAAAGGATGACACTTCCAGGACATTCAGCCTGCGTAAATGATCCCCCTACGATCGTATACATCGCTGGAACTCCTCAAAGCATGCAGCACGAAAACCGAGAACCCTACTTGGTTATATGAGAAAGAAATAGAGTTTGTATTAAAATGTTATAATGGCACCTCAAGACAAGCTTAAATCTGGACTTTTTAAGCCAGCTTCACTTAAGGTTCAAACCGAAGTAAGAAAGTGACCATTCCGAACAGTTTTCTCTTGCGGAGTGTGGAGTTTTGACATTTAAACTGAAATAGCAATGAAACTTCTGTGTATAGAGTGTTACACTGTAGCCCTTTCCTTAAAACTGAGATAAGTCTAGTTTTATTTTTGCTTACTAATTTCTTTATGCAATCGTAAAATCTTCTGGAGGGGGTTAATCTGCCCTGGACTTCTAATTATGCATTTTCAGAAACATTTTAAAAGGCGAAGGTTTATCACTGTTCGTCAAAGTCTTGTTGAATCTAAATGTTATACTCTGATGTTTTGTGCAACATTGACGAATGCAGTCATGCAGCTGCCCTTCCCAGTAAGATCAGGAAATCCTGTGAGGAGTTTTCTACCATCTGACTCGACATTAACTAGTTACTGCTGAAAAAGATCTTTATCTAGTCTCATTTTTACTGACTTTGCTTTTAATGACATTTTTGTTTTTTCTAGAAGAATTATTAATTCACACTCTTAGCCTGCCGCTACAATCTATATATATATATATATATATATATATATATATATCAAGCTGATTTTTAAACGGACAAAAGAAGGGGCATGTCTACCTGGATAACCACATGTACATGCTTGTATATGTCTCCATATCGGCATTCTTGGGTATCTATGTGTATGTGTGTCCTTGTGCATGTATGTGTGCATGGTCAAAGATGCATAGGTTAGTATTAGGCTAACTGCCATTTCAAGCCAGTATAAGCCTAGCCAATTATACCACTTAGTGCTTAAATGTAACCTATATCATTGGATTTTAGAGTCACCTAACCCTTTCCAAGGTTTGTATGTATAATAATACCCATTTATTAACCATGTACCCTTCCTGTATACACAAAAACAACCCAAGAGCAATGTCTGGTCAAATAACTTTCCCAAGGTCACACAGTAGGCAAACGAGACCTGAAGGAACCAAACCATGTACCACAAGATCCACAACTCCTAGCCTTAATCTTCTGTACCAACTGGCAGACCTAGACAGCCAGTCACTAAACATTATGACGGAGGGGGTAAAAGAATTTGAACCCTGTGGCTTTGCTATAGGAAACTCCAGCATTATATAACTGTGCTGATAGTCAAAGCCTGCCCTGAGCTTCATCTAATTTTCCAAGGATAATATAAATGTGGAAAGTTTCTTAGATTTTTCAGTAAGACGGATAACTGGCCAGGGATGCAGAAAAATGCTTGATCAAAAATATCTAGATAAACTTTTGATGATGCATCAAGAGTGCCTATGTTTAAAAACAATCATGCACTGCTCCCACATCCTTTCTTAGGTGATCCCTATTATGATAAAGGGACAGATGCATACTTTATAGATTTTCCATAGTTTCTAGCATGACAATAAAAAGGAGATGGTTAAAGACAGCCTTGATTTTTAACATTTCAAGTTAATTAGACATGTACCAATAAATCATTCTTGTTTGCCTGCTGTACTATAAATATTTTGACCTATTAACTGAGACATTTCACAAAAAGCATACTCAATGTTTGCCACATAGTGGATCAAGATAAGGATGACTTTTGTTTTTCATGGGTAGTATACATATAAAAGGCTTAGGGGATCTTATTTAGCAGGATGAAGATTATCACAGACCTTCCTAACCTTTCTACCATATTCTTGGTGAGACTAATATCACCCTTATATTATGTAGGACCGAGACAAATGATAAACTTCTCTCACTGTGAGCATATGCTTTTTGCATTGTAAGTCATCATGGGGGGCGGATATAACTGAAATAGTCTTAGAGCCTATTAACAGCTCACTGATAGAGATAAATTTAAAAAAATGTCAATAGCTCTACTAACAGCTTCTAATATGAGACACTACCATTCTAACATTCACCGATACACTCCTATAATGGTTTTGTAATTTGCTATGATTTAAAACTGTTTTATTCACAATATTAGAACATGTTTAACAAATAAGAGGAATTTATTCTGCTACCTAGAAATGTCTTCTCTAGATATTATATTGGGAACAATGAAGATGAAGCTACATATTGAACAATCTGGATAGACGCCATCCTGGTAATGGAAGGATGCTGCCTTTTTTCTTTCCTTATATTACTAGATTTAAATGTTCATATTATTTACTATGCTCGGAACAGCAACAACTCTAGACATACAATGAATAAAAATTGGTTACCTAGTTGTTTTAGAATACAGTTCTAATGCTCGTAAACATTGGTTCTAACAATACCTTTCAAGGCTACTTTTCTTAATTACTGTTAATCTTTTAGGATGTACACTTTAGATGTTTTAACATGTTCATATAAGAATTTGTTTTGTTTAGGGTTATCTTAGTGGTGTTTTCTAGGGAATCAGTTTGTTAAGCTTTGTCAATGCAGTTAAAATTTATGCAGGGAAACTCATCTTCATCTCTTACTTAAATATTAAAACCCAATGTGTAAATACTTATTGAACTATAGATCTCTAAACCTAATAACTACTTATCACCTGCCTTATTCCTGGTCCAAGGGAGTAGTGGATAGGCACAGGGTTGGGACTGGAATAATAGGATGTTTTCTTAATCTTATTTTATCAATACAACCCAAACTAAGACACAAGACTTATTTCACCAACACCTCAAACACATAAATGTGGGAATTTGACTCATGGAATATCAAAGGGCTCCAGAATAAGAAGAAAAGAAAACTTTTTCTACACCTCATTCTACAAGCGAAAGTGAACTTTATACTAGTCCAGGAAACGCATCTAACCCTTGAACAATGGTCAGACATTAGCAAAAAAAATGGATAAGGACATTATTGCCTCTGAAGGTAAAACTAACCATGCAGGGGTAGCTATAATAATTAAAAAGCAATTCCAGGACAAAATCCTGGAAACCAGCGTGGACAAGGAGGGGAGGTGGTGCTATGTAACTCTTCTAACCCCAGATCTTCCCAAGCCCCTGCTGGTCCTTAATGTTTATGCCCCTTGTAATATACCTGCCTACTACCCTCCTGGAAGCATTGAAATTTTTCCAACGAAGGTCATATCCTCCAGCTCCCGGAGAAAACTACCCAATAAGACAGTGAAACTTGTTTATCTGGTCCATTCAAGCACCGACATACCTGCCTACTACCCTCCTGGAAGCATTGAATTTTTTCCAACGAAGGTCATATCCTCCAGCTCCCTGAGAAAACTACCCAATAAGACAGTGAAAGTATGTCCTGTTTTGTGTGTCTGTGCTAACAAAATCGACTCTCATAGGTTAGTTTAGCTTCCCCCTAGAACAGCCAGCAGTCAATAACCCCCTTTCTTCTACTACTGCTGAATCTCTACTTATACCTTCTCATCTACTCCTATTCCCTTCTTTCTTTTAACATTACTACTTATTCCTACTCCTACTCCTATTCCCTTCTTTCTTTTAATATTACTACTTATTCCTTCTTTAAGCCCCTTGCTTAGGAACCAGTCATTGCAGCTAAATAGCTGGCTACAAGCTGGTGCTTCCATACCTCTATTTTCTCCTCATAGACTCTCTTCTAACCTCCTTTACACCTCACTCACTACTCCCGTAAACAGAGACTCATTCCTGACCTGCTCCTTCTTATCCTCCCCTTCGCATCTTTCCCATACCACACTCTAGTTTAGCAACATAACTATACACATTAGCTGACTTTAACAACTAAACTTGCACTCCATCTCTGACCTACCTGCTCCTTCTTCCACTCCACAGATTGTTTTCCTTGACAAGATACTCTTTTGTGTCTTCCCGCCCATTTATTCCCTTCGGCTCACCTGTGTCTTCCCGCTCCATTATTCGCGGGCTCACTCGCCCTACCCTGCCCCCAATTCCCACCCGCCCCCAGTACCTCTTAACTTATACCCTCATACTCTCACCCCCTTTCACCAACAGCCAATCAAAGATTCTACAACAGCCACACCCCATATCTATACTTCTACTCTCCTCAAGTATAAATCTCCTTCCACCACTATCTATATTATCCTACATATAGTAAACCCTCTCTTTTCTCCTTCTCCTCTAATATCTACTATACTCTTCTACTATGCCTAACCGATTCCAATGGCTACTAGTACTCTCACTCCTAACAACTCTTCTCACTACTTACCACTTAACGTATTATGAACAACCCCGCTTCTCTACTCTTACTATCCCTTCCCAACAAACTCTAACAACTTCTCTACCTTCATCAATAAGCTCTTTTAATGCCATCTACAAGCCTAGGTACTATCAAGCCAAATATCACCGCCTAACTCACATCAGATACTCAATTCCAAATATTAGAAAATTATGCAACTATCATTGTAATCCTCTCCAGTACTACAACTTTGCACAAATCCATTCCTTAACACATGGTGGCATTCACCCCAACCCAGGACCAAACCAACACCCAGCCCCCACTAACTGTAACAATCCTAATACAATCCCTTTACCACCAACCAAACACTCCAAATCACTTTCTATAGCCCATCTAAACATACGCAGCATATGCAACAAAATACCACAAATTCATGCTCTTCTAGATGTCCAGCAATTTGACATCCTCTGCCTAACCGAAACATGGCTCAAACCTACAGTAAAAGACACTGAAATTATTCCCCCAGGCTATTGTATCTTTAGACAAGACCGCAAAAATAAAAAAGGTGGTGGGGTAGCAATTCTCTACAAAACAGGACTACAAATCAAAATAAATCAAAAACTACCCTTTGACAACAACTTAGAAATAATTATTACTAAACTCACTAAACTCACACAAATCAGTTAACATAATCTGCGCCTATCTCCCCCAGGTAATAATCACACACTATTAGAAGACCTACTAAACTGGCTCTCCTCAAATCTCCCTCAAGAAACAATTCTACTAGGAGACTTTAATATCGACTGGTACTTATGTAACAACCCCAACCCATCCACCCTGATTAACCTGTATGGCTTCACACAACTTATTAACTCTCCAACCAGAACAAATAAACTTAATAATAAAGAAACCATCCTAGATTGGATACTAACTAACGGTCCACCACAAAACTATTCAACAGGAACTCTCCCAGATGACCTTAGTGATCACTCTCTAATATACATCATTAGACATAAAACAAGTTTAAGTATCCCCACTCCAGTCAGAACTGCCCGTTGCAAAAAAAATGTTAACAACGAACTGTTTCTAACAGAACTTAAACAATGTAATTGGTCCCCCCTTAAGTCACTCCCTATTAATGAAGCAGTTAATTACTTCAATAACTCTTTCCTAGCTATCCTAGACCATCATGCCCCAATGCGTTCCATAAGAATGAAAACAAACCAGCACCTTGGCTCTAATTCAACTAAAAAACTAATTCATAATAGAAATAAATCTTGGGCCAAATGGCAAAATACACTATTGATCGCCAAACCTTTAGACAACAAAGAAACCTAACAAAAAAAGCTATCCTACAAGATAAAAAGAACTTTTATATCCAGCTCCAGCAAACTTCCCTTCAACAGCCACAAAAATTCTGGTCTACTATTAACACATTACTTTCCCCAGGCAAAGTTGCCACACCTTATCCACTAGACTCCAAACCTGATTGTCCAATACAAACAGCAAATGCCTTTAATACTTTCTTTACTACTACTATATTAAATCTAGCAAATCAACTAAACCCTGATACCTCCAATCTACCCAAGCGCCATTCCCCCTCCTTTTCACCTTGAACCTATACCCACCTCCTATATCTCCTCCTTACTTCAAAAACTAAAACCTACTACCCCTCAGCTGATAAACTACCAGCAGAATACCTCCAAATAGGAGCCAAAGCCATTGCCTTCCCAATCTCCATATTGATCAATAGAACTATAAAAGAAGGCACCATTCCATCCATTTGGAAAATCTCACACATCATCCCACTTCACAAAGGTGGTGACTCTACTGAGTTCTCCAACTATCGCCCTATAGCTCTACTCTCTCCACTTGCTAAAATTATGGAGAAATGTATCCACAAACAATTAATAACTCACCTACTTCAGAATAACCACCTTGCTAACTGCCAACATGGTTTCCGTCCATTTCACAGTACTACCACTGCCTTGCTGTCTTTTACTAACTCTATCAACAATAATCGTAATAACAATATTCTTTCCTCAGCATTCTTTGTTGACCTATCTAAAGCGTTTGACATGGTTAATCATCAACTTCTCCTCCACCAACTGAAGTCCCTCTCACTGGACAATCTTGCTATGAACTGGTTTACATCATACTTAGAAAACCGTAAACAAGCAGTTCTCTGGAAAAAACATCTTTTTGATCTCCTTCCCACCTCCCTAGGTGTTCCTCAGGGCTCTATTTTAGGTCCACTTCTCTTTTCCATTTTCATAAATGACCTCTATCTCTCTACCCCACTCTCCACCTGTATTCAATATGCAGATTGACTCTACTATCATCTGCTCTGCCTCATCCCAAACTGAACTTCATTCTATCACACAAAAAGCCTTTACCACTATAGAAGAATGGTTCTCCAACCACTGTCTTTTGCTCAACCCCAAAAAACCAAACTTTTACTCTTTAAACCCTCTCATTTGTCTCCCCCACTTCATTTTACACATACATCAAACAACAATACTGTTATCTCTCCAGACCACACCACCAAACTCCTAGGAATCACAATTGACAATCAATTAGTTTGACACTCACATAAACAATACAATAAAACTGACTAATAAAAAACTTGGATCCCTATATAGAATAAAACCCTTCTTGACACCAGTTGCCAGAACCACAATAGCTAGAACCCACTTAATTTCCACCCTATTATATGCTTCCCCAATATTCAGCAATCTTTCTACAAACAATCTTAACAAACTAGCTAGAGCTTATAACAACATCGCCAGATATGCTACAAATACACCTTACAGGACTCATCACTGTCTGAACCTAAAACAACTTGAGTGGCTTGAATTACCACACTTATTACATTTTAACCAACTAATAATTGCCCATAAAGCCCTATACCAACCCAATAATATCCCTATTCTCTTCCCTCATAAAACCTTATTACAACTTGAAAAATCTACGCTCTGCTAACAAAATGTTGATTCACACTTCCTTATCCAAGAACTCAGCAGGTGACTCCATATTCTCTAACTATGTTGGTAAAATATGGAATCAACTACCACAAGACCTTACAACCCTAACCTCTCTCCCACTGTTTAAAAATAATCTAAAACTTTTCTTCTCTAACCATTGGTTATGTTCATGTACTAACCCTGCCTAGCTGTTATTCTCTAATCTATCTGCTACCCACTTAACCACTTTTCCGTCACTACTAAATACTAATTAGTACTACCTACCAGGTTTAGTTCCTACCAGATACTGTACTTTTATTTCTTTTTGTATACTATATTAAACTGAAGATGCATTACTCTATATTAATGTCTCTCCAAATCTCAGCATCAGATGTTTTTATATTTTTAAGTATATTTAGTTTTTTACAAGTAGTTTGTATGTTACTTTTAGTATATATATTTTTGTATGTTTTTGTTTTGGAGCTTTTCTCCCCAGGCCTCCACGGAAAATGGGCACGTATCCAGTTGGACTAGCCCGGTCAATAAATGTAAAATAAAAATAAAATAAAATTGTAACAACCAGCACATTTTTTTGCATCATTATACCCTGTCCTAAACCAATTCCAAAACTACTATATGGTTCTAGGTGGTGACTGGAACACGTATCAAAATCCCAAGCAAGACAAATCAAGTATGACCTTAACACATAACAAACCAGCATCTCTTGCTTTAAAAGAACTTAAACATGATTACAAACTATATGATCCCTTTAAATATGGAGATAGCTCAAATAAATCTAGAAAATTCACATTCTCCTCTCAATGCGAGAATAGACTTTTTTTTAATTTCGGACACATTCATCAATCTAGACCCAAGGCTGAACATTCACACTAGATACCTCTCAGATCACTCCAAAATTGCTCTAAATCTTAATGGGAATCCAAAGACTAGCACAATGAAAAGAGGTTACAATTGGTCCCTGAATCCCAGCCTTCTAACCAAAAAGGAGATAAATGACATTTAATCCTTACTCATATCATCCCTGTCTAACATTCCCAATTCTCAGACACCTCTGGATATTGAACGGGCGGCAATCAAAGCACAAATTAGGGGAATATTCTTTTAAAAAGCAGCTTACTATAAAAAAAATCAACTTAGAGGAACAGGA
The DNA here is from genome assembly GCF_019279795.1 of Protopterus annectens. Classification (NCBI taxonomy): domain Eukaryota; kingdom Metazoa; phylum Chordata; order Ceratodontiformes; family Protopteridae; genus Protopterus; species Protopterus annectens. The sequence continues at coordinate 621,722,243 of NC_056751.1, read as the reverse complement.
CTTAGAAACAAAAATACAAATACTCGAGAATGACCTATTAACTAATCATAAAGCTCAAACAGAATCAGAAATCCTGAAACTTCGAAAAGATCTCTATCTCTTACATAACAACAAATTATCCTTTTATGAAACCAGAATGTTAGCCAACTATGCTAATCAGATTCAAATTCCACCCCGAGCACTGGCCAGAATTATAACCCAAATTAAATCTCCCTCCCAAATTTCTGAAATACTTCACAAAAATGAACACTACACTAAAAATGAAGACATTATTAAAGCCTTTGAATTAATATACTCACGGATCTATGGAGAACAGCTACTAAGAAGATAGAACACGCTTTCTCCGAAAACTCAATTTCCCGAAACTAGACCCAAACCAGCAGGAAAAACTATGCAAACCTATTTCTATTAATGAAATAACCTCAACAGTCCAGCAAATGAAAAAACATAAAGCCCAAGGCCCAGACGGCCTCACTGCTGAATTTTATAAATCTTTCTCCCCCATTTTAGCACAAATTCTATTCCACATACTGAACTATATAATAAATAATAAAATCAATGGTATACACTTTAATGCATCCAAAACTATTTTTATACTCAAAGAACAAGCTGACCCAAAAAACCCAGATAGCTATAGACCCATCTCACTGCTAAACATGGACACAAAAATCTTAACATCTATACTTGCAAACTGACTGAAAAACCTACTAGATGAAATTATATCCCCCAAACAGTCTGGTTTTACATCATTCAGACACACGAGTGATAATACACTAACACTTAGTACACTAGTCTCTTATGCAAATCAAAACAACCTAAACATATGCACACTAGTTATTGGCGCCCATAAAGCCTTTGATAGAGTAAATATAGAATTTTTACTTCAAACATTACCTCATTTTAACATACCCCAAAAGTTTATCCAGATCCTACAAATATTATACAGTAACCCCTATACATCTCTATATATTAACAAAACCTGGTCAGATAGAATTCCAATTAAAAGTGGAACCCGTCAAGGATGCCCCCTATCTCCTCTACTCTTTAACTTATACTTAGAGCCACTCTTCCTAATCATTAAATAAAGTTTATATCATAACCCCCCAATAATCTCTATAACACCAAAATCTTCCTCTCTGCATTTGCAGACGATCTGAATATTTATTGTACCATACCAAGCTTGGATATAAATAAAATATTATCTGCTATTGAACACTTCTCGATGATATCGAACTACAAATTAAATCTCAGAAAAACTAACCTCTTCCCCTTAAAAACTCCTAAACCATTCTCTGTTATACCACTGGTAGGAAAATTTAAAAACAAAAGAAGTAATCAACTACTTGGGCATTACATTTTCCACAAACAACAAAGATTTTTACTCAAACAACATAACTCAAAAATGGCAAAACATTATGTTAGACCTTAATAGATGGAAAAAATCTAAGACTACCGTTCCTGGCTAAAGTTTCTGTAATTAAAATAAATGTGTTACCCAGATTACTTTATATCTTCATGACATCCCAGATAACCATACCCAATAAATCTTTTAAGCAAATACACACCATGCTTGCTAAATTCATATGGGAGCCCAAAAAAAAAACAGAATCTTATATTCCAAACTCACGACCCCCAAAAATAAAGGTGGCTTAGCCCTTCCAAACTTTGAGACATACTACTTAATTATAAATACAACCCAAAAGATAAAGCTTGGTCCCCGCATTGGATAATAATATACCATAGATGCATCAAAAGCCTGGACATTAACCCCAAAGCCTTACCATTTCTAAATGCCAGTTTAATGAAATCATGTAACATAATAGAACCCCTTAAACACTCCATTTCACTAACACAAAAACTCTTTAAATCCTTAAACCTCACACACGCTATGATGACATTACAACCTTTGCACAAAAACCCTAATCTTAAAATAAACAATCGGACCCTAAACTTTGAACCCCTTTTCTCGACTAATCATTACAACCATTCAAGATATATACCCATATTTAAATTGTTCCCTACAAGAAATGAGGAACCAATTAAACCTCCCTAAAACATACCTAGTGATCCTGAGACAGATTAAAGAGCTATGTATCCGTTATCTCCATGACACCAACAAGGATAGAGTAACCTGTAACTTACTTTGGAAAACTATCCTCTCAACTAAGAAATTTACCACCAATACTTACAAAATAATCAAAGACATCAAATTCCAGAAAGATGTACTCTTTTTTTTCTGACTATTGGAGAAAGATTAATTCGTCCATTGATAACCACCAATTGAACCAAGCAATTAACCTAACAAAATATATACCCCTAACTTATGATTTATAACAACGCATATTTCACACCTGCTATTCTACATAAATTTAACCCTATAAAATCCCCATTCTGCGCACACTGTAAAGACCAAACTGCCGATTTACTCCATCTTTTCTGGAGCTGTAAATGTGTATATAAGCTTTGGAGCTCCCTCAAACGTCAACTACAAAAGATGGGCTATCCGACATCTACACTCACCTGGGAATTCACTCTATTACATATCCTCCCAAACAATATCTCTAAAAATCAAACAACTACTCTGATTAATATTTTTCTTTTAATGAAACTTTGTATAGCATCCAATTGGCTTAACCCAACTAATACCTCTTGGGAGAATTTTAGATTGATGGCGACCAAACATCTATTAGCCCATAAAATACTAATTGATAAAAGGGACAAAAGTATTAAAGTCAGGAAATTATGGGAACAAGTTTTTAATATTATTCTTGTATAGCTCATCACAAATATTCATACTAAATTACAACTAAGAGATCTCATAACAACTCGTATTCCTAACTCCTAAAAGTTTTCCTCTTTCTCGTTTATATTGTACTCACAATAACCCTTGCCGAATTGTTACATCTTTTCACCTGAATATTGAAAGCATCTATGTATATAGTGTAGATAGTATTGTTTGATTTGCCTCTTTTTTGTAATGCTCTCAATGTATAACAATTGTTTAATCATTTGTGTTCTCTTTTTTTTGTTGCATCTCATTTGCTGTTCTGTATTAATGTAAAGAATAAATAAAAATTATTGAAAAGAAAATATCAAAGACTGTCATAAAATGCTTGACTTAGCTTCCTTACAGCAAAGTATACTATTGTTACATTTTTGCAGTTCCACATGTTAACCCTATTTTTACCATTTAAGACAACAAGCCTGTGGTTTTCATTAATATTTACAGATGACAGAATTGTCTCAAATTCTATTTGGCTAGGCTGGCAGCCTTCATCTATCTTCACCCAATCTTCACAGAATTAATGAGATTTGTCTTGTACTTTTATTATTTGATTTATTATTAAATACTTTTAAACCATTCAACTGTGGCTGTTTTGTGTAGAGATAATTTAAGCTTTTAAAGGTACATTGCATGTATTTGGTAATACTGTCCAAGCCACTCAAATAGTCTTGCTGTTCGGCACACTTACGATTTGGATAACAGTAATATTACACAGTGAAATTGGTCACCCTTTGGGAAGGGCCTTATTAGTAGCTGATAAATAGTGGCTGTTGGCAGTGATTTCTACCTTATAGTCTGGAGAGAAGGGGGCATAGCTGAAGAACCTGTGCCAGGCTTCCCCAGGAGTGCCTGTGTGTTTGTATATAACTTGTATCTCAAAGTGTGTGTCAGCTACTTGGGCAGGGACACAAAGCACTGGTTGGACAGAGAGGGTGCTTGCTTGACCACTAGTCTGAGATGTGTAACCTGTAGCTCTGCCAGTGGAGAGTCTTACTGGGGATCTGGAGAGAAAGGAATAAACCAGTCCCGACTGACTTGTGATCTGTGTGTGCTCTTGAGGGACATTGTACTTTACTGTGTGTGTGTGTACTTGTTATCCTTCCCAGTGTGCATGCCCCTCACTGGTGCTAGTGGTGAGGATGAGACTCCTTAATTACTGGGTCAGTGCGCGGGCGTCGCATGCACCCATCTATCCTGATTCTTTGAAAAGCTTAGTAGAGCTTGTAATTCATTTTACAGTCTGTGTTCTAAAAGTAGTACTGTGCTTGTTATGGAAGACTGGCAAGGTTCTAAAACACAATGACCAGAATTAATTGCAAGCTAGATTATTCAGCAGAAGGAAGACTAAGTGGAATAAGTTTATTGTAGATTTGCGGCTCTCCAAGGTTCAAAGTTTGAAATTCAAAGTCATATTCTGCCTGCTTTAGTGCAAAGCTTTTTGTGCACTCACAGGAAGCATGGTTTTTGTAGTGCTGTAAACCTTGCTGTACAAGTCCTGGAACCGCAAAGAGAGGAGCCTGATACTGAACAAGCAGAACCCTTAGAAGAGCAGCAGTAGTTGACACAGCAGAAAAAAAATAGATGTTAAGACCATTTTTTTATTCTTCTACAAGAGAATGCAGGTCAGGAAGAAGCATCCACAGCAGGACATCCCTCAAAGCCGTTAACTGGCTGCTCTTTGATCTGGTTATATTAAGTGAAAAGTAGTCTGCATTTGTATACAGATATTTCTGTTCATTGATTTATGTATCACAGTGATTATTTAACCAATCCTCTTGTCAGAATGCTGAATCATTAAGGTATTATCTCTTTGTTAGCTTTTTAGGTTAAACGAGCACATTATATATTTTCCTTCTCCATGGCCACTATTTCCTGGATTTTTTTTTTAATCATATCAAGGCCTCTTAGATTCTTTGTATTTGCTGCTATTTATGCATGACCAAATGCACATGGAAGCATAATGTTCGTATATCCCTGAAGGGGCTCTGACTGAGTCATTTTGTCTCTTTTTACTGACAGGGAGGAATGGCATAGGTGAGTTGAGATTAGGATACTAACTGTAACTGGCATATAGTTATTAATCTATTGATGCCAGTAAATATTCCATCCGTTCATACTTATGAGTCGCATCTAATCTCTATAGCAACTCCGTGATCAGGTGCTACCATCCAGAGGTCCCAGCAGTTCTGGGTCTATATTACGTGATCGAATGCTAAGGTGATCGAACACCTTAACATCGACCACGTAATATCGAACTGCAAAACCACGAATGCCGCCGGTAAACGTTACCATCAGTCACAAAAAAAATTTAACTTTACAGCAAAACTAAGTGGGGGGCTGGGCCCCCACACCCCCCTAACTAAATATACCAACTCCGAGATCGCTCCACAGTGGAGAAAATGGCAAAATCCAGCGAATGGCCAAGGGAAATCTTTCCTGCATTAAATTGGCCGTTCGCTGTTTTTTGCTTTCAATATTACGTGGCCGATGTTAGTGTTCGATCACCTTAGCATTTGATCACGTAATGTTAGACCTTCAGTGCTCTATGTGCACCTTGATTATGGGGAAAATACACTTTCTCTAAACACCTTCAGAATTTTAAGGTTGAATTGTGAGTTGAGTTGGTCTCTGGAAGAAGCTAATAATTGTTTGTTCACTTTGACACCATTCTTCAGATGAAACATTAAACCAAGGTCCTATATGCCTAAGTTGGTAGTAACTCTGGTGGATGAAAAGATTCCACAGCACTTTTCAAAACTAGCAAGGGAAGTTCCCTGGCCAAATTTCCCATAGTCAGCATAATTACCTGGGTCTCCCCTGAAAAGAGGCCACCAACCTACTGGGATTAACCTAATCAACAAAAAGTTGATAAAGTATTTTGGAAATAACAGACACTAATCTTGTGGAATATAGACTGTATGCTTTAAAAGTTTGTAGTTTAAGGCCTTAGAATACATTAAGCCAAAATATAAGAGATATGTATGTAATCTGGGAAAAAGTAAAAAAGGGACAATCACTTACTGTCAAAAAGGTTATTATTATGATAACCATTCCCATGACATAGGGGGATAAAGCACTTACTGCACCTCAGGTATCCCTTGTTTGACTTGGGGCATGGATACGGGGTGGACCAGGGAAGATGGAAATGAGAGGTTTTTTTACTGACTTGTCTATCGTAAGAGGAGGTGCTGCCTAGGCTGTCTGCAGTGACGGCATTAAGAGCCTGGAAAGCTCCATGTTGCAGATGGTGTACCACTTGGACAGGAGGTCGCATGGGCCGAAGCACGTATGAACTTTCCAATGTCAGTAGCTACACAGCTTGCAGGTCTATCGTAGGGTGAGTGGTGGGACACATTTCCCAGCAACAGTATGATGCTGCCCTGCCATCCTCAGTCTCCTCACTGAATCCTGCTTTGGGACTGGTTGAGCCCAGGGAAGGCTAAGGTGAATCTGGTAGACCTAGTGAATGAGGAGAGGAACCGGTGGCAGCTGATAATCAGCTAAAGAGAGGGAGAAAATTATTAATATGTGCGTTTTTTGAGCTGCCCCTTTGTTCTAGAGGCTTTTCTTAGAATAGCTGGTAATTTTGGTGGTGATGTTCATCGTGCATACAGCTGCAGTCATTACAGATGGGTTATCCTGCTGTCAGGCGGGTCCTCAGTCAGCCGAATTCCAAAGTCTAGGTCCGGCGTCAGTTGTCGTCGCTTCTTCCCTGACGTCAGTGCGGCAGGGGTATAAAAGAGGCAGCCGACGCCAATTTCTTCAGTCTTTCTTGCCGCGCGGTGCCCGAAGCAGAAGCAGTTTTCAAGTGCCGGTCGGCCAGCTCCTGAGATTTACAAAAGTATTTCAGCAGAAGTCTTCTTTAAAGCTAAGTACCCCGTTGGAGAAACTTTTCTTGCCTCAGACCAATGTCAGACAAAGTTAATAATTGCATTTCTTGTGGGAAGCAAATACCGCATAAGGATTTCCACTCTTTCTGTATACCTTGCTTAGGCCCAGACCACGACGGCTCGGCCTGCCGTTTTTGTGCTAGGTTCAACAAGCGCACTATTAAGCGCCGGGCAGAGTTCGCTCTTCATTATTTTGGCAAAAAAATTAATTATATCATGTCGTCGGATACACCGACACCAGTTTTAAGCAAAAGATGCAAAGATAAGGACTGACATACGAGGTCCGCACCGAGTACTGAGACCACGCTTAGGCCGACTACCGGTTCTCCGGTTCTCAGCGAGGCGCCTACGCAGCCCCTGAATACCGATGAAACTATTTTACTGGTGACTTCAGTACCCGAGGTCGGAGGCTCCTCGGTTTCCATTCCTACTGCAGATACCGACGCCACTCTTGGCGGGAAACTCAAAATTTAGTCAGGCCTGCCATTTCTGAAGGCGTCTTCAGGCCTTCCACCTTCTCTATTAAATCCTTCACTAAATCTAAAGCAGCCATGAAAACTAAAAAACAGGGTCCTCAGACCTCCTCTCAAGGCCCCATGCCTAAAAAGCAGATGCTTAAAATGGCTGAGGATTTGATAACTCTCATCAGGGGTTCCCAACCCCCCTCTGACAAAAGACCCAGATTGGAGGAAGACTACCCTTCCTCAGACCAGGCTTCTATTACCTCAGAACATTCTGAGGACCAGGATTATACCTAGTCCCCTTTCGAAGACTCTGATGCTGAGGAGTCTATTCCCTCTGTCTCCCCCCCTGAGGACTACCCTTTTGGGGAAACCCTGCATACATTGAGGGAACACTTTCACTGGGAAGGCCAAGATTACTCAGATTCCAAGAAAAGGCTCAGGGAATTTCTACTGCTGCCCCAGCATAGGCCACTGGCTATCCCTCCTGTTTTAGATATTTTGGAGGATGTGTACGCAGAAGCCAGCCTTAAACCAGATTCTTTACCTCCAGCCCCTGTTAATCCAGACAGGTATTACCAGGTCCCTGATTCTCACCAGTTCCTTTATAAAAGCCATACTGCTGACCCAGAAACTATTTCACAGGGTCCCAAGGGAATAAAGGCCTCTACTGCTAAAAACCCTTTACCTTCAGAGAGAGAGATTCCAGAGCATTAGAAAGGTGGGGGAAAAAGGTGTACACATCTGCCACTTTAACCATGAGGGCATTAAACTGTCAATTCCATATGTTAAAGTACCAACAGTTTTTGTTATCCCAGTTAAAAAGCAAAATGACACAAACAGAACAACCAGATTTGAAGGAGTTGCAGGATTTGTTGCATGGTGCAGAGCAAGTAGGTAAACATACCTTGCAGTGTGGTTTTGATGCTATAGAGGCCTCATGTAGAGCTGCTGTCACGGGGTCTGTTATACGTAGACATGCTTGGCTCAAAGAGCAAACCTTACCAGATCATGTCAAAGCAAAGCTATTAGATGCACCACTTCAAAAATGTTTGGTGTTAAAGCTGAGGAGGTACTAAAGAAAATGGAGGAAAAAGCGAAATCTATGCAAACAGTGAAAGATTTCCTGCAGGTACAAACTCCACGCATCAGCAGAAACTGGCCTTCAAAAAATTGGTCCTTTCCAGCCACGGACAGACCTCAAAGGGGCAGATACAAACGCCCAAGGGGTAGAGGGCAACCTCAAGGATCTTACAGAGCAAGACAGTGGCAAGCACCAACCCCAAGAGGTGGAGAAGATAGATCACAGTCATTTAGAAAACAGACACAACGACTTCTCCCTATGCCTGCCAAGCAAAGCTTTAATGGCAGCACCTTTGGGCGGAAAACTGGCATTATTTTCAAAAAACTGGCATATTGTTACAAAAGACAAATGGATTCTGGACATTATAGACAGAGGTTACAGGTTCCACTTTCACACCCTTCCAAAAATGAGAGGCATGCCAAACCTGCCACAAAATCAAAGGGCAGAGGCACAAAGACAAATTTCCGCTCTCATGGATATGAAAGCGATTCAAGAGGTACCTGCAAAAGAACAAGGTCAAGGTTTTTATTCCAGACTATTCCTGGTACCAAGGAAAGACAAAGATTGGAGACCTATCCTAGACCTATCCATCCTAAACACATATCTACAGGTGCCAAAATTCAAGATGTTCACATTACAGCAGCTTCTTCCCATGCTGGGCAAGGAGTATTGGCTGGTAACACTGGACCTCAAGGAGGCACACCTGCATGTCCCTATCAGACAAGATTGCAGAAGATACCTCCGATTTCTTTCAGGTTCAACCCATTACCAATTCTCTGCACTGCCCTTTGGCTTATCTACTGCGCCCAGAGTGTTTACGAAATGCCTGGCATCAGTAATTGCCTTCTGCAGACTACAAGGAATACAAATCTACCCATATCTGGACAACTGCCTGATCCAAGCGGACAGCAAGGACTTTCTATTGTAGCATCTGGCATTTGTAATAAAACTGTTAAACTTCCTGGGATTCACAGTGAACAAAAAGAAATCAAAACTAATACCTTCTCAACAGATAATTTTCCTGGGTGCCAGCTTAAATACAACCACCCAGATGGCCTACCTCACGCCAGACAAACAAGGGCAACTGTCTCAATACTTCAGCAAAATGGCAACTTTCTCCAGACTAACTGCAAGGAAAGTCCTGCAGGCTGTGGGATTCATGGCATCTTGCATCGTACTAATCCCATGTGCAAAGCTGCATTTGAGGAAACTACAATGGTACCTAAAAAACTTATGGTCTCAACACAACCACAGTTTGGAAACAATTATAGCACTCATTCCATGCCTTCAAAAGGAATTTTTGTGGTGGGCTCAAGCATGCCAAAGAAACACAGGTCTCCCTTTCTGTGTACCTCAAGCAACTCAAATCATCACAGCGGACGCCTCAGACTACGCCTGGGGAGCACACATGGCAGATCAGTGCATTCAGGGAAAATGGTCCCAAAGCACCTACACATCAACCAAAAGGAGATGCTAGCCGTGCAAAATGCTCTTATGACCTTCAAAGACCTACTGCATCCAGGCCAGCTATTGATAAAGACAGACAACACCACAGTCATGTGGTACATAAACAAACAAGGGGGAACTCATTCATACCCTCTGTGCAGGCAAGCCATGACCCTTTGGAACACAGCACTGGAATTGCAAATTCAACTATAGGCACAATTCCTGCCAGGGAAGGAAAACACACTGGCAGACAACCTAAGCAGAAATATGACAGATCCACATGAATGGAAGTTGCATCCTCAAGTTTTCTCAAAGATAACTCAGGCATGGGGACAGCCAGACATAGATCTATTTGCTTCCCACAGAAATTACCAGTTGGAAAAATTTTGTTCAAGGACCTGTCATCCACAGGCCTGGAAAGTGGACGCACTCTCTTTCAATTGGACAACATTGACAGTCTATGCCTTCCCGCCTCTTCCGCTACTGACCAAAGTTCTATTAAAGGCCAGAGTAGAGAGGCCACAAATGATTCTCATTGCTCCAGACTGGCCACGACAACACTGGTATCCGCTCCTGAAGAGCCTGACACACTCCCCACCATGGATCCTACCTCTAGTCCCTCTTCTGTTGTTCCAGCACAACTACAAAACCCTTCACAGCCAGCTCAAAACCCTAAATCTAGCTGCATGGAGAATACCTTAATTTCCCAGCAGACTCTCCTCTCCAAGGAGGTGCAGGATGTCATCTTGGAGGCCAGAAGACCTTCTACTAGAAAAGCCTACTCCGCCAAATGGAAACTGTTTTGTTCCTGGAATCAAGAAAAGGGCCAGAATCCTTGGGAAATATACCTCAAGTTTTACAGTACCTAGCTGAGATGTTAAACAGTGGCCTTTCCTTCTCCTCCATCAAGATCCACGCTTCAGCCATTTCTGCACAATACAACACAGACCCTCCTCTATTCTCACATCCTCTATTAAGGCAGTTCCTCAGAGGGGCGAAAAATATAAAACCCCCAAGGAAACCTCCAGTTCCAGCTTGGGACCTCAACCTCGTATTGGAAAAGCTGACCCTGCCTCCCTTTGAGCCGGCCTCTTCAGCAGAGCTACAATACTTGTCATGGAAAACAGCCTTCCTTCTGGCTATCACCTCAGCATGCAGGGTTTCGGAACTGCAGGCCCTCATGGCTGTGCAACCATTCATCATTTTCCATCAGGACAGAGTTTGCTTACGAACCAACCCTACCTTCATGCCAAAGGTAGTATCCAGTGTAGCTTTGAATCAGACTGTCCACAGAACAAAGGGGAGAGACTACTACATTCCTTGGACATTCACAGACAACTTCGTTATTACTTGGACAGAACAAAGCCATTCAGGAAATGTGAGCAACTCTGTGTCCTATGCTACAGGTGCTCAAGGAAAGGCCATTTCCAAACCGACAATTTCAAAATGGATAGCCCACTGCATACACTTTTGTTATTCATTTCATGGAAAATCTGTGCCTGCATACATCAGATCCCACTCCACCAGGGCCACAGCTACCTCTGCAACTTTCCTCAGGGGGGGGGTCCCTACCAAGGACATTTTGGAAGCAGCTACTTGGAGTTCAGTGCACACTTTCTCCAAGCACTACCACCTTCCACTATACTCAAAATCTAGAGCGGACTTTGCCACAGCAGTCCTGCAGGGCATCCTCGCTCCTCCTAGTTCTACTTAGTGCCTACCACCCTTGCTTAGCTTTGGGATTCTACCCATCTGTAATGACTGCAGCTGTATGCACAATGAACATAGTACAGTTTTGTACCTACCATAAATGTAGATGTTCGAGTGCTTATACAGCTGCAGTCCAGGTTACCCCCCCCCCCCTCCGTCCCCTCTTAGGACAGGCCTTATGACAAACATCTTTATCATACAACCTATTTGGGGTATTCTTTTATGGTGTATTTACTTACAACTACTTTTTTGATTTATCTATATTGCATGTTTGCATAACATTATGTTTTGCCTTCCTTCTGGGGGCACCTGACATCTGAGGCAAGAAAAACTGAAGAAAATGGCGTTGGCTGCCTCTTTTATACCCCTGCCGCACTGACATTAGGGAAGAAGCGACGACATCCGACGCCAGACCTAGACTTTGGAATTCGGCCGATCGAGGACCCGCCTGACAGCAGGATAACCCATCTGTAATGACTGCAGCTGTATGATTACTCGAACATCTACATTTATGGTAGGTACAAAACTGTACTTTCTTTGGATGAACACTGAGGTTGCAGTTAGTCAGAAATGAGTTATCTTTAAATTTCCCCTTCAGCACTAGTTTCCTCCTGTATTTTAATTCCAGGAACCCTTGAGTTTGCTCTGATTTAGTCCCACTGACAGTGCAGATATGGAGAAAAACAAGACTTTAGTAAGATGATGTGCTAACCTTTAGGAGACGAGCCAGTTTTGTGGAAATGGTTAGCCTGGTGAGTTCAGAGCATTAGAGGTTGTTGCCTGGAGAATTCTCCTGAAGGGCAATGTGCACAGACTGGGATCTCCAGCAGATGTGACAGAGAAAGTACCTTGTTATTGTATGTTACTGAATGGTTCCTGTAATATGAATGTGAGTGACTGGGTTTAGATTATTAACCAAAGGTTCATGGACCCCATGAGCCCACAGCTGCCTGAAGAATGGCTCATATAATATTAGTGTTTTAATTAGTCACTAATTATTTGTAAGGATAGAAAGGTTGAAATTCATTCAAGTGAAGTCATAACTGGCAAATATAAAATTAACTAAAAGGTAGTAATACTTCTGTAAGCCGAGGTAAGCTATGGAATTACTTGAAAAGGTATTGTGTTTTATGGAATGGGAAGGCTAGCTGCACAGTATGACAAGGTTGGTAAAAATGTCAAATTTAGGGTGTATTTAATGAGGAATTGTCAATTCTAAGGCTTTCGTATGGCAGAATCAACATATTTTGTAAGAACAAATGTTTCATGGTAGATGTAGAAGTTTGCCTTCTGATGGCTATACTTTAGTCTGTTAATTTTTTTCTGATTTTACATTGTTTTGATAGGTGACTAGATGATTTCTGTACCTGAATGTCATTATCTGGACTTTGTTTTGTGTGACAGGTGACATTAAGATTATATCGAGTTAAGGATTCAAGTTTGTTAAATGTTGTTTGAGGGGAAACAACCCAGATGTAGCTGGTTCCATGGTACTGAGAGATGGAGCCTGAGAGATAAGGATTTAACTCATCTGACCCATACTGGGTAGTAGCCTACATGTAGGAGACAAAAAATATGGAAGTAGGAGAGAGAAGAGGCATTACCTGTTTTCTCCTCCAAGCAGGGAGGTTGACAGACATGTTGTGAAACATGTTTCCCTTTAGTGCATCTCTAGTAGGGACTGTAAAAGTAATGGGAGCCAATTGCTGGAGATGAGGAGGGTGGAGCTGTCTAGCGGCTGTGTCACTTATGGGAGGGGGGGTTGTCCCATGCTGTACCCGTTGCACTCCACACATCTGAGTTTTTACATGTCACATTGGGGACATGCAAACAAAACAAAAGTTTGGATGATGGCTCTTCAGGAACAGGTTTCACTGGAAGGAGATAATGGTCAAATTTGTGGTGACCAGTCAGATTCCTGGCAGGCAATGAAGAGTACCCTTTCTGGAAAAAGTGTGTTCTGATTGAAGAGATGGGACTTGAACAGTGTCAGGACAAATCCATGTTGCGCTTCCAGGTTTGTGTCATAAAGGTGTTGTGGCCATGCATCAGAAATGCACCCCCCTCCCCCAGGCTTAATAACAGAATATATTTTAAAACTTAATAAATTACTTCCGGGTTAATGTTTATATTACTAGGTTTATTCAGTCACTTGAACTATTGCAAGAAATTCAGACCATTACTTTACTTACTACTTTGATGATTTGTCTCAGAACTGAAGTATTATTTTGGGAAGGTAATTTTAGATAACTATTGTACAAATGTCAGGATATATTTTTGGAATGTTATTGGTCTGACCATCCTGGCCAGCAGAACAGGAGAATTAAACCGTTATTGGCTTCATAGTTTCGGTGGAATTTTTTGTTTTTTTCTGTTTTGCTGGTCATTGACCAGTTGCGTTGTATCAGTTGTCCACCGTCCATTGCGGCCGCGGGAGTGCTCGTATTGTGCCAGGTTCTAATTTGGTGAATTTGTGCCAGGTTTCAATTTGGCTAACTTGGTGAATTTGTGCTACGGACTTATTTTGATCAATGGAAGATCTTTTGGCACAAGTATTGGAGTCCGTTAAAACTCTAACGTCTTTGCTTATTAAAGACAGAGAAAAAGAAAAAGAGGCGGCTAAATGTGCCAATTGCACTAACGATCAGCTTTTTACAGATAGCCAAGCAGAATTATTTACTTTGCATTCTCCGATTCCAATGACTAGCAACAGGGTTGCTGGTCCTTTAAGGGAGTCTGGTGTTTCTAATCGAGAAACAAGGGGGTAACGTAAAGATTTCAGTACGTGGTTCAGTGTTCCGGATGTGGATTGGTTGGTTGGTAATGAACGAAGGTCCAATTCAAACTAACAAAAGTACTCCAACATGGAAGGAACAGTTAGCGTCCTTTGAGAAATCTTGTTACAAATTTCGTTCCCTCCAGATGGACAATATGTATCTTCGTAAATCGATGGAGTTAAAACATGTTCCCAAGGGTTTGCGGATTTGGAAACTGCCTATGGGGGTTGAATATGGGACCTACAGCTCACCGTGAGTTAATTTCCCTATTTGATAAGACTGGCCTTGAAATATTGGACAGTATCATTAGAAATAACGATTGTAAAATTAAAGAATTACAGTTAAAAATTGATGAACTAAACAAAAGCATTACGAACGATGTTTTATTTGAACCTTATTATGTCAAATATAATAAAGTTTTAAGTGAAGTTGAGAATTTTGTTAAAAAAGGTATTGAAACTAAGCAGCGTAATCTAGTTCGTGATACGCAAGATTATTCCAACAATGTAGCTTACCCACAGGGTCCTAATGGAGGGAACAGTTTAAATTGTAGAGGGGTTAATGAACAATATGTAGAGGTCAATGTTGAAGGTGGGAACAAATAGGCATGACAATAGAAATAGTAATGAGGGTGATTTTTTAGAAAACGGACCCAGGAGATCAGAACAGTTGAAGAACCTGAGGGGTCCGCAGTCCAATCATTGGGGAGGGGGTTGGAATCAAAAGGGGAATCAATATTCAAGGGGACAGTGGGGAGCGGGGAAGAGATGGAGTTAGATATTGGAATGATGCATGTGGGAGAAAGAACAATGTTTTCTAATGGTAATTTTGAAACAGAACATGAGTTGACATGCAAAATAATTATGAGAGAAGGGTTCAGTATTTTCAGCTATACTGAATTAGATGTTACGGAAGGTTATTTTAGTCTTCTGAAAAAGGGAATGTCTTTTGTTCCAACAACTAACTTCAACGTGGCCAAAACAATTCTGAATTTGAAGTTGTTCTTGAGGCAATTGAACCTTCGTATGTTCTTTAAAGATAGGGAAGAAAATACAGAAAGTAGTGGAAGGAACAAATGTAAACGTTCTAGTGTGTTCATTCCACCATCTAATACTCAAGTCCAGTTGTTTTAGACATACTGTGAGAGAGAAATCAGGAATTTAAATAAGGTGAAACGTGTTACTGATAGTAATTTGACTGAAAATGAAAAAGAAATTTTGAGTAGATTGGCCACTGATAAACAGCTCCGCATTATGACACCAGATAAAGGGGGAGGGGTAGTAATAATGCGAAGCATGGATTACAATATGGATGATGAAAAAAGTTTTGAATGATAACTCCACTTACGTACAGGTTTCTAGAAATGAGGTCAATTTGGCCTATAGATGGTTGGATATTATTCTTGAGGATGAGTTTTTGAAAGGAAGAATTAATTTGAAGGATAAGGAATTTTTAACTGTTTCTAAGCCTGTAATCCCAAAATTATTTGGGATACCAAAAACAAATAAATCTGTTGTTAACCCTCCATTTTGACCAATAGTTTCCGCAAGGGGCTCAAAAACAGAGCCCCTTGCGGCTTGGGTTGAAAGGAAGGTGGGGGGTTTAGTTAAGGGGGTTCCACATATTATTCGAGATTCTTGGCATTGCCTTGAAAGGCTATCTAAATATCGTAATTCAATAGATGATTCTATTAGTTTTTTAAGTATTGACGTGGTTAATCTCTTTTCAGTCATTCCTCGTTCAATTGGTACAGAGATGTTCAAGAGCAGTATTCACCAATTGTCAGATATGGACATGGGGGAAATTGAAATAATAGTACAATTTATGGATATCATCCTTAAAAACAATTTTATGGTGTTTGAAGATGAAATATTCCACCAGATATCGGGTGTAGCTATGGGGGCAAAATGTACCCCCATTTTTGCAAATTTGGTTTTATTCTATTGGGAAAATAGACATGTATTAACTTCCAAATTTGCTGAACACATTGTGAGTTACAATACATTTTTAGATGACATCCTGATTTTATGGAAAGGGAAGGCTGAGGAAGTTATTGAATTTATTGAATGGAACGACTAGGTTTCTGAAATTTACGTATAAGTGGGAGTTGAAATTCATTAACTATCTGGACATCCGGTTCAGTGTGGAAAATGGCATTTTGCAAAGTTCTATCTACAGGAAAGAATCATATTCCAATAGTTTGTTGTTTTTCACTAGTGACCATCCCCTATTTCAAAAATGTAGTGTGGTGAAAGGACAGATGGTGAGAATTTCAAGGTTGACCAGTGAGGAAGGTAAATTTAAAGAAGAAATGTATACTTTAATTGGAATGTTTTTGGAGAGAGGGTACCCCCCTAAATGGTTAATAAAAGTGAAAAAGGAGGTAGAAAGGAAAAGATGGAATAATTTTCAACCGATATTGGCTATGGAAAGCTATTTGCAAGTAGATAAATCAAATGGGACGGAGTCTAGAACCACAGGCATGGTTTTACAATTTAGTAACAGAACATCTGAAGTTATGGGAATTATTAATAAAGGTGGGATATTATTTTTGACAAGAATATGTTTTCAGTTATAGGCACCAAGCCAAAAATAATTCACAGTAGAGGCAGCAATATTAAAAATATATTGGAGGCACACCGTATGGTTTTTAGTAAAGGTTCGTACATGTCCAAGTGTGAAAATTGTAGGTATTGTAGGTATATCAACATTGGACCCTATGTGGACATTGGTGGATTTGGGGTTTCGGTGAAGTGTCCAGGAAAAAGCAATTGTAATTCCAAGAGAGTGGTCTTTGTGGCCACTTGCCTCTCCTGTCCTGGTTTTTACATTGGGAAGACCACCCGTAAATTAAGGGACAGGATTGGTGAGCATTTGAGAGCTATTAAAATAAGGATCCACACAATGCCTTGTATTTGCACTCTAGACAATGTATGAATTTCAGTAAGTTTGTATTCTTTGTCATAGACAAAATTACTGACAATAAGTGGGGTGGAGATTGGGAGGCCATTTTAGAGGCACACGAGTCCCTCTGGCAGATACGGACTAATGCAACGAGTCCGCCAGGACTCAGTGACTTTATTTCCATAAAGCCATTTTTAAAAATAAAACAGGGTAGAATTGGTTAGTTATTATAAGATTTGTATACGTTTATTTTTCATTTTTTATTTATAACATATATTATTGTATTTTTATTTATATGTTTTTTTAGCACATTCTAAGTATCATTAATTAATGAGAGTATAAACAAATTTTTTTATATGAAATATTAATTTCTACACTATTGTATATGAATGTTTAGCGAAGTTAACATATATTATGTGCATAAATGAAAAAATGAAGTTTTATGTATACTTTGATGTGTTTTTATCGGGGGGGGGGGCATGGTTGATTATTTGACGAGCCTTTTTGGTAGATCAGGCAGTTGTTAATAATCAGTTTATTGTGTTGTAAGAGATTATCAATTGTATTAAGTGATTGGTTAATTAATGTAAAGGAAGTTGTATAAAAGGGGAGAATGCATTGTAAACGAACAACTCTGAAGATGCCTATGGTTTTTTAACCTTGGCGAAAGCGCTTAGTTGTTCGTGGATATATGGAATTTTTTATGTGAAAACTTGATTTTGAGCATTAAACCGTTATTGGCTTCATAGTTTCGGTGGAATTTTTTGTTTTTTTCTGTTTTGCTGGTCATTGACCAGTTGCGTTGTGTAGAACAGGAGAATTTGCCTACATTACACACAGACAAAAAAGCATCAGTCAGTATATTGTTCTTCCAAAAAACTCACCTTTGTGAAGTAGAGCCTCTGTAATTATCAAAATGTTTTATTTATTTATTGGCATTTGTTAACCGGAAAGTCCACTGAGCAAAAAGAAACCCATTTTCAGTGGAGGCCCGGGAAGAAAAGCTCCACATTTATACAAACATCAAAAACAAATATTGTACAATATAAAGTACAGATCTGGAGGGAATGCTCCACAGTTAAGACAGACTAATATTACAGAACAACATAATTGCAAAACATATGATTTACAAATTACTATATAAACACCGTAGCATAGGTAAACTGCATCACAGAGAAGAGCATAGGTAAACTGTATCACAGAGAAAAGCAAGTAGTGAACAAATAGAGTATTTTAATTCAGTAGAGTTGATTGGAAATCAGAGGTGTTCGAAAGGTGGGATTATAGTTGAATAAGTTATGGGATTAAGGGGGCTTGGGTTGTATTTCACATGTACAGCTAGGCGTATGTAAAAAGTAGGTTTTTAGTGCAGCTTTAAAGGGCTTAAGTCTAGTTGGATAATGGAAGAGGGGAGGGTATTCCAAAGTTTGGCCATACTGTACGAATACAGGCATTGTCCTGCTCTCTTGTTGGGTTTAGCTACACTTAGAAGGGTTTTCTGTGAAGAGCCAAGGGATCGAGTAGGGGGTGTATGTATGCAAGATGGATTGGAGAGCCGGGCATTTATCTGGTTGGAAAAGTAATTTATGGGCAGTGGTAGAGTAAACTGGAGATAGTGGTGAAATTCTAGCCAGGACAGGTTTGAGAGAGCGTTGCAGTGGTATGAGCAGTTTGACGAGTTAGATCTGAATTTTGCTATCTTGTAGTAACATTATTGTAGCTTATTACTGAGTGATGCATGGAGGTTGGAGAAAATGGGGCCCATATGTAAGGGATGGAATAAGCAGGGTGTCAGCTAATTTGATCCTGGTTTGTTTGTCAAGGTAAAGTTTGTGTCTGTATAATTTGCCCAGTTTGAAGTGGGTTTTCTTTACCGTGTTGAGAATGTGTTGTTCAAAAGAGGGTTTGTTTTCGATAGTAATTCCTAGAAGTGTTGTGGATTGTGCCTGTTCTATTTCAGTTTTGTTATGTAAGAAAAGTTTGAATTCTGTAGTATATATTTATTTGTAAATTTGCATTTTGTTTGTTGGGTTATTCTTTACTAGGCAAGGCCAGTTTTCAGAGACAAATCAGGGAGGAAAAAGAAAAACAAAAAAAAAACAATTTAAAAACAGATTTTTTTCTTTAAATTAAGCATGAAAGTGCAGTATAAAAATAAAATATGCAAAGATCCCACATATAAAGAAAGCATTGTATTATACATATGGACATAAAATGAGTAAACGGTAAAAATGGAACAAAGTAAAGAGTTACAATAAGTTATGTTTGTGGTTGTGAACTGCTTATGGTAGTCAGTAAATCTAACATATAGCCATAACGTTTCTAGAAATACCACTAATGTGAAAAGGAATTGAGAGATAGTTGTCAACAAAGAAATGTTAGTCAGTTTTATACTGTAGTAGGAGAGATGAAAGGGAAAAATATTTTATTTTGCAAGAGAAGGTAAGATGAAGTAAATTTATTCTGTTTGTGAAATACATCCAGCTTAGCTTTAGTATGGTACACTTGTACAATTATTGTGTAGAGTATGTGCAGCAAATTTAGCTACTTTTTAATAAGCAGATTCTAACTTAATGAAAAGTTGTTTGAGATTTCCTTAGGCTGATGACCAGTAAAACAATTTGGGTAGAAGCAAGAAGTTTGCCAGTTGTTTTTTGTGGATTGAACTGGGCAACTTTTTGATTCAGTGTCATGCTCCCAGCCTTTAATTCATTTATGCTACAGTGTTGTTGGCATAAGTAAGTAGAGTGATAGCTTAATTAATGCAGTGTATTTCTAAGACCAGTGACCTCAGATGAGATCACTATAGGCCTTGCTCCAATCAGCCTAGTATGGTATACCATGTGACCGAACCACACGTCCTCACGATTCTTAAAATTTATAAGATTTTGTTCCTGTCTAATTTTTAAGGGCAGTTTATTCCATTGACTCCCCACTCTGAAGTGAAAAACTTAGCTCCTAATTTGAATTTACAAGTGTCCAATTAGTGTTTTTCCAAGTTAGCTTTTCCACAGATAAAATTCAGCCCCAAATTACTAGACATAATTTATTTTTATATTTTAACACCTTTATTGAATTATATATGTCCTAGTCAACATACATTTATATAAAAGAAAACAAACCATATATAGTTCACAGTTACAAACATTGCACATCACGTATATTCTTTACAATATAATCATTCCAACACTACATAAGTTGGTCAGTTCCTGCCTCTTCCCTTAAACCTCACTCCTACTCCAAAAGGTATTCTGCATGTATTGTTGCCACAGTTTCCATTTTTATATATGTAATTTGATTTTACCTTTTTCTAAAGATCCCACTTCCATGTCTTTTACCTCTGTTACAGTATTCACTGATAGGTTGGTTTAGACTTAGATTTCCATTTTCTAGTAATTGCTTTTTTGGCAACCACCAGAATTAAACTTAAGACCTAACCGCATCAATGCAATTCAGGTCTTGTATCCCAGTTCCAGAAAAAAAAAATCCTTGGGTACACCCATTTGCTCACCCAGTACTTCTGACAAAATACTGTGTAGGGAATTAGTCTGCCACCTCATTACAATCTTAAAATGGATACTCCTAGTTACCTCTTTCTTCCTCATCGTACCTCCAACATTCACCATCTACCAGAGAAAAAACATTTTGGAGTCTGCTTGTGGTATGAAATTAACTATGCAAACACTTTCAAGCAAACATCTTAAGTCTTCTAGACTTTGTTGCTTATTTGTGAGCCATACATATGTCCTCCTCTTGTTATTATTTAAACTTCTGGCATTTGTAGCCTATAAGTCCAAACCTTTATGCCCTACAGAGAGGTGGAGGTAGTACCTGTAGTCAAATTACAATATTTGTCTCTAAAAAAATATCTTTAACCTTCTCATCTTGTTACGCATTATTCTGTTTGTCCCATGAATGTGATGGAACCCATCCCCAGAAAAATAACTTCCTCTACAATCCATATATTGCCAAACCGGTAAGCTAAAATGTTTTGTCAAATACATGTCTCCTTATTTCACTACTTAATGTACTAACTTGTGCAGAAAAAAACTGGGGTTTGTCTAACCAAGGGAAATATATCTTGAAAAACACCATCAAACCCCCCCCCATTTATTTGCAGTGCTCATTGATTCACTCTACATATTTTATTATCTTACTCTGACGTTTTTAACCAGATTGTTGCCTACACAAACTGTTACTCTTGTAAATGTGTTTAATGAATTCACCAGCGTTAACACTAATGTTAAGTTGTCAATCTCACCTTCATTCTTGCTGGATGGGTTTGAGAGCGACCCGGCTCCGACTCGGCCGAAAACTACTCGAGAGCTATATTTTACCTATTCGAGGCTCCCATGTCCCATAATGTTAAAATATAAAGCGGACAGCTAGGATTGCTTTTCACCTCCAGGTTGTATAGTTTTATTAATAACTTTTGAAGTAGTTTTAGTCAGCATTTTCATCCACTTCCTTTAGTATCAGTGTAGTTAGCAACTAGTCTTTCCTCCCTTTTAGTTGCTAATCTCATTTCTCCACCCTTAAGGTGGTTGAGCCTCTGACCAATATGTAGCAAAGTTTTCCCTGGCTGTTTGTGTGTGTGTGTGTGTGTGTGTGTGTGTGTGTGTGTGTGTGTGTGTGTGTTGTGTGTGTGTGTGTGTCTGTCCTTTACTTAGTGGTAGTTCCTTTTTATAGTGAATTGTTTATAGTGTAGTATATTGTGTGTGTTTTGTACAGTATGTCCAAGGATACTAAATTCATTCAAGTGTGACTCGTGCTGTCAGAAGATGTCTCTGACAGACGGTCTTCTTGTGTGTATTGTTTGGGCCCTCTGCACCTGCAGGACTCGTATTCCATCTGCCACGCTTTTAGCCCTAGGGTCTTGCAGGACTACTATGGCTGGGAAACCTAAGCCCGCCAAATCGTCGGCTCCATGTTCGGAGCCGGCACCGAACAGTGCTCTTGCTGCCTCATCTGTTCCGTCCAGAACCAAGGCATCTAGACCTCAGTCAGCTCCGACTTTAGTGTCGGAGCCATCCCCGAGCAGAAAGCGCTCTAGGTCTCCGTCTCTCGAGTCGGTTACATCAGCTCCAAAGTCTCCACTCTTGTCGGAGTGGAGCCATAGATCCCATTCCTCTAGGTCTTCCATGCTTTCGGACCATGACCTCGAGAGAGTAGTCAGCCGGCTTTTAAAGTCGCAGGCACTGGCCCAGTTGCTTCATAGCCCGTCTCAACAGACAGGGGCTACCCCAACACCCGCTCAAGTTCCTCCTCCAACTATCCTGCTGAGTTCGGAGACAGAGGTCATCGAGGTGAGTACTGTGGGGGCATCGGAACCGATTCCCATGTTGTCGGTTCCTTCGTCAGCTCCGATCCCATCCTTGGCTCCGTCATCGGAGGGATCCAGGCACCGAAACTCCCTCGTCGGCTCCGAGGTGGCGAGTGGCATTGGACCCTTGTCCGTCCCCGCTCTCCCTCTCGGAGCTTCGCCGCAGGTGAGTTCGGCCCCAACATTGGCCTCGGAGCCGTCCCTCTCGGTGCCGGGGAGAGTTCTCATCTCTTCGGAGTTGGGTCCTTCTCTGCCTGACAGGGGCGCCTTTGAGGTGATGAGGAGTGTGCTGGCTCCTATACCGGCACCACGGTCGGCCTTCTCGGCCCCTCCCTCCATGATGCCTGTTTCGGCCCCTGCCTACCCTCCAGACCCCATGCGAGGAGAACCGACTCTCCAGGCAGCCCCATTGGGCCTTTCTTCCTCTTCAAAGGCCTCCCCTGACCCTGCGGGGGAGCCCCCTCGGAAGAGGACATGTAAGAGGAAACATGTTGACTCTCCTGAGTCAGTGACATCTGACACCGACCTGGATGATTCGGAAGGGTCCCCAAGGTCCCCCTCTGAGGATGTCTCCTTTTCTGACATGTTAGAGATCCTCAAACAGTGGGGGAACTGGTCTGCCCTTAACCCATCTGAGGACGAGTTGGTGCACCTGGATGCCTTCGGTTCTCGCCCTTCCACCACCTGGGGGTCCCCGTCTTTTGACCCACTCATGGAGGTGGTGGCTCGGAAGGCGTGGACGGCTCCAGATACTATGGAACCAACTCCCCGGAGACCCACTAAATTTATTACTGCTCCCACAGATAAGCAGTTGCTTTCTAAGGGTGTTCCCATGGATGCCATGGTGGTGGCGGAGCCACTAAGAAGGAGTTGGCTGACCCTTCATTACCTGTCCATCCTCCTAATAAGGAATCTAGGACGATGGATAGGTACGGCAAGCAGATGTTTTCATCAGCGACCTTTGCTATGCGGTCGCTGAATTACTTATGCCATTTCACCCAACTTCAGAGGGACCTTCTCAAGGAACTGGGTGAAACATTGCAGGACCCAACAGCTGCGGGGTCTCAGGAAAAGATAAACTCCCAGCTAGGGACCCTGAACTCTATCGTCAACTCTTCCATGCGGCTCATCTCATATGCAGCCGATGGAGCGAGTAGAGCCGCAGGTACGGGTGTTGCTCTAAGGAGACATGCCTGGATGCGGCTCTGCAATTTTGCTGATCCCTTCAAGGTGTTATTCACTAACACTCCCTTTGATGGTTCTGCTCTTTTTGGACCTCAAGTGAAGGACACCCTAACCAGGTGCGAACAAGAAGGCAAGACTCTGCCATGGGAGTCCGTTTTTCCACCCCTTCTAGACCGTATCCGAAGGGTCAAAAGGGCTGGAAAATGTGGTTCCGCAAACCTCAGAGAGTTCTGCCGGACGCACGTGGTGAGCTTCCCTCTAGAGGCAGAGGAGGGAACAATAACAGACGCCGCCCTAGGGGTGCGGGGGTCCGCAGAATCAGGGTAGCAAAGAATCGTTCTCTGACAAACCCTTTCAGTACCCCTGAGGAGCTGCCGGACTGTCCACCTTCGGAGGCAGTCGGGGGAAGACTTTTGCTGTACCCAGAAGCCTGGTTCTCCCTTACGCAGGACAGATGGGTACGGTCGATCATATCCGAGGGTTACAAAATCCCATTTATCCACACCCCACATCAACCAAAAGGGCCTCTTCCAGATGTTCCACCCAGTCTGAGAGACCAAGCAGCACTAGAAATTTCAAAGCTGCTTTTAAAAAGAGCCATCCAGCCAGTCCCGGCAGACCAACAAGGATCCGGAATCTACTCCAAATTCTTTTTGGTACCAAAAAAGACAGGGGACTGGAGACCTATTTTGGATCTCAGCAGACTGAACAAATCGGTTCACAGAACAAAATTCCGGATGGTCACGCTACAGTCCATTCTTCCCTTTCTGGGTCAGGACAATTGGATGTGCTCCATAGACCTCCAGGATGTGTACTATCATATCAAAATGAACAGGCGCTACAGGAGGTTTCTCCGCTTCCGGCTGGGAGCCAGTCACTACCAATTCAGAGCCCTGCCCTTTGGCCTCACCACAGCCCCCAGGGTGTTTACCAAATGCATGGCAGTGGTTGCGGCTCACTTGAGACGTTGAGGATTCCAGGTGTTTCCATATTTAGACGACTGGCACCTTACTGCCACCACCAGGCATCAGCTTCTTCAAGCCAGGGATTACGCTGTACAAACCTGCAAAGCGCTAGGCATCTCTATAAATTTTAAAAAATCTGCCTTGTCGCCTTGTTAGCATATTACCTTCATAGGCGCCGTATTAAACACGGTAGAGTTGTCAGCAAAACTTCCTACGCCAAGTGTATGCGACATTCGCAGTCATGTTCAAGTCCTGCTACAAGAGGACAGGGTCCAAGCCAGGTTTGTACTGAAAACGCTTGGTCTGATGGCTGCAACAATCACCTTGCTCCCCCTAGCTCATTTTCATATGCAGATACTACAATGGATGCTTTTTTCCCAATGGTCTTTTCAGCAGCTACCCATGTCACACAGGATTCTCATCACTCAGTCTTGCAAACAACACCTATCGTGGTGGATGGACTCACCCCAGGTGCTTCAGGGCAGACCGGTTGTTCTACACCCTCCGGTTGCCACCGTGACAACGGACGCCTCCCTGATCGGGGGGGGGGGGCATTTTCAGGGCAGGACAGTCCAAGGCACATAGCAACCCTTCGAGTGCCACTTGCACATCAATGTCCTGGAGATGAGAGCGGTCCTGTTGGTGTTGCAGGCTCTCCAGGACTCTCTTCCCACTGGAACGATTGCAATACAGACAGACAATATGTCTGTAGTATGATCAACAAACAGGGCGGAACCAGGTCCTACCCTCTTTGTCGGGAAGCGCTTAGACTTTGGCAATGGGCGATCTCTTCTCAGCGTTTTCTGGTAGCAAAACACATTCCCGGGAAGTCCAATGTCATGGCAGACAGGCTGAGCAGGGACATTCTCCTGCCCTACGAGTGGTCTCTCAACCAACTAGTAGTGGACCAAATCTTCAGAAAGTGGGGACAGCTTTGCTGTGACCTTTTCGCAACCCCTCAAAACAGCAAGTGTCAAGACTTCACCCTCTTCCGGGCCTCTCTCCCAGAGATGCTCTAGTCCACGATTGGCCCAGGGGTCTCCTTTATGCTTTCCCCCCTTTTCCCTTAATCACTCTGTTAGTCCAGAAAGCAACTGCCTTGAGACCCAGGATGATCCCCATTGTCCCTTACTGGCCTCGACAAGTCTGGTTTCCGTTCCTACAACGTCATCTACTGGAGCAACCCTGGCATCTGGACCCTGTACCAGACCACCTGACCCATCAATCGGGCAGGCTGCACCAATCCCTGTCATCTCTCAACCTCACAGCTTGGGTTGCTCCACTTCCAACCTTAGCTAGACTTCCCTTAATCTCCCCGTCAGTACGTCAGATTATCCTTGCCTCTCACAAGTCTAATACCAGAAGGACGTACGCAAGTAAATGGAAACGTTTCTCTGTTTGGGCAGAAAGGAACCAAGTTGATCCCTTTACTGCCCCTGTCCAAACAGTTCTAGATTTTCTATAGGAACTCTTTCAAAAAGGTTCCTCTTCAGCCACTGTCAAAGTCCAGTTGGCGGCTATTGCAAATTTCCATGTTGGCTTGTCTGAGTCTAGTATTATGTCTCACAAGCTCTGCAAAGCTTTTCTGAAGGGTACCCTATTACTTAGGCCCCCAGTCAAAGACCCTCCTCCACCGTGGGATCTAAATTTGGTACTGTTGTCTTTAATTCTACCTCCTTTTGAGCCTGCTGCCTCCTGCTCGTTAAAACTGCTCTCGTGGAAAACACTTTTCTTGGTAGCTATTCTCAGCCAGAAGGGTTTCTGAACTACAAGCACTTTCTGTGCGCCCCCCTTATCTTGTTTTTCACAAAGATAGAGTGGCTCTTAAGACAAATCCATCCTTTTTACCTAAGGTACTCTCAGAAAAAAATCTGAATCAGACCATTGATCTCCCAGTTTTCTTCCCAAATTACACTGATAGAGCTGAGAGAAAATTACATTGTTTAGATGTCCATAGGCAACTATGTTTCTATCTGGATAGAACCAAGCCAATGAGAAAATCAGACCAACTCTTCTTGTTTTACACCGAAGGGAAGCAGGGCCTTCTGGTTTCTAAAGTGACCTTGTCAAGATGGTTAACCTCTCTTATCTCTTTGACCTATCAATTGAGGCATAAGGAGCTCCCTTCCAAGCCTAGAGCTCATTCAACTAGAGCATTAGCTTCCTCAGCTGCTTTTCAGGCGAGATTACCTATGGACTCTATTTGTGCAGCGGCCACATGGGCCTCTCCTCATGCCTTCATCTCTCATTACAAACTGGATATTGCCTCCAGAAATAGAGCTGATTTTGGTTCCACTGTACTCAAGAGTCTGTTCCATTGAGCCACCCGGGACTAAGGTGCTAAGAATGAAGGCGAGATTGACAACTTAACATTTAGAAGTTATGTACTTACCATAACGTTCCATGTTAGTTGTCTTCTTCTCACCTTCTTTCTTGCGTCCCACCCTCCATCCCCCGAGCCTGGAAAGACCTAGAGTATTGGGTGAGTTTTTTCTTTGTCACCAGGATTATACCTCTAGCTAGAGCTCTTCCTCCCTTTTGGTACGCCTGGTGACAGGCAGGCTGTTGGGTTTATATTTCTACATAGCTCTCAGCTCTCAACTTTGTCTTTTTTCTAGTGGTGGGACATGTCTGACCATAGTGTTAGCTATCAAATGAGATCTGGGTATATTTCGCCTAGCATTATGGGACATAGATAGCCTCGAGCCGGTAAAAATAGCTCTCGAGCTTTAGTATTCGGCCGAGTCAGAGCCGAGGTTCGGCTCCGAACCCATCCAGCAAGAAAGAAGGCGAGAAGAAGACAACTAACATGGAACGTTATGGTAAGTACATAACTTCTAATTATTTTATTTTCAGATCTGGGCAAATAATGTTTCAGTGCCCTCAGCATTGAATCATCTATAATCAGAATTCCCCCCTCCAACTCTGATTTTGTTCTCTTTACCAAACCCTAACTTATCTTCCACTTGGGTATCTACTTTACCCATCGTATTAGCTTCTACATTACTTTGCAAACGCCAGTTTTTCCGTGTATCTAGATCTAAAGCTTGAACTGATTTGTTGCTCATTATTCCATTATGAACAGGAGAAATATTTTGTCCGACTAATGTCTTACTCCCCCAAGGCCCTTTCTCCTTTTCTTAGTATCTTCATAAGGGGTCTATATTAGAAGCATGTAAACCCTAAACCGCGAACGCTCACAAGAGCGAAAATGCCCGGAATCGAAAGTGTGATTGCGGGGTCGTGTTACAGTGAAGATTGGGATATTTGCCCTTTCCTCACTGTAGTGCGACCTCTGAGTTAGAATATATAGATGTTCTTCATGTTTCACTGTTGCATCTGCTGGCAGGTTACCCTCAGTCGGCCTGATTAACAAAGTCTTGGGTCCTGCGTCGGTTGCTGTCCCTTCTTCCATGACGTCAGGTCATCAGGGGTATAAAACATGCATCCGACACCATTACATCAGTCTTTCTTGCCGTGCAGTAACCGAAGCAGTTCGCAAGTGCTGGTCGGCCGACTCCTGAAATATTCGTTTTCGAGTTTCAGAACCGAAGTCTTCAACTTAAAGCTAAGTACCCATTGGGGAAACTTTTTCTTGCTCCTTACCGATGTCAGTAAAAGTTAATAATTGCATACTTGTGGAAAGCAAATACCTCACAAAGATTTTCATTCGTACTGTATTCTTTGCCTATGCCCTGACCACGACGTACCTTATTTCGGTTCTCTGTTTAATTACCCAGAAATGTCATCAGTTAGCCATTCGACTACCGGGATTCCGAAAAAACACAAAGATAGACAGCGACAGGCCGCCGAGGTCCAAAACTGCCAACGACGCTTCTCCTAAGCCAGTCGCCAGTTCGCCAGTACTCAGTGAGGCGATTTCTCACCCCTGATACCCGCTACTTCTGATTCGTAGGCCTCTACTGAGACCCATTCGGAGCCCGGTATGCCGCGAGATGCTTCACCTATGGAACCCGTGGATGTCACTAGCTTGGATGAGTCCAGAGTCGCTGTGCAGGCACCGGCTTCTGAGGGTGTATTCAGGCCTACAGACTTGCATATTAAACAGACTCCACCTTCATTACTAAGGCCTAAATCTCGATCTGTGTCTAAAAAATGACGTCCAGACCACATGTTCAGGCCCCTATGCCTAAAAAACAAATGATCAAAATGGCTGAAGCTCTAGTTACTCTAATCAGGGGTAGTCAACCCCACCCCCCAAGAGGCCTAGGGCTGAGCTTGATGAATCTTCTGATCAGATTTCTGTTTCTTCTGACTCTTCCAATGACCTGGATTTGTCCATACCTTCTTATGAGGATTCTGATGCAGAGGATTCCATTCCCCTCTGCTTCCCCTCCTGAGGATTTTTCTTTTGGGGAAACTTTACATACCTTAAGGGAGCATGTCCACTGGGAAAGTCAAGAATTTTCTGATTCAAAAAAGAGGCTGATTCCCTGCCTCTGGCTCCTAGTAAACCTGACAGATACTACAGGGTTCCTGAGTCCCACAAATTTCTTTTCAAAAATCCTGTTACAGATCCAGAAACCATTTCTCAGGGGCCCAAGGGCATTAGGGCTTCTACTGCTAAAAATCCTACCCCTTCTGATAAAGATTCCAGGGCGCTGGATAGATGGGGTAAGAATGTTTATACTTATGCAACCTTGGCAATCAGGACTTTAAACTGCCAATTTCATATGTTAAAATATCAACAGCATACTATTGGACTGCTTAAACAGGAAATGATGATTCCTGACTGTGTGGAAAATAAAGATTTACAGGATTTATTGCATTCTGCTGAACTAGGTGGAAAACATACTTTGCAATGTGGTTTTGATTCTTTAGAGGCCTCCTGCAGGGCTGCTGTTACTGGATCTGTGCTTAGAAGGCATGCTTGGCTTAAGAAGCAGTCTTTGCCTGATCATGTTAAAGCAAAATTGTTGGATGCTGCTTTAAATCAGGACCACCTGTTTGGCAATAAGGCTGAAGAAGTTCTGAAAAAGATGGAAGATAAAGCTAAATCTATGCAAACTGTTAAATATTTCTTACAAGTGCAACCTCCAAGATTTAGTAGGCACTGGTCTACTAAGAATTGGTCTTTTTCAGCTCCTTGCAGATCCTCTCAAGCCAAACCCAGACACACCAAAAGCACCAGGTTTCAGTCCCAGGGGACTCTCAGAACTACGCAATGGGGGGTCTCCACTTCCAAATCTGGAAATAAGACACCCCCCTGTGGTAAACAGTCTCAAGGACTTCCTTTTAAAATTACCAAGCACTTACCTTTTAGCCGCCCCTTTGGGAGGAAAGATTGCTCTTCATGCAAAGAACTGGGAACTCATAACCCAGGACAAATGGGTTTTAAGTATAGTGTCCCAGGGTTACAGATTTCATTTCCACACGTTGCCAACACCAAACAGGTGGCCAGACCTGCCCCCAAATCAGTGGGCAGAGGCTCAAAAACAAGTACTTTCCCTCTTAACTATGGGGGCTAATCAACCAGTACCAGAAGAGGAAAAGGGACAAGGTTTCTATTCCAGGCTTTTTCTGGTACCCAGAAAAGACAAATCATGGCGTCCAATTCTGGACCTGTTACTCAACACCTTTCTGGACATTCCAAAATTCAAGATGCTGACTCTTCACTATTTACTTCCTATGCTAGGCAAAGATGCCTGGTTGGCAACTTTAGATTTAAAAGAAGCATACCTGCACATCCTAATCAGGGAATCTTGCAGAAGATACCTACGTTTCAAAGTAGGCTACTTCATTATCAGTTCTCTACACTACCCTTTGGCTTGTCTACTGCGCCCAGGGTATTCACAAAGTGCCTGGCTCCAGTTATTGCATTTTGCAGGAAAAGAAATATTCAAATATATCCATACCTGAACGATTGTCTAATTCAGGCAGAAAACCAGGGCATACTTCTAAATCACCTGGCGTTTGTAAAAAGGGTTCTAACTTGTCTGGGGTACACCATAAATGAAAAGAAATCGCAACTGGTACCCTCTCAACAGATTACATTCCTGGGTGCAAGCTTGAATACAACTGCCCAGATGGCTTTCCTCATGCCAGAGAAGCAAATTCATTTGGTAACTTACTTCAAACAAGTGGCCACAAAACCCCTGCTATCTAAAAGACAAATACTGCAAGCCTTGGGGCTCATGGCCTCCTGCATTCTTCTAATTCCATATGCAAGACTGCATATGAGGAAACTACAGTGGTACTTAAAAAGTCTATGGAGTCAACATTGTCACAGCCTGGAAACAAAGATTCCTATCATACCTTGCCTATGCCTGGAATTCCTGTGGTGGGCAGAGGCCTGCCACCAAAACAAGGGACTGCCATTCACACTACCCCCTGTCACCCAAACCCTAACTACAGATGCATCAGACTATGCATGGGGGGGCTCATCTGGCAGGAAAGTGCATTCAGAGCAAATGGAACCCAAATCAGATGCACCTACATATCAATCAAAAAGAAATGTTAGCTGTACAGAATGCTCTGACAGCCTTCAAGGACTACATTCTTCCAGGACAACTAATGGTAAAAATGGACAACACCACGGTTATGTGGTACATAAACAAGCAGGGAGGTACACATTCTTACCCCCTCTGCAGACTAGCCATGGCATTGTGGAACACAGCCTTGAGCTACCAAGTGCACCTACAAGCCCACTTCCTGCCAGGAAAATTGAATACACTGGCAGACGGACTAAGCAGAAATCTCATGGACCCACATGAGTGGAAACTGGAACCACGGATTTTCAACATGTTGACAAGCAAATGGGGGATCCCAGACATAGATCTATTTGCCTCCCCCCAGAACTACCAGTTGGACAAATTTTGCACAAGGACTCCCCACAAAGAAGCCTGGAAAGTGGATGCTCTGTCCTTCAGATGGAAAAACCTATCAGTCTACGCCTTTCCCCCTCTGCCTCTGCTCTCCAAAGTTCTGCTAAAAGTCAAACAGGACAAACCAAGAATGATTTTGATTGCTCCAGACTGACCACGCCAACACTGGTACCTACTCCTGTTCAGTGTGTTACAAATATCTCCATGTCACCTGCCTCAGACCCCTTCCTTGCTGTCTCAGAAGGAGAACCAAATTTCTCAGCTTCTAACATTGAACCTTGCAGCCTGGCTGATCACTTAAATTCACCCTTATCATCCCTCAGTAAACCTTTGATGGATGTCATCTTGGAGGCAAGAAGACCTAGTACTAGAAAATCTTATGCTGACAAATGGAAAAGATTCTGTGCCTGGAACAAATCTTTAGGGATGGGCACAGCAATGCCCAATTTACCTCAGATTTTGCAATACTTAACTGAGATGCTTCACAAGGGCCTGTCTTTCTCCTCTATTAAAATCCATGCTTCAGCGTTTTCAGCTCACTATAACACAGAACCACCCCTCTTCTCTCATCCCCTGCTCAAGCAGTATCTCAGAGGGGCAAATAACTTGCGACCACCCAGGAGAGCTCCTACCCCTGCCTGGGACCTTAACTTTGTTTTGGAAAAGCTCACTCTACCTCCTTTTGAGCCAGCTGCTACTGCAGACTTAAAATTTCTTTCTTGGAAAACAGTCTTCCTTTTAGCAATCACTTCAGCTAGAAGGATATCTGAATTACAGGCCCTTATGGCAGTGGAGCCTTTCATTATCTTTCATGTGGACAGGGTATCTCTGAGGACCAGTCCATCCTTCTTGCCCAGGGTGGTTTCCAGTGTGGCTCTTAATCAGTCCATTCATTTGCCAATCTTCTTTCCCAATGCACAGAACTAAGGGGAACGGATTCTGCATTCCTTGGAAGTGCACAGACAACTTGGATTCTACTTGGACAGGACTAAATCTCGAAGAAAATCTGAACAATTGCTGGTAGCATTTGCTGCAGGGGCAGAGGGGAAGGCTATTTCAAAACAAACCATTTCTAAATGGATAAGCCATTGCATTCATTTCTGCTATAAGCACCATGGAAAACCTATCCCCCAGAGGATCAGATCTCACTCCACTAGGGCTGCATCTACTTCTGCAGCCTTTCTCAGAGGTGTTCCTACCAGGGATATTCTAGAAGCTGCTACCTGGAGTTCTGTACATACATTCACCAAGTATTATCCTTTACCAATTTTCTCTAAATCCAGAGCTGGCTTTGCCACTGCTGTCTTGCAGGGCCTTATAGCTGCCCCTAATGCTGTATAAACTCCTCCTCCCAACCATAGTTTTGGGAATCTATCCAAATGTAATGACTGCAACAGTGAAACACTAAGAACCTAGTGCAGTTGTGTACACTTACCATAAATGTAGATGTTCGAGTGTATTCACTGTTGCAATCCTGGCTACCCTCCCTCCAGCCCCTACTTTTCTCTGGCTATACCTCTACTTTCTATTACTATGCTTAAAAGCCTTTTTGGCGTATTTGCTTTTGGTTGGAGGTATATTTTTGTGTTTTTAATTTTATTTGCTCCCCATTTGGGGGGGGGGCACCTGACATCTGGGGCAAGAAAAACTGATGTAATGGCGTCTGATGCATGTTTTATACCTCTGACAACCTGACGTCATGGAAGAAGGGACAGCAACCGACGCAGGACCCAAGACTTTGTTAATCAGGCCGACTGAGGGCAACCTGCCAGCAGATTACCCAAATGTAATGACTGCAACAGTGAATACACTCCAACATCTACATTTACGGTAAGTGTACACAACTGTACTTTAGCGGGGGGTGTGGGGGCTGTGCCCCCCACAATAACAACTTCGATCACCAGAACTTTCACTCATGTGAGCGTTCGTGGTTTAGGGTTTTCGTGCTTCTAATATAGACCCCTTCATAAGCATCTAAGTCACCCTCCATTGATTGTCCTTGTTCTAGCGTTCTCTTACTATGTAGTAGTAGAAATTTATTTACCTTTGTATCACCACATTGGTAGAGTCAGTATGGTTTAATCCTAGGTCTACATTATTCTGCAGTTGAAGTTGGCCCAAACCTTGACTTTTACTGAAATTATTTGTAACTCCACTTTGCTTCATCCCATCTTCTCCTATTAAGTTTGCTAACCTAGAAGCATCAGTTAAATCCACAAGGCACACTGGAACACACACCATGAAATCTGCAAAGGAACTCCAGGCTGAAGTCAAACTTAGAAGCATAACATAGTACATTGGAATCCATCTTAACCTGTAAAGCTAGTAATAGTTGACTGTCATCGGTTTGCATCTCTTTTTCAGTATTTTAAGTACTAGAAGAATATGTTGCATGTTTTCTCCACATTCAAGTTGTACCGCTTTATCATCTTCTATTTTTAGTGTAATCTTAAAAATGGTGTATAGTTCCCTTCTTAATATTATTCATTACTCTTCTCTAATCTCCTTTCGTCTCCCACATCTTACATAATATTACCGAACTACATTTTTTACATTCCATATATTTATACCACCCTTCATTAGTTGTCACTGGCATATGACAGCTATTCCATTCAATCAAGAAAAGTTGTTTTACGTCTTGAAGGCAGAAATTGTCTTCTTCCATAGTTTGTAATTTGAATTTCACTAATAGCTTCTACATCACCAACCTCCAGCAAACACACCTAACATCCAAAGACGTGTTTGTGCTTCCGCTTGTATAGATCCCCAACAATGTAGTAAGTAGGTGCCTTATGATTGGCTAACTCAGTGCTTGCCTCATTAGAATATTGGGCTAGCTTTCTTCCCCTAGCCCTTAAAAGAACTAACAGGTCAGTAAAAATAAGTAGAAAAGAAAACACACCTCTTTCCCATTCGGCTCCACTAACACTTAACACAGGAGAGCTGGAAATATAGCAAGTCAGTGCCTTATGATTGGCTAAAGGCACTACATGCCCACCAGCTCAGTTCCAGCTCTGTTTGGAAAAGAAAGCACTCCTCTCTCTTGTTCTCCTCAACTGCCTAGATGCTTTTACTGGTTGGCATTTTCAGTTGCAAGAATGGTTTATTTAAATGCTAGTAGTACAGGAATTGGGTATCCTCATTGCCAAAATCATTAACTTTGTTTTATTTTCGTTCACTAAAAGTTTAGATTTATAGATCCATGCCTTTAAAGCAGTGATTGCTGCCTGCAGTGAGCAGGTAAAGGGGTCTAGCAAAGCTGAACAGATGATGGAATTGTCAGCATAGAGCAGAAGCTAGGCAGTTTTTGCGTGACTGCATATCCGTTAATAATAGTGGCCAGAGAACACTGATGTTAGTTTGTAGGACAGTGCAGAGTTTCAGGTCATAGACTGGTTTCTTGTATGCAAGTAACTTTTGAATGTGATTACAGAGGACAACCTATTCACTATAGCCTTTATTATATGTATTTATTTAAAACGCGTGTATCAAGTGCAGCACTGATCAAAGGTAAACCCGAAAAAAAAGAAAACAATTGCAAAGCATGCCAACTTATATTGGTAAATCACAACATAGCTTTGTTGGGATTTACTGATCAAAAGTTCCCAATTTAGTCTCAGCATGGTAATACAAACAAAGTCAGAATTACATTTAATAAGAAAGCATAATTGATCTGCAGATCTGTGAAATACATTTATTAGGTAACAATAGAGTATATATAGCCACCTGACTGTGTAAACCTTGACTCTAGAGGATTGTCACTGGTGAAGTGACACCCCAACCCCATGTACAAAAAATGGGAAAAAGGGGTTGTGGATGGATGGATACAGTTGAAATCTACAGTAAATTAAAACAAACTTGCCAGTGTGATAATTACAGCTCTATGTTTAAGTGGGAATGGATAGTATAGTTGAGTGGTATAGATGAGTGGAGTGAAGAATGTTAGAGTTTGTGAGTAGTTGGAAGGGGTCTATGTCAAATTATCAAATGGCCATATTGTCGAAACCCATATGGTAGAGTCTTATATGGTCAACAGTTCACTTCATTGATAAACAACATAAACCCAAACAACACTCTCAGACAACACAAACAATGCGTTTACAGGAGACAAGCCCTCCCCAACTCTGAGGTTGCACTACATTGGGGAAAATGGTAAATTCCCTGGTTCTTACTATACCCTGATCTCAGTCAGAATGGTTTGACAAACCAAATTGTTGACCATATGGGTTTTGACAATCTGGCCATTCGATAATTTGACATAGGCCCTTTGGAATTTAAGTAAATTATTTGAGTGATAAGTATAGATTGCCTTAATAGAACATACGATATGATGCTACAGTAAGGCTGTTACCAGCAGGAGAAAGAGATGATGTAGTTGAAGTTAAGTGATACACTTGGAAGAGAGACGGTGATTATTTAGCTGATGAGAGAAAGTGGTCTTTTTGCTCTGAGTCCTAAATTTAGGGTAAGATCAGGGGTTTTCTGTTTGTGGGAAATCCTTTCCCAGAGTTTAGGACTTAGTAGAGAGAAGCACTGATCTGTACAAAGAAGTTTAGTTGTGGAGGGTTGCAATGTAGGGGTAGAGTGATTTTATTGCTCGCAGTGGCTGTTTTGTGTTTTGTTATCTCCGGATTACGCTTGCTTTTGTTATTGTGTCACTAGTTGCTCTGTTTTTTTTTTGGTTTGTGGAGTTCGTTCGTCATGCCAAGCAAGATAGGAGGTGGCTCACAGCCTTTATTTACACAACAAGATGATATTGCTACTGGTTCTGGTAATATTCCCTTTGAGGCGAATGCCTTAGGGAATTTGACTGCCTTGGTTAATCTACTGCTAGGGTGGGTAGAAGCCCTGACCCAGAAAGTGGATGGAAACATAATGATTAATTCTAGTTGGACTAACATCAATGGTGAACTGGAACCATGTAACTGGCTGGTTGCTACAGGAGCTGGGAGGCTCCAACAAGTGACACCAAACGGAAGTGGTAATAGCTTGCAGGCAGAAGGAAATCAGAGAACAGTTGTTTTAGACGCATCGGAGAATCGTGTCTGTGATGCTCAGGGTTCTACGGTTTTTCCTGCTACTATTCCATCTATGGCTACTTTTTTGAACAACAAAGACTTTTTTGCTAATATAGCATTGGATCAAAATGCGCAGAATGATGCAAGGGTGAGTACAATAGCCGATTTGCTTAATGATTTTGACCATAAACTTTTCAAATGTGGAAGCTACAATTGGAAGTAGCTTACCTACAAGAGTTTATTTCCAAAAAGATTATTCCGGAAGGGTTGCGCCAGTGGCGGTACCCAGTTGGGCTCATAGAAAAATCTATGTTTCATCAAGAACTCTTAGCCCTGTTTGATCGACAAGGCTTTGAATTTCTACAGTCCCCAATTAATTTCTATGTTATGGAAATCAGCAATCTGAAAACTGAACTTGAAATTATGGAACATGCAATATGTGGGGATATAGAATTTCCTAAGTATAAATATGACTACTCTAGAATTTATACTAGTATAGAGGCGACTCTGAATAAATTATTAGCCAACAAGAAAAGAAAAATTGATAGAGACCTTAATGAATACGCCAATAATAAAGCGTACCCCCCCCTCCCCCAATGGTTTCCGTTTTGCATTTTTCAAATAGAACATTTACTAACAAGTATGGTCCAATGGTCCCCACAGTCAGTGACGATTACGTAGAGGCCCCGCCAGTTAGAGTGAACGTATTATGAATAACAACAACGTTCATGATGATGTTCCACAGCTTGTTGAAGTAACTGATAATGTTAGTAATAATCAGGGTTTTCAAAGGGGAACCAACTGGAGAAACAACAATCAGAACAACAATGGAAATAAAGGTCAGAGGAGGGGTCGGAGGAATCCGAGAAGATGATGGAGATTGTATCACAAGGACCACAAATCCTTTTAAGTACACAAGGTGACTTTAAAATTTATAACTATACGGTTCTGACAATTGAAAAAGATCTGATTGATTTTTTTGCTAAAGGGTTGTCCTTCGTTCCGGATAGAAGGGCCGACTTGGTGAAAACTATAGTGGACCTCAAACTTTTTGTACATAGATTAAACTTGGCCTTGATAAGGGGTGTAAGTCCTACTTAGGGTATCAAGTGTGTTTAACCCACCCCTGCAAGGAGTATTAGCCACCTTTGGAAAAAATGTGTGAATTAGATTTGAGATCTAGCTTGAATTCATCGCATGATGCACAAGTTAGTAGTTTAATATCACCAAAAATGAAATGGAATTTATCCAGTTAATAAATCAGTGTAATGTCAGAGTGATGAAACCTGTTAAGGGAGGTGGGTTAGTTTTCATGGATCAATATGAGTATGAGAGGAGAATGCATGACTATTTATCCATGGATGGATATATGCATGCTAGTATTAATGAGGTCAATTGTGCATACAAAAGAATTAGAGGAGTTCTGGATGATTTATTTTTAGAGGGCGTTATTGACATAGACACATATCAATATTTGTCAATGCCTCCCCCTAAAATCACGGTTATTTTTGTTTCACCAAAGTTAAATAAGAGTTTGGTAGATCCACCATTTAGACCAATTGTTGATGGAAGGGGTTCCATTACGTATGCTTGTGCCAAACTCATTGATAATATATTAAAACCTTTGATTTATGATGAGCCGCAGATTTGTAAAGACTCCTGGAGTTTTTTGGAAAATATCGGTAAGTTAGAATACCGTGATAATTACATATTTTTGGTTATTGATATTAAAGATTTTTACACTGTGATTCCCCATGAGTTGGGTGTAGAATGGACTAGGGAGTTTGACTTATAAAAAGGCAAATGATACAAGTATATACTTAGTGGAAACATTACTTGATTTAGTTTTATCTAATAACTACATATTGTTTGATGGACAACTTTTTCTCCAAAACATTATGGCTCACTGGGAACGAACACTCTTGTTTAATAGTAGTATGTTTCAGGAGCATGTACTATGGTACACTCGCTACCAAGATAACATGTGTCTCATTTGGAAAGGAGAAGTGGGATTTATAGATAGCTTCATTGTGAGCATATCAGCTATGACAGATTTCCTGGAATTTACTTATAATATTGGCGTGGAAGATATTACTTATTTGGATATTAGAGTAACTAAAGACAGGATCAACCATAAATATAAGACCACGATATTTAGGAAGCCGACTTATTCAAATGCCTTTTTACATTTCTCAAGTAGTCATCCCTACCATCAAAAGAAGGCTGTAGTTAAGGGCCAATTTGTAAGGGCAGCGAGGATGGTCTCAGACGATATGGATTATTTAATAGAATGTGAAACTATTGAAGTAATGTTTCTCAAAAGAGGATATCCAGAAACTCTCATTGTGGACACCATCCAGGAAGTAAGTGCCAAGAGAACCTCAGGGCATTTTAATCCCCTTGTATCAGGTTCTAATGGTTATAATGTAGGTACACTAGCAGAATTAGACGATAGTAATATATGCCCTCGAGCTAATAATTTGAATATAAACTTTCTGTTTACATATAGTATAGACTCGAAGAAAATAAGGGAAATTTTCACAAAAAATTGGGCTATCATTATGGAAGATTCTGCTTTGAGTAAAGCTTTGGGTTTAAGACCGGGTTTTACTTATAGAAAAGGCCCGAACTTGAAAAATTTGGTGGGGTGGAACAGAAGACATCCTAAAACTGTTGACATGAGTAAATGTGGAGCATGTCCTCAATGTAAGTATATTAAGTTAGGAAATAAGATTTTGATTAGGAATAGGCTATATACTCTAAATGACATTTATAATTGTGAATCCAAAGGGGTTGTCTATGTTGCCACTTGCGATTTATGCCCTTCGTATTATATAGGGAAAATGGAACGAAAGTTGAAACAAAGAATTTATGAGCATCAATACGCTGTAAGCAAGGGGGATACTAATAATGCGTTGGCAAAACATATTATAGATAACCCTATGCATAAATTCACATATTCCGTTGTACAACAAGTTAAAATTGATTCTAGGGGTCCATGGCAGCTCATCTTGGAAGAACAGGAATTATTGTGGCAAATTCGAACATCAGCCCATATTCCACCAGGGATGAATGAATATCTGTCTATAAAATGTATTTTAAAACTTAAGGCTCTAGGTAGATAATTTGTTTATGTTTAGGTGGGCCTTTGTCAATAATATATATTTTTCTGTCAAAGCAAGCTGTCATTATATAAAAATGTATCCAGGAATAGTCAACCACATAAAAAGTACCAAGCCAGTCAATTCCTGCTACACCATGAACCTGTAGAACCTGTAGAAACACTAGCACAAACGATTGGAACGCAAAGTCACTATAATCTTTTTTATTATTAAAAACAAACAAGTTGAGCGCTTTCATCTACTAAAAAGAGACTTCATCACACTTACTCATAAAACAACATTGTCCTAAAATACCACTGCTAACCAATCACAATTCATACTTTTGGCTCAAAATTTGTCTTTAAAGTGCTAGTGTTGATTATAAAATCTCATACTCCTACTACCTTAAATGCTATTACATATCATATAATTCATCTAAAGTTAAAATATACAATATTATAATTGTTAAAAATAATCAATGTATATAAAAATATATAAAAATGTATATAAAAATGACCATTATATATTAAAAATATATTTGATGAAATATGAACATTTATTTATATACAAATGAAAAGTACTTTTTGTTGTATATAATTGTATGAATCTTTACCAAACTACTATCTACAATTCTCCAGTATAGGTTTGATGGATATATACTGCTAATTCCTGGGGGTACAGAAGCATTCAGCTTAATCTGCCACCTTGTCTCTTTTTCACCCAAAACTTTCTTTATGTTGCCACCCCTAGGGTTGTGTTTACTAACTCTAATATTCCAAATTGAAACATTGAGCATGTGGCACTACCATTCAGATGTTTCCACAAAGCATTTTTCCCATCCTGTTTCCTAATGTAACTGTGGTCATAAATTCTATTCCTCAAGCATCTGTCGGTTTTCCCTACATAAAACTGGGACACTCAGTACACTTTGCTAGATAAACCAGATGCTTAGACCTACAGTTGCCCTTCTGAAATTTAACAGTCGCCTGATATTGATATTCTCTAATATAATGGAGGGGAATTGATTATGTACCACTGATTGCAAGTGCCATATGTGTACCATTGTTCGTCCTACTATTTTTCTATTGTTCTTTTTTCAAGTTTGTACCATTCCTAAAGACGAAATGGGGCTTGTCCCCCACTATCCTATATACATTACTATCAAATTTCATAATGTTCCAATTTTTATATATTATATTCTTGATTTCCATACTGTATGGTGCATATTGTATAACGATGCCCTTTTAAAACATGAATCTTCCGAATTGTTGTTGTTCGTCGTTGTTCCCTCACCACTGGATGGGCAAACCCCTAAAAGGGGTTTAGATTTTTTTCCACTCACTTAAACGAAGTTGGTGACATCAGTCACCATTGAGTCGGGTACCCCTACTCCCTGAAAAACCCCAATTGTGTCTAATTCACCTTTAAATCTAAAAGTTCTGAGAGGGTTCTGGCTGCTCCGAATACATTGCCCTTTAATGATGTTTCTTTTCTCTCCTAACGGGTGACAACAACTTGTGTATTCATAATATTTTTGAAGTGTCCTTCCTTCCTAAATTGGATTTAAAATTTCCCATTTCTTACTGTTATTTTGGTATCCAATAGGGAAATAGATTCCCTCCAATTAAAAATGTAAATAAAACTCACCTTTAAATCTAAATAGTCTGAGGTCATTCGGGCAGCCTTTAACATTGCCTTTTTTAATGATGTTCTGTCCTAACGGTAACGGGTGACAACTTGTGTATTCCAAATGCTGAAAGTGTCCTTCCTAAAAAAAAATATTGATTTTCATTTCCCCATTCCTCATTGTTATTTTGGTATCCAAATAGGAAATAGACCTTCCCAACACGTTTAAATTTGACTACACAGATTTAAATATTTTTAAAATCTTCTAACTTGCATAAGTCACCCTTCCAAATTACAACTATATCATCCAAAAATCGGAGATAGCAAATAATATTGCTAACCCAGTCAGTATTGAATATAAATTCATTCTCCCAGTCCAATAAGACCATATTAGATATATGGGGCAAGCTGCCCCCTATAGCTACCCCTTTCTTTTGTTTATAATATCATAATGTAATTGTGTGATAGGACCATATCCATAAATTCCAGGGTAACAGGGTAATTCCCATGACAAATTACCAAATTTCTTAATACTTTGGTAAAATCTGGTTCTACCTTCCCTTGGGGTATACTTGAAAAAGGTCAACCACATCAATTGTTACTAACCACCCCTTCTAAAGCTAGTTCTGGCTGCAGTCTCCCAAGAAATCCCAAGAGTCTTTAACTATATTCCCTATTTTCTTGTAAATAGGTTTTATCCACTTGTCTATTACTTTACCAAAGGGAAAGTCTTGGATGCACTGCCAGATATTATTGGCCTGAAAGGGGATCAAAAGAGTCCTTGTGGACCTTGGGGATCCACTATAGTGCTGATTATAGGGTGTTCCACTCTTAGTTATATAAGTCCTTATCTATTCTATCTTCCAATAGTAGGTCTTCAAGGTACAAATCTATCTTGTGATACCCTATATTTACCTCATTAAGGGAAGATACAGTGTAATTTCCAGAATTCACAAAAAACTATTTGATTTTGTTGGTATAATCATTATTGGGGTATATTATCACCCCACCCCCTTGTCGGGTTTCATAATTCTTATGTTATGGTTTATTTGGATGTCTTTCAAAATTTCAGCTCATCACGCTTAAGTTGTATCTTTTTCAGTGTCCTACATTTGTTTCCATAATTGTAGATTTCTTCTATAACCATTTTTTTCAAATGTACCCAACAAGTTGTTTAGTGGTGGTGTATATACACACTTTTGTTTTAACTGGAGTTTCTCCCTTGGTTCCTTCCCTTCAAAAAGATAGCTATTTTTAATTTCCTTTCTTAAAATCCACTATGTAGTCCTCTACCTTATCATCAGATAGGAACATATTTCATCCCTTTAGCTAAAAGTGTGAAATGTTCCTTTTGAGCTCAATACTAGAGTAATTATAGATGTTAAAATCACCGTGATCAAGCTCATAATATCATTAACTTTCACAATCCTATGGTTGTCATCTATTTGTCTTGGCTTCTGTAACTCCCCTCCCCCCTGTGATTGATTTGTGCTTTCCGTTCTCTTTAACCCATAACCCCTCCTCCCATCTCTTCTCCCTAATATCTTCCCCTAAAAAATCCGGGGACGTAATCTACTTTCATCGTTTCTCCTTATACCTCTCCTCTATACCTCTCCAAATGTTGTTCCAAACTTTGTGGTATCTTTTTCTGTTATTATTATTATTAAACTTGTTAGTTGTGTATTCATTTTTGTCCCACCTATATACATTCCCCTTTTTGTATTGTTCAATATCCCTTTTCATTTTCGTACATTTCCTCTCATACTGTTTCATCACCTGATTTTCAACCCATGTGTATGAATCTATCTAAAATAGTTCAAATTCATCAAACAATAGATCATTTTCAATATATTTTATTAAGTTGAATTATTCAGACATTAAAATGCATATTTTCTTGTCATTACAACTCACTATAAACTTCATAAAAGTAAAGCCAAAGTTATCAAACATTTTGGCACATTCTTCCTTTGTACTAGCATCCAAATCCATTCCCATAGGGTGTTTGAAGAACCTCAGGCCCATGGGTACTATAGTATTGTCCAAACATTTTTTCAAGTACATGTTCTCAAGTTGTAAACTTTTTAAAACTTTTAACTTTTTCCCGAAATCAAAAATTATGTCTTTAAGTGTTTTATTCTCGGCTCCATTTTTATCATTTTCACTTTCTTTATATTCCGATTCAACCCCTCCTTCGAAATTGAAGTCACCAGCCAAAAAGTTATTGTAATTAAAACGCTTTTCCTTTTTCCTTTATTTGCAAATAGGTGGAAGTTTAACAGTACCTGCATGCATGTCCTTCAGCCCCATAGCGTACGTTTTCTTCGGCACAGTCCGCTTTGGTTTGGCGCCTGAAATGTTGTAATCAACCTCCGATCCACATCCACTGACCCTCGTAGTGCACCCTGCACTCTGATTTTCGTGTTGGGATCCATAAGAGGCTTCTCCGCACGGGGAACACCATTCCCTGACCATTTGGTAATACATCCTCACTCCTCTGTACCTCCTAATGATGTTATCCCACTGGGTCCTTGCCTGGGGAACCTGGTTGACTCATCATTTGAGTAGCCTAGTGAGTTCGCCTCAGTGAGTTCGCCTCCAGATAGCGGATTCCTCCTCGGGAAAAAATAGAGGGTTCGCCTTAAAATGAGTCCATGATGCCAAAAAATGCGACCAAGAAATAAAAATGTATCCAGGAATAGTCAACCACATAAAAAGTACCAAGCCAGTCAATTCCTGCTACACCATGAACCTGTAGAACCTGTAGAAACACTAGCACAAACGATTGGAACGCAAAGTCACTATAATCTTTTTTATTATTAAAAATAAACAAGTTGAGCGCTTTCATCTACTAAAAGAGACTTCATCAGAACACTTCTCATAAAACAACATTGTTGTCACCCGTTAGGACAGAAAAGAAACATCATTAAAGGGCAATGTATCTGCAGCCCGAATGACCTCGAACTATTTAGATTTAAAAGGTGAATTTAGACACAATTGGGGTTTTTTTCAGTAAGAGGGGTACTTCGACCAATGGTGACTGATGTCACCAACCACGCTTTAAGTGAGTGGGGAAAATCTAAACCCCTTTAGGGTTTGCCCATCCAGTGGTGAGGGAACAAACTAACAACAACAATTCGAAGATTCATGTTTTAAAAGGGCATCGTGCTATACAATATACCATATGCAATATACAGTAAAAATTGGAACATTATGAAATTTGATAGTAATGTATATAGGATAGTGGGGACAAGCCCCATTTCGCCTTTAGAATGG
This sequence comes from Protopterus annectens, assembly GCF_019279795.1. Classification (NCBI taxonomy): domain Eukaryota; kingdom Metazoa; phylum Chordata; order Ceratodontiformes; family Protopteridae; genus Protopterus; species Protopterus annectens. The sequence goes on along the minus strand of NC_056751.1, from coordinate 621,677,850 downwards.
TACAAACTTGAAAAAGAACTAGAAAAGAAAAATAGTTACAAGAACAATGAGGTAGGACGGAATGGTACACATAAATGTGGCACTTGCAATCAGTGTAGGTACATAATCATAATCACCTCCATTATATTAGAGAATATCAATAAGACGACTGTTAAATTTCAGAAGGGCAACTGTAGGTCTAAGCATCTGGTTTATCTAGCAAAGTGTACTGAGTGTCCCAGTTTTTGTAGGGAAAAGTAAAAGATGCTTGAGGAATAGAATTTATGACCACTACAGTATTAGGAAGTGGAATTAGGAAATAATGCTTTGTGGATCTATCTGAATGGTAGTGCCACCACGTTTCAATTTGGAAATTTAGAGTCACTAAAAATACACAACCCTAGGGGTGGCAACATAAAGAAAGTTTTGGTGAAAAGAGACAAGGTGGCAGATTCGCTTGAATGCTTCTGTACCCCAGGGGAATTAACGAAGTATATATCCATCAAAACCTATACTGAGAATTGTAGTTAGTAGTTTGAGATAGATTCATACATATATAACACAAAAAGTACTTTTCATTTGTATATAAATAAATATATTTCATCAAATATATTTTTTTTTATAATATATATTTTTTTTATATTTTTTTTTTATATTTTTTTATATACATTTATTTTTTTTTTTTATTATAATATATTATTTTTACTTTAGATGAATTATTATGATATGTGTAGCATTTAAAGGTAATAGCATTAGATATGAGGTAATTATCAACACTAGCACTCTAAAGACAAATTTTGGAGCCAAAAGTATGAATTGTGATTGGTTAGCAGTGGTATTTAAGGACAATGTTGTTTTATGAGAAGTGTTCTGATGAAGTCTCTTTTAGTAGATGAAAGCGCTCAACTTGTTTGTTTTTAATAATAAAAAAGATTATAGTGACTTTGCGTTCCAATCGTTTGTGCTAGTGTTTCTACAGGTTCTACAGGTTCATGGTGTAGCAGGAATTGACAAGCTGTCATTATGGTATTATTATTATTTTTTTTGTAGTGAGCATAAGTTTTTACATGGGATTATATGTATTGGTATTTTTAGATTGGGTGAACGGAGTTTTGTTTTTTTTGCCTGTTTTTTTGCATGTATATATATATATATATAAGTGGTATATATATATATATATATATATATATATATATATATATATATATATATATATATATAAACACTTAGTAAGTTGATTATATTATCGTATATTTAGTATTATATAGTGTAATAGGTAATGAGTAATATAGTCCTGGATATATTTTTAGTTCCAAGCTTTAAGAATGTCTCTTTAACCAAGGATGCAAATTTGTGATTGAATAATTGTTTTATTGCTTGTTTGATACGTTATTATGTCCTTTATAAAGCGAGCAAATTTTTGTTTTAAATTGTCTGAGGAAGTTGGGGCATTGTTCCCTTCGAAAGCTCTTACAATTAAAAGTGATTTTATTGCTCGCAGTGGCTGTTTTGTGTTTTGCTATCTCCGGATTACGCTTGCTTTTGTTATTGTGTCACTAGTTGCTCTGTTTTTTTTTTGGATAGTGGAGGGAAGTAGTTAAGGGTGGGTGGGGGGTCAAACCAAATGACAAAGTATACAAAAGAGACGGTGTTTTTAATGGGGGTGTTATCATAAATATTATTTAAAAACTTTTTTGGGGGGTTAAGTTTCTCTTTGGTGCTAAAAAATAAAATTCATAATTATGGTTCTGTTTGAGTTGAAAAGGAGGCATTTGTTGGAAGTCCTGTGGATTAGAGGCAGGGAATCTGCTTGCAGGTCTTTCTGAAGGTTGGGTACTAAGTTTATGTGAAATAGTACCATGTCATCTGCATAAAGTAGGAGGGAGAGATGAGCTAGGTCAAAGGAAAGTTTACTTGTAGCATTGGAAAATAGAAGAAGAGCAAGTATGGGACCTTGTGATACTGTCTTGAAGGCTTATTGTTTTGAGAAATTGAGGCATAAATTTTGACAGAGAATTGGCAGTTTGTTAGGTAGTTTTGAAACCAAGAGAGAGCACCAGGACTTATGCGTATTTGTAGTAGGCGATGGAGGAGTATGTTGTGGTCACTGAGGTTGAAGAAGTTTGTAAGGTCAATAAAGTAGTATTGTATTGGTTAGGGTCCTCAGGGCTGTGTGCTCCGACTGGACCAGAACCAATGTTTATGGCAGAGGACGTTTTAGGTAGTGATGTCTTGAGTGAGTTCAACATACATAGTTGTTGCTTTTTTAAGCAGTTTTCCTAGGGGATACAGATTGGTCTGTACTGAAGTTTTACTGGGGTTAGACTGCTTTGGGATTGGGCTGATAGTGGCCATTTTCCATATATTTGGCTTGATATTTTCTATTAGGCGGGTTGAAGATGTATTGCAAGGGAGGGGGGTTGTGAGGAAATCTCTGCAGTGGTATATGAGCCAGGAACAGAGATCATCAGCACAGTTTTTTTTCAAGCAGTTTTCCTAAAGGATACAGAATGCTCTGTTCTGAGAAGTTTTACTGTGGTGAGATTGCTTTGGGATTGGGCTGATAATGGCCATTTTCCATATATTTGGCTTGATATTTTGTATTAGGCAGGTTGAAGATATGTTGCAAGGGAGGGGAGTTGTGAGGAAATTCCTGCAGTGGTATATGAACCGGGGATAGAGATCATCAGCACCTGGTGGGATGTCATTTTTTATTTGAGCAGGTGAAGTTTTAAGTCTGTTCTTTTGACTTGTTTAAAGTAAAATTGTGGAATCTGGAGAGGTGGTCGTCAGCATGAGTGAGATCGAGGGAAGATTGGAAAGTTCAGTGAGGAATTCAGAGGGAGAGAATGTAGATGCTGCTATTGGTATGCTGCTTTGAATATCCCCTTCTTTCCAGAACTGTTTTGGTAATTTAGATAAGGATATTTGAAATATTTTCATATTTTGGTTTTTGTATCATCATATTGCCTGTTTTTGTATTTTCTAAGATGGATATCTTGTTGACTATTGGTAGAACAGGGTTGATTTTCCATGGTTACCATGTGTTATCAATATGTTTTAAAAAAGATTTCAATTCAGGAGTTAGCCAGTCATTTCATTTTGGTTTATAGAGCTGAGGAATTGTAGGGAAGTATGTGTCCTGGAGGGATCCGCATGTACTGGTGAAAGCTTTTGCTGCCAGGTTAAGGTTCTGTAAGTTTAATATAAAAGACGGGTTGCTTTGTCTTTTGATGTTTGAGTCGTTTTTGAACCTAAATGAGATTAATTTGGGAGGAATATTTGTTGTGGGGGTATATGTATTTTGAACCTTATTTTGCAATGCTCACATTGGTGGGTGGAGTGTGGACGATGATGTCTGAGATTAGACTGGGGTTGTTGAAGATTAGCTCTAGAAGGGAATGGTTGTTAATGACGAGGTTAGGTTGAGTGATCTGTTGCATTAGCTGTTTAAGATTGAAGTCGAGCATAATTACATTGATGTTATACTGGATTGACTGAAGCATATTTAAGTTGAGGTCACAAGACATGTGGGTGCTTTTGTTTCCTAGTTGGATTATAATTTTTTAAATTAGTATTTGGAATTTATCAAATGTGGAAGAAGGAGAAAGGCAGGCTACCGAGAGGTGTACTGTGTGCTTTTGTCTTTTGTGTTAATTTGTAGAAGTAGTCAGGGCAGTGGCAGAGAGATTGTTAGCTTGGGCCATGAGTTGGATATTACATGAGTTTTATAAAATAAGAAGGTTCTACCACCATTTTTGGAAAAGGTATAGGATCTAGACGTATTTATAATTTGGGGAAAATGGTGTAAATGTGGATTGTCTTTTTTGATCCAGGACTTGATAAAAGCTAGTTATGTCATGGTTGTGCAGTTTTAAGGTAAGAGTCAGCTTAGTTTACTTTACAAATGCTGTCTGCATTTATTAAAATACAAAAGAGTTTGGAAGATGGAGAAGGCCAAGATTGGTTTCAGTATTGCCTTTGATGAGTAGAATGAAAAGATGGGTGTGAGTTTGTGTGACTGTCCCTACTCTGGGCCAGTAATCAAGTATCCCCAGTCCTCACCATTGACACTGGTGAGGGACTGCCACTAGGAACAAAAATGGATACACACAGTATTTTTAGTTGCAGCTGTCTGCACCAAGCACAATTTCTCTTAAGAGCACACTCGACCAAGGGCTTGGCTGTCTCTCTCCAGGCCCCAAGCAAGACTCTACACTGACCACTTTGGAGCTCTGTGTTCCTGTTTCTAGTAGCTGACACACACACACTTGGATATTTGATCTTCACACACACACCTGGGAAAGGCTGGCACAGATTTACCAGCTGTGCCCCCTAAGCCCAGACTATAAAGTAATTACGCTGCCACCAGTCAGCTACTCAAAGGCTGTTACACGGGTATTCAATTATACAGAGTAAAATGAATACTAATACAAATGGTAGGGTTTGACCAATGCAGCAAGGCTTTCAGGAGCAGCCATAGTGTCACTAAAATAAGCATGGGTACTCTTAAGATGTTAAAAGTATTCTCTAAAAGACCAGCCGCAAAGAAAGATGTAGAAATATTTAATAATAAAATAAAAAACAAGGGAATACTGAATATCTAGTTTCAATAAACACCAAAGTTTCAATCACAGGAGATATAAAAAAAATAACGCAGTTGGATAGATTCACACAGATGCAGAAAAATGATACTTGACTAATCTCACTATATTTTCCTGACTGACTAAAGAATTACTGTTCCCTAGTTAAGTTACTTTACTACAGCAAGGCAAGATGATGAGTGTTGCGTTGCTTACTGTAGGAAGGCAAGATGACGTGTGTGGTTGAAAGAGTTATCTGTGAGATTTTTTTCTATCAGGTTCCAAAAAACAAAGAGCTGTTGTGAGAGTTCCACCATATCCCTCACTAATATCTAAAATAATCATTTCAGTGCTGGTTATAGAATGACATCACCTCTGGCCACCTGACTCTGGTACAATACACACCCAAACTTTGCTAAGATCTGTTGCAGCATCTGAAAGCTATAAAACAATTTTAAAAACGTCCACTTTTCCAAAGTAGCAATTAGTTCACCCCTAAGGACAATACAGTAAGATTTATAGTCCTGGTTTTCCCAGACATTTTGGCTCTGACTGCAATCAGACCTGTAAGATAAAATCTTTATGGCCTAAACCAACCCATTTAATTTTCAATTTATTTTTTCAAAATTAGCTGGACTGAGATTAAAATCTTATCTTCCAGAAATCTCTGTTAAAACGTATACATTTAATCAGCTGCAATAATACTACCTAACGTACATGTATATCTCTCTTCTGTCCAGCAGGACCCACTGTTCATGCATTTTTAACATAAGCAACTTTACAAATACAATTTTAACACAAACATCTGCACAATTCAGTTAGATAGTCAAATGACATAAAATTCTTTACAAAACTCCATCTAGTTAGCTATGCTGGCATATGTTACACATGCACTGCCCTACTCTCCCTGGCACAGATGGCACTACCTCATATCATCACAGTTTGTACAGTCTTTTAGGGAGTGTTATTGCATGTTTTATAGTTTTAAACTTGTATGGAGGTAGATAGTGGATCTGTGTTTTGCTTAAGTTGGGTCTGGAATGTGTGGGTTGTGCACTTGGTTGAGAAAGTGTTAATGGATAGTATGCTTGAGGAGTTGGTGAGGTTGCTTAAATAGGGATTGGAGTTTATAATGTTGGGTTGGGGTGTGATTGTATTTGTGTATGTGTTGTATTCTACTGCTGTGTTGTGTATAAGAGTTAAGGAGCAATATGGTTTGCAGTTTGGTGTGTATGAGCACTGTTTTATTTGGTATGTGTCATGTGAACTTTGGTGGTTGAGCTGTGCCAGATTTCTTGTGGGTGTGATGGGAGTATTTGTTAGTTATATAGAGTGTGGCTTACCATTAAAGCTGGTTTGCAATTAAAGCGAAAGGTGAGGAGAAGGTTGAGTATAAATGTAGAACTGCAAGCGATGGCTGGAAATCTAGGGGTGAGAGGGGAGCGAACTGGGCTACAACAGTTAGACTAGTGGTAGCCAGTCATTCTGAGTGCCTAGAATCGAGATACCAGCACTGTTTTAGTTTATTTTTGCTTTTGTTTACAGGGTTTGTCGTATTTGGTTTAGTCAAGAAAAACTTTTTCAGTGGAGACCCAGAGAGACAAGCTACATTTAAACAGACATTCAGTAATGTACATTAACAATTGCAAATTCATGTGCTAATTAGATTACAGTCATATGAAATAAAGGCAATTATTATAATGTAAAAGATACTTATTCATTAGTAGATGTTGAACATTGAGCATTTGAAGAGGTATATTAGTGTGTTTGTCAAAAAAGTAATTTTTCAATCTTCCTCTCAGAACCCCCCCCCCCCCCACACACACACACACACACACACATACACACACACACACACACCGGCACAGTCTCAGTCTGTTCTCCTTGGCTTCCATACTCCCTATGGCTAAATCACACAATGACTCCTTGCCAGGTACCCTGTATATGGCCCATTGCAAGGTGGACCCTAATTTCTCAAGAAATCTATCTCAGTGGTACTCTGTATAGGCCTGGGGAGTGAGGGATTCACCACCACCACAAACACACATGTTTGCACCCAGCATGATGTCAAATGGAATGCCCTACCTTTGCACAATCAGGCTGGCTAAAAGCACTTTTTCAGGAAAGAGCAGTACAGATGTTACTTAAGGGGTTGCTTTTCCTACTCTCATCATCTTTCTAACAGTGCATATTTCTCGATCATTCTTAAGGTTCAGCACCATCATCTTACACAAGTTATTCCACATTCACTCCAGTAAAACAAAACATATCACATGGTTACCCCCAGAGTGGGTAATCCAGTAGCATCAAGTGTGTGACCTGTGGGGAGGGGCTTAATCTTTGTCTACTAATGTTAGCAGTCAAAAAAAGAGTTAACAGGAAGATGAACAACACAGCAGGCCTCAGAATATGAAAATTATGTTGAAGGCAATTCTTGCATTAGAAAGGGCATTAATGAATGGCAAACTGAGGCAGATATTCCTCCATAAGTGTTAGATTTTATGAATATAAGTCTGAAATTAATTATGTTGTAAATATGCTGAAAGAAAAGGCTTGCTTAAATGCAGAAACAGAGTTTAGTAATATGTGATCAGCAGTCATACTAAATGACCATGGCTTGGAAAAGGAATCTGCTGAATGGACATTTTTCCCTTACAGACTTAAAAACAGGATGTATGCAAGAGCAAAAATACAAAATCTGCTTTTAAAGAATGGAAATTTTTCCCTTACAGACTTAAAAACAGGATGTATGCAAGAGCAAAAATGCAAAATCTGCTTTTAAAGAACACTGACATGCCTAAAATAACAGGATGGACACAATATGTTTCCTAAAACAACAGGATATGTTTATGACACTGTGACAATGTGTTTTCTCAAAAATATCAGCATTGGCACAAGAACAGATGTTTTTATACACAGATCCAAATAGAATGCAGAACAATGTGTTTCCTCAAAAATATGTTTTTTTGCATGAACAACAGGACACTGTTACAGGATATTCACACTGTCAGGAAAGCTGGTCTCTTACAAGACATTGTTAAACAAGGAAGCATAGTATTGTTTCTACAGGATAAGCAATTCTCCAAAATAGAATACCAAGAGGACTAAAACTGTATATAAAGAGCTGTATAAATCCAGTTATGTTAGAGGTATGGTAGGGACTCATTTGTCCTAAGGTAAATGGTATATCTCTCACATCATCTGTACTATATAAGTTGGAACAGTACTTTTAAGCTGCAACGTTTGTCCAGTTTGATTTATTATAAAAGTTATTTGTTACTGCTCTCTAAAGTTGATGCTGCAAAGTATATTCTCTCATCAGTGTATATTCTGCAAGTTTCTGTATGCAACAGACTGTGAATGCAAATATAACCAGACTTTGAATTTTAGCAGAAGCCAGCCAGCAAGACTGAGTGTCTTAAGAACACTTCAAATCCATCCCACAGCAAGTAAGCTCCAGCAAGCAGCAAGTAAGAGCCATGTAATTTTTTTCAATAAGTGGTTACTTTTTCACTTATTGGGATACACTGTAGATAGCACCAGGCTGGTAGTATCCTCCTCCTGGACTCCCTTCCTCTGAGGCACCCTGGTATATGAAGATTCTGTAATAACTGGATTAATCCCTTAGTTGACAGTTATACACATTTTTAATGTATGTATGGTAGCTGCTTAAATTATTTAGAATTTTTTTATTGCTGATGTCCTGGTTATAAATTGGGATATGATAAAACCCTATTTATCAATTTAATTTAATATTTAACCAAGGAGGTGGAGTGGTATGAAGACTGCTGCTCTGCAAGCCACAGCTGTATTACGTAGCAGGCACATGGAGAGGTTGATAATGCTGAGTATTGTACCCACAGTGCTGTACAGCTGTTTTCTTGACTCTGACATGGGTGGCTTGCTCAAAGTGTCTATGGCTTGTTCTGCCAGATTCCTTTGGACGAAATTCATATGTGTCATATAATTTAAATGCTGCCAGTGTAAAAATGTTAGAGGCATAAGTGTTCTTCCCTGTTCTGTCCACTGCTCTAGACTTTTAGGTATATGGATAGCAGCTGAATCACTGGTCATCTTTCCCGTGATGACTGATGCAATGATCAGAGTTCATCAGATGTCCTTTTGACCAGTTCCACCTGTCTTTAAGTGGGTGCAGAAATTTTTCAGGCTTGTGAGGGATCACCTCAGTTGTGTCTGGTTCCTGCCAGGCCCTCCTGGTGGCCAAGTCAATAAGACAGTGATAAGAGGGATAACCCAAGAGGTAGAAGGTACAGAATGGTGGGCCTCACAAAGAACTTCCTCATCCTGAGAGGACAGGTTTGTTGGCCAACATTACCTCTGTCTCATCAATTCAAGGATTTTGACAAATATGACAAGTTCAGGAGGAGCTGCGAGAAATCCTGTCTCTCATCCCATGTCTGTCAGTCACTCCTTGGGGGAGTCCCATGCCCCTCTTCTTGCTCATCCTCTTCATAGGTACTTACAAGGCTGTTGATCTGTGAGTATCGTAAAAAGCCAAGCCTTACATTCCTATGGTAGCTTTTAGTCCTTGCTTACAAATCAAGCAGATACAGGCCGAGCAAGGATAAACTGGGACGTTTATACATTTCCCCTCTTCATGAGGAATAGTGGTGATAAACCGGAGATGAATGTGTGGTTACCAATTCATATGTCCAAATTACACTCGAACAAAATAAAGGAAATTGTAACTACAACAACTGAGAATGAACAGAAAACACTAACTTAAAAACAACTTAAAAAGCACTGAAAATGATGTCCACAGCCAAACCCAGAATTTATTAACATTAAGAGCTTTTCCTTTGATTTAGTAAAACAAACTTCTTCAGATAAAATACAAGATTTCAAAGAACACTTAAATATGTTCAGGTCACGTGCATATTCTCATTTATGCAATTAATTGCTTCACAAGTTAACTCTTTGAGAATCAAATTATTTAAAAAGCACATATAAAAATCGCAAGTAGAATTCATGTGCAAATAAAGCAGCCAAAATAACACCATCATATAAACATATTAGAATTGTAAAACATAAAATCATTTTTATGAAACAATACTCTAATTATGAAAAATATATATAAATATGTATAATAAATGTCAATATATATATTCATGTACCAATTTTTAGTTTATGTATAATCTTACTTGTAAATTCAGCCCTACTATATTCCTAGTATGAACATTCCACACTTCATCTAGTTGGACTTTTCAACTTAAAAAATCATAAAATAGAACAAGTTTCATTTAAACCTGGGTATGTGAATGCATTGGTCCGTAACTGCTATAGTAACTCTAATTTTTCTAACAAAATAGTGATCGGACCTCCCCTGAAATCCATGTTTACTTGATCCCTCACATCAGTTTAAATTTTCACATATCCAGGTTTAAATCCGCGGTGGTGGTGCTGTGGTAGCGTTGTCGTCTCACAGTAAGACGCTAACCGGTTCGACTCTCGGCTAGAGTGTCTTCTGCGTGGAGACATGCGTGAATGGGTGTACCTTCTTTGAAGGTTGTGCGTTAGGGCTGGCAACTCAGCACGTAAAAATCAACTGCCAATCATTAGCGGACCTGGAGTTCCTCTGTGGCGACCCCTAACCGGGAAAAGCCGAAAGACACAACAACTCTTTTAATTAGGCTATTGTTTCATAAAAATTATTTTATGTTTTACAGTTCTAATATGTTTATATGATGGTTGGTGTTTTCACTTTGGCTGCTTTATTTGCACATGAATTCTATTTGTGATTTTTATATGTGCTTTTTTAAAAGATTTAAAGAGAGGTAAAGCTCTCTCCAACCAAGACTGAACCTGACAGTCATGAGGAGAAGGTAAACATTTGCACCACACCACACTCCTCACATAGTCTCACTACGTTTACACCACACATAGAAACTCAAAAACATTCGTGGAGGTTCTCAATAATAATCTGCCTAAGCAACAGAGACCTCCAAAGCAGAAACACAAGCATCTCCATCCCCCAACACAACCCAAATGACACATAGCCCACAGACTCAGTGTGCCACTCAAACACAGCCAATAAGGCAAAACAACATACCCAACACACTAGTCATAGGTGACTCTATAGGCAGGTACACTGATGTCCCACTCACCAGGCTAAACAAGGAGAAGGTTGCTGTCAGCTGCCTGTTGGGTGCCAGGATCCGCCACATAACCCACACACTCAGGTCACTCCACAACAAGTACAAATATGACTCTGTCATTGTCCATGTTTGTGTGAATGACCTGAGACGTACCTCCCTGGACTACATGAAAAGAGACATGGAAGAGCTCTCCGATCTTGTAGCCCAGGCAGGTATGACCCTAGCCCTGGGTAGCATTCTGCCATCGCCCAGAATGAAACCGCAGTACAAGGACAAAATGATTGACTTCAACAATTGGCTAATCTTCTGGTGTCATTCTAAGGGGATCCAGTATCTGTCTGCTTGGAATGAGATGGTCAACAGACCACGATGCTTTGCCACAGATGGCCTGCACCTGTCACCCCTGGTATTCCGGATACTGACTAAGACTCTTGCTGCCCCTATAGTGCCGTTTTTAGGCCGGGTTCAAGTAACAAATTCACCACCATAACAGGAACAAGCAAGCAAAAACTGAGGGTAATGCTACTCGGTCTACTCGGTCTAAATTTCAAAATGCACTCACTCGAGGCACTCCTTAAAATGGAGAACATCGATATCTGTGCAGTGACTGAGACCTGGTTCAAGGCTCCAGAGAGCACCCCTGCACTACCAGGCTATAACTCATGCCACACTTTTCGGTCATGTAACCTGGACCGAAACACCAAAGGCGGGGGTGTGTCCGTATTCATTAAAGATATCCACACCTCCAGGCTAGTTGCTCAGCATAATGCATCCGAGGTTATCCAAGTGAAACTAACTCTTGGCAAATCTGCAATCCAAATTGTAGCTTGCTACAGATCCCCCACCATGCCCCAGGATTCCCACTCCTCTTTTCTTGATGTACTGGAAATTATTAGGGTTCAGCCAAACACTCTAATAATGGGCGACTTCAACTACCCCACCATTAACTGGGAAAACTACTCGTGTACCAACTCCTTAGCGCAATGCTTTCTGGAATTCATAAACTCCAATGCCCTAGATCAACTTTTCCACACCCCCACCAGGGGCAACAGTATCCTAGACCTAGTCATTGCCGACATGAGTGACAGGTGTTCCACACCTCCGATCCGACCATAAGCTAATCACCCTTGATATCCACATCCCACCCCCACCCCCCATTAAGGAAACCACAGTAAAAAAATTCTCCAAAGCCAACTTCATGCTTCTTAAGACAGAAGTAGTGAACTTCATGACACCCATGCAGATGGACAGTACAGTTACAACTGCTGAATCCTACACAAATGCACTCTATAAGCACTTACATGAGTGCATGGATCGTGCTATCCCAAACAGAACCAAGATGCTATCCTCCAAAAAAAGGAAGCCAATCTAGTGGTCCCCTGCCATAAACAAACTGTACAACAGAAGGAAGAAACTGTTGCAAAAGAGAGTAAAATCCCATGAGTGGAGGAGCTCCCTGGTCAGCCTCAGTAAGAAGCTGAGATCCCTTATAAGATCCTCCAAAGCTACCTACGAAAATAAAATCGCCACGAATTCCAAGGACAACCACAAAGCATTCTATAGCTATGTCAGGAGTCTCAATGACAACACCCAGATCTGCTCTGAGTTACAGCACAAAGGCACGAAAATTACAGAACCAACTGATATTGCCAACATCCTGGCAGCTAGGTTCAGTGCTAACTTTACCCCCCCCCCCCCACCTCCTAAAGGGCCCATATCTATACAGGAAGAATGCAGAGTCCCTGTAATCACAACTATGCAGGTGAAAGCTGCACTCTCTAAAGCCAAAAACACAGCATCCATGGGACCGGACAACATCCCAGGCTGCGTTTTACACGAACTTCAGAATGAACTGGCTCCCCACTTAAGCACCATGTTCAATAATAGCCTCAAGATCAGGCTTTGTGCCCACTGAATGGCACACAGCAACAGTTATCCCACTCCACAAAGGGGGAGCCACCACTGATCCCGGGAACTATAGACCTATTAGCCTGACGAGCCTGGTCTGCAAGGCCATGGAACATATCATCATGGAACTCATAAACAAAGATATTGGTAACCTCCAAACTCTGGATCCCACCCAGTTCGGGTTTGTGAAAGGCAGATCATGCCTCCTGAACCTGATCGACTTCTTTGAGGCAGTCACCAAAGCCGTAGATGAGGGTAAGGTGGTTCACACAGCCTGTCTTGACCCCATTCTGGAATTATAGCTAAACTCAAACTAGAAGTAAATTCCTACGTCACAAGATTGGTTGCAAACTGGCTCACTGACAGAACCCACACTGTAAAAGTTGCAGACTCCAAATCTGACCTCAAAGCAGTGACAAGTGGAGTACCACAGGGTTCCATCCTGGGACCGCTCCTGTTTGGTATCTACTTCTCTGAAGTACAGGCCAACACAGAAGGCCTCTATGTCTGCAAACTAGGAGCCATAGTCAAGTCCCCAAATGATGTGAACATCCTACAGAAGGGCCTCTCTGAGACAGATGCCTGGTGTCAGAGCCATGGCCTCAAGCTCAGTGCCAAAAAGTGCAGTGTCATCCCCTTTGGTAAAATCTCTGTACCCATGAACTACCACATAGGCAGCAATCTACTTAACACCAAATGCGTGATAAGAGACCTTGGGACCCAGGTGGACAGTAGTCTCTCCTTTGATAATCACATCGCCATAGTAGTCAGGAAGTCCTTCTACGTGGCACACCTCATCATAAAAGGATTCTCATCCAGGAAAAAAGAGGTCATCGTTCCCCTCTACTCGACACTCATTAGACCTATTATAGAATACAACGCCCCTTTTGGAATGTACTTCACAAGACATCTGCAGCAGCTGGAAAGGCCACAGAAGTACCTCACAAAGAGGATTACTGGACTCAAACAAATACCCTACACTGACCGCCTCAAAAAACTCCAGCTTCACTCCGTAGCATATCGCCTACTCCGAGGTGATCTCTGCCTAACATATAAAGCTGTGTCAAACCCAGAGCTGTTGGACATACTACACCTAAAGAAATCCCAATCCCTCCGAGCTACACGCTCTAGGGACCTAAACCTTGTCACCACAATAAACAGGACATGCTGGAGGGATAGATTCCTATCCCAGAGACATCCCATACTTTGGAACAGGCTACCCGTCTATGTCAAGCAAAGTTCTTCATTAGCACTCTTCAAGAAAAATCTTGATGAGTGGATGGGAAATAGGAAATACACCCCGGGGATCACTTCTGTGTCTCTGTTCGACAGTGGCACGGGAAAATAACTTTCTTGGGTGGCGTAAGCCAGGGAACCTTGTTGGCTAGGCTTACGTTTGCCCTTGGGCCGATAGCCTAGTACCTACCTATTAACCTATTTAATTCTCAAAGAGTTAACTTGTGAAGTAATTATGTAAATGAGAATATGCACATGAACTGAACATATTTAAGTGTTCTTTGAACTCTTGTATTTTATCTGAAGAAGTTTGTTTTACTAAATCAAAGGAAAAGCGCTTAATGTTAATAAATTTCGGGTTTGGCTGTGGACATCATGTCTGCTTTTTTGTTGTTTTTAAGTGTAAAAGAAGTACTTTCTGATATGTAAGGCTGTTCCATAGAAGTGGTATTCTCTAAGTTACATGTCCAACAAAAAGAAAAACATCACTGTGAAGCAGTGGAATGATTACATTCCTGGATCTGAGTACAATACCTTTAGATGTAAGCTATGTTATGGGAAAGGCCATTCTGTCTTTAGAGACTACTCTACGGCAAACCTAATCCAATTAACAGATGACATGAAGAAATTTAAGCACACTCCTCTCCTTGTTGATTCCATTTTGTATGTTACCACATTTGTGAACAATTTCTAAGCCGTCTTCAAAGCATGCATTGGGGCACCTGTATCCATAAGACATACAATGCCAAATTCAGGAATAACCCCCAATGGTTGAACAGGTAAGCAGTTGTACCTCATAAAAGCAAATTTAATACCCCATCATATATAAATGATCTCAGAAAGATCAACAAAGATCTAAAAAACAACATCAAATCCTCCAAAAATTTAATTGAGAAATGTTACCTCTGCTAAGGGCAGCCACAAAGCCATCTTCAGCTATGCTAGAAGCCTTAGAGGTAACTCCTACCAATTCTCAGACCTAATACATAACAATACCTGTTCATCCCTTGAGGACGTAGCCAACAATATTAGCAGACAAATTTATCTCTGACTTTATTCACATATCCCCCCTAACTTTAGTACATCCACACCACCCCCTCTGATCACTGTTGAGTAGGTTCTAAATGCTCTGTCCAGGACCAAAAGCACTTGCTCCATGGGTCCTGATAAAGTGCAAAGCTGCCTTCTTGCCAGAATCCAGTAGTGTCTGATAGTCTCACTACTAAATATATTCAACCTCAGCCTCTTCACTGGATTCATGCCAGAAGAATGGAGAATTGTGGCAGTCATTCTGCTACACAAGGGGTATACGCTTCTGATTCAGGAAACTAGAGACCTATGAGCCTCACCAGCTGTATCTGCAAAGCAGTGGAATGCATCATTATGGAACTTTTAACAGGCAGTCTACAAGCTGTAGTCCCAAGCCTGTTTGGGTTTGTTAAAGGCAGAGGGTTTGTTAAAGGCAGACCTGCCTTCTGAGCCTGGTTGGCTTCTTTGAACATGTCACTTATGCATGTGACTTTGGCAAATCAGTTCAGACTGTCTACTTATACAAGGCCTTTGATACAATTCCACATTGATTAGCTTGTTGATAATGCCACAAACTAAATGTAAACCTGTACATTATTACTAGATAGCAAACTGGCAGAACCCGTTCTTTGTGTGCGAGGCAAACACACTTCGAAAAGAGTAGTTATCAGTGGTGTTCCCCAGGTATCAGTCTTGGGGCTACTTAACTTTGGTATGTGCTTCTCTGATGTCAAGGCTGACATCTAGCGCCTGTGGCTGACCAAGTTTGCAGATAACTACAAACCTGGAGCTGTCATTAACTCCAGAGCCAACTTCTGATTCTTCAGGAGGTACTAACATGCACCAGTAATTCTTGCCTGGACAGTGGCCTAAAACTAATACTAAGAAATGCAGCATTCTGTCCTTCGGCAAAACTGGCCACACATGCTTACCACATAATTGACACTTCTTTGAAAGTTGTCTCCGCCATTAGGGTCTTGGGTACTTACTTTGACAGTGAACTGTCCTTTGATTATCATGTAATCATTACTGTTATGAAATCATTTTACCTTGCTAGACTAATCACTGGGGGAATTTCTTCCAGATCTAAGGAAGTTAACATCCCCCTCTGCTGCTTCTCCCTCATCAGGCCCATAATATTGTATATCGGCCCCATTGTTATGTACCTGTCCAAGCTTATGACCAAGCTTGAGAGACTACATCATTGTCTCCCTAAGAAACTCAGACAAACCTTCCTTGAGCTACCAAGACCACCTTAAAGAACTTTCTCTTATGTTTCCTACAGACTCTTGAGACGTGATCTCTGTTTTGCCTATAAAGCCTCAAAACATCCAGTCCTATGTGACCTCCTGCATACCTGCAAAACTAACACACACTCAAGAGCTTAACTTCCAGCAAAACATAAGTATAACCTTTTAGCGAGATAGATGTCCCAGAGAATCCCTGTTTTAAAGAATAGACTTTAAACACAACCTAGATGAATGGATAGGCAATCATAAATGCACCCCAATCTGGCCTTGTCCTCATGGATAGGGGTAAAACCTAGGTATAAATTAGTCATGTCCAATGAGTGCATACAATGTAGGGTATTGTGGCAAGGCTACAGATGGTCCTCTGGATAAACAGCTTAGTAATTGGCATATGAACCCTTGACCCTTTCCTGCTACGTCACTAGCCAAAGGCACAAATGTGCATAGTTATCGTTTACACTATCATCAACCCCCTTTTCTGCATGAGGTTGGGATGTCATGTCAGCTGTCACCATCTGTCTCGATTCAGTTCTACTCTCCCTCCTCCTTTGACAGTTAATACCCGTCACAGGTCTTCTCTCACATAGTCGTCTACTCACCTCTTTGCTTGAAGCTGTCGTTTTTCTCTTGCCTTCTTCCTGTCTGTTTCAAATCTTCCTCACCAAATTGTCTTTTGCTTTTCTGCTTTTATCCATGAACCACCGCAATCTGTTCTCTTTGACCTTGTCTGCAGCAAGAGCTATTTTGGCTTCTGCTCTGATGATCTCATTTCTTTGTCTGCCCCACAGTATGCATCCTTCCACCCATCTCAGGTACTTCATTTCCATCATCTGTAGCTTCCTCATCTGCTCTCCAGTAACTGCCCAGGATTCTGTACCATACAGTAGTACTGGTTTCACCACTATTTTGTACATGTTCATTTTCAGCCTGTTTGGCATTCTTCTGTCACACACTACCTCGACATTGTCAGTTGGCTGCAGCCTCCCTCATTCTGCCTTTGACTTCCTCATTCAGACCTCCCTAATCCTCAACCCCCCCCCCAATACTTGAATCTGTTATCCTGTTCCACTGTTTGCCCTTCTGTTTCAGTTCTCAGCTTCTATTGATTTCCCCCATTTGCTGCTTTTACATCTGTCTTATGTGTACTCATTTTCATCCCATGGGACTTCAATTTTGCATTCCATTCATCTTTTCTTTGCTGAAGTTCTTGCTTGAACTCTACTTATAGTACCACATCATCTGCATATAGCAGCTTTGTTGATCTGTCTCCTCTGACCTGTTTGCTCAGCTACTTTGTCATTTACAAAAGGTATTAACATCTAACAAAACATTTCTGACAAGAAGGTAACATAAGAAATGTGATTAAAAATTGATCTACATAAGAAATTTAAAAGTAATGTTCTTAATGTCAAAAAATACAGGCATAAGGCCATCCAACATGATTTGAAGTTTATTTATGATGGTCAAACTGAGAGGGCCTACAAAAGACTATATTTTGGGCTGTATCTCTAAAATATTTTCAGTAACAAAGAATAAAACGAGTATTTTAGTTTAATATGTTTTATTCATTTCTAACTTCTTTTGGTAACTAGTACGCTAGGTCAATCTCAGAAAATGCTTTCACTCCTGTAGTGAGACTAGAGGATAGATTGCTTTTAGAGTGAGAACACTTTGTTGTAGTCTGAGTGAACAGCTGCAATGTTGCTAGTAAGTGGAGGGGAGAGTATTTTCTACATTAAGCAGCTTAAATATGAGGGGTGTTAGCACTGCACCATATTTACGTGTTTGACAGCAGCTAACTTGCTTTACAGATTTTGGGACAGTTGAATTTTACAACTGTATCGTGTCTTAAAGTTGTCTTAGAAGTCAAGTTTTGCTGATGTTTTGCCAAATGCATGTGTTGTATTTCATGTTTTTCTGTCATTCATTATTTTATGTTATATTTTAACAAAAGTATTTATTGTTACATTATGTAATAAAAAGACACTTTGAGAAATGAAATGGATATCATAGTTTCTAGGCTTGGTCAAGAAAGAACTTAAGTGTGTGTGAGACACTACTCATTTCACGAAATAAAAAAGCTGCATAGGACTTACTGCTGGAACTAGTACTTAAGCAAAATTAATACTGGACATTTGTATTTGGGAAAAAAAAATCTGCATGGTTCTCATAACCATCACTCGAATCCCAAGTCCTTTTAGAATTCGACCCTTACTGTTTGATATGATATCAAAGATGCTGCTGTGCAATTAATTCTCTAAGTTATTTACAGTTATTTAAAATATTCAATCAGCAGATGAACATTTTGTTTGGCAGTAACTTGAGCACTTTCATTTTCAGAGGTGGTCCAAGTGCACAAGAAAGTCACATGCAAAAAAAAAAAAAAAAATTCTTGTTTTCCCGCCTTACTGAACTAGAATAGTCCAGTCTTCAGAGTTTGCTGATCTCTGGGCTTTGGCTTGGTTCCTGTGCTATTCCATATCCTTATTTGGATAAAGGGAAGCTTCTTTGTTCACCAGTGGGAGTGGGGAGCATTGAGCAGCCTATTTGTCCCTAGAGCAGTGGTTCCAGCCAGAAACTTGTAGTCTGTTGGCCATTTTGGGTCAATTCCTAGCTCTTTTCAACCCCCTGCTATAAAGCCGCTTTAAGGAGTTGCCCATAGAGCACCATCGGGCAGCGCCGGTTAAACTATTTCTGACTCCGTAAAGTCTGCTCTTCAATTTTTCCCTTAGAACTTCTCTACTTGCAATCTAAACAGTCTATTCTTTATCTCAAAAGCTCAGCACTTGCTCCTAAAGCATTTTTATATAGGTAAAGTACTTATATACTAAACAAAGTACTACATTAGCCTAGAATCCCCTTGAGTACCCATTTCCCTATAGGTCCCTTCTGACTCAGTTACACAGCAAACTTTTTCTAGCATGTCGAAGGCTCAGTTGCTAGCGTCCTCTCCTGTTCAGCTGGTGAATCTGGGCATCTTGAGGCAATGTTACAATTGCCTCATGTACACAGACAACCCACTCCTTCTCCCACAAAACACAAATACATGTGAGAGATAAAACTATATAGCCAAACTGGAGGCTGAGCTCTCTCAACTCAGGACTGGCAAGACCAGACAGGAGGAGAAGGAAACCACGCACACCACAAACCCAGTTTCACATAGAACTATCACAACTGCAAAACAAACACATAAACACACAAAGACATACTCGAGGCACTGATCAAAATCTACCAAAACTACAGAGGCCTCCAAAGCAGACACCCAAGCAACTGCCACCTCAAGACATAAGACATGCAACACATAGTTCTCAAAGTCAATGTGCTAAACAGTCACAGCCCTTAAGGCCAAACACAATGCCAGACACACTTGTTATAGGTGATTCCATAGTCAGACACACTGACGTCCCACTCACCAGACTGAACAAGGAAAAGATCACAGTAAGCTGCCTGTCAGGCGCTAGAATCCGCCACATAACACAAGCACTCAGGTCACTCCACAGCAAGTACAAGTATGACTCAGTCGTTGTCCATGCCGGTGTGAACGACCTGAGACGTACCTCCCTGGACTACATGAAAAGAGACATAGAGGAGCTCTCAGATTATGTAGCCCAGGCCGGTATGACCCTGACCCTGAGCAGTATCCTACCCTCACCAAGAATGATGCCACAATACAGAGACAAAATGATCAGCTTTAATAATTGGCTTAATTACTGGTGTCATTCTAAGGGGATCCAATGTCTGTCTGCCTGGGATGACGTGCTTGACAAGCCACGCTGCTTTGCAAGGGACGGCTTGCACCTGTCACCCCTGGGCTTCCGGATATTGGCAAAGGCTCTTGCCACCCCCATAGTGCCTTTTTTAGGCAAGGCTCAAATGATAAACCTACCACCCTAGAAAACAAAAATGGAGAAAAACTAAGGGTAATACTGCTCAATGCCAGAAGTCTAAACCTCAAGATGCACGCCCTCGAAGCCCTCCTCAGTATGGAGAACATCGATGTCTGTGCTGTGACTGAAACCTGGTTCAAGGCTCCTGAGAGCACCCCAGCACTATCAGGTTATACTTCATATCATGCTTTCCGGCCCCAAAATCCGGACCGAACCACAAAAGGAGGGGGAGTATCCATATTCATAAAGGATGCCCACACCTCTAGGTTAGTGGCAACGCACGAAGCATCGGAGACCATCCAGGTGCAATTAACCATAGGTAAAACTGCCCTACAGTTTGTAGCATGCTACAGACCACCTTCTCAGACTCAGGAAACCCACACAGCCTTCCTGAAGACACTGGAGAGTATGAATGTCTCTCCAAACACCATCATATTGGGTGACTTCAACTACCCAAACATAGACTGGGAACATTACTCAAGCCCCAACACCCTAGCCCAAAGGTTCCTGGAGTTCATAAACTCAAATGCTATGGAACAACTAGTCACCATTCCCACAAGAGGAGAAAATATACTAGACCTGATCATCACAAACATGGGGACAAAATGCTCCACACCAGAAGTATATCCCTCATTGGTGAGATCAGACCATAAATTAATCTCACTGGAGATCCACATCCCGCCCCCACCCCCAGCAAAAAAAAACACAGTGAAGAACTTCTCAAAAGAAAACTTCACACTTCTCAAGACTGGAGTGGTATCCTTCAAGGCCCCCGAGCCAGTGGAAACCACAACCTACGCTGCTGAAACCCTTACAAATGCCTTCTACGAGCACCTCCAGGAATGTATGGATCAAGCAATCCCTAATAAAATCAAGACCCCTTCCACCAAAGGCAGGCGCCCGGTCTGGTGTACCCCAGCCATAAACAAACTCTACAACAAGAGGAGAAAGCTACTACATGGCAGAGCAAAATCCCTAAAAGGGAAGGCATCTCTGATCAATACTAGCAAAAAACTACGATCACTCATAAAATCATCCAAGGCCAACTTTGAGAGAAAAATCGCTAATGACACAAAAGACAATCATAAGGCCTTCTTTAGCTATGTTAGAAACCTGGGTGGAAACTCCCAGATATGCTCAAAATTAGTCCAAAATTATAAAAAAATCACTGAACCCACAGACATTGCCAACATACTGGCAGACAGGTTCAGTGCAAATTTCTGCCCCCCCCCCCCAAAGGAGAAATATCTATCCCACCAGAGTCTAGCCTCCCAAACATCTCAGATGCCCAGGTGAGAGCTGCTCTCTCTAAAGCAAAAAACACAGCATCAATGGGACCGGACGGTGTCCCCAGCTGTGTGCTACACAAACTCAATGAGGAACTAAACCCACACATAAGGCTGCTGTTTAATCTTAGCCTTACTACAGGATACGTACCCAAAGAATGGCGTACGGCAACTGTGGTCCCACTCCACAAAGGGCGGTGCTTCTGTGGACCCTGGAAATTACAGCCCCATAAGCTTGACTAGCCTTGTCTGCAAAGCTATGGAGAGGATCATAATGGAACTCATAAATAAAGACATTGGGACCTACAGACACTGGATCCTACCCAATTTGGCTTTGTCAAGGGCAGATCCTGCCTCTTGAACTTGGTCGACTTATTCGAAACAGTCACTAAGGCCATTGATGAGGGTAAGGCAGTTCACACAGCCTACCTTGACCTAGCAAAAGCGTTCGACACAATACCCCACTCGGGCATCATAGAAAAGCTCACCAGCTTAGATGTAAACCCATATGTCACAAGATGGGTTGCAAACTGGCTCAAGGACAGAACACACAGGGTTAGAGTTGCTGGTGCCATGTCAGACTCTAAGCCGGTCATGAGCGGTGTCCCACAGGGATCAGTCCTGGGCCCCCTCTTGTTCGGCATTTATTTTTCTGAAGTGCAGGCAAACATAGGGGGATTGTGGCTGACAAAATTTGCAGATGACTGCGAACTGGGCACCATAATTGACACTCCATCAGAGACAGACATCCTCCAGAGAGGTCTCATAGAAATGGATAACTGGTGCCAGAGCCATGGCCTTAAGCTAAATGCCAAAAAATGTATAGTCATACCCTTTGGGAAAAACAAGGTAACCCCTAATTACCACATAGGTGGTAATCCATTAAACACGGAAGAAGTTATCAGGGACCTGGGGACCCAAGTTGACAGTAACCTCTCTTTTGACACTCACATTGCCAAAGTGGTTAGGAAGACCTTCTATATTGCCCACCTGATCATGAAGGGATTCACATCCAGATCAGGAGAGGTCATTGTACCCTGTACTCTTCACTTATCAGACCAATGATTGAGTACAACGCCCCATTTGGAATGTACCTTACCCGACACCTGCAGCAGTTGGAAAGACCCCAAAAGTTCCTCACCAAAAGGATAAAGGGCTCAAACATATGTCATACGATGCCCGACTGAAGAAACTCCAGCTCTATTCAGTCGCATACCGTCTGCTCAGAGGTGATCTGTGCCTGACATACAAGGCCATGTCCAACCCGGAATTAATGGACATGCTCCACCTCAAAAAATCCAAATCCACCAGAGCCACGAGCAAGAGACTTAAACCTCAACACGGATATAAATAGGACGTGCTGGAGGGACAGATTCATCACCCAGAGACTCCCTACACTATGGAACAGAATCCCAGTCCATGTGAGGCAGAGCCCCTCACTGACTCTGTTCAAGAGAAATCTTGACGAGTGGATGGGAGATCGTAGGTTTACCCCGGGAATCATCTCTGTGTCACTGTTGGACAGAGGCACAGCAAACTAATGGGTATAGTATTCTCATCCTAAGGGGTGGTGAAAGCCACACACACTCTGGCTAGGCTTATAAATGCCCTAGGGCAGATAGCCTAGTATGAACCTATGAACCTATTAATTGCATGTGATAACATTTTAAGTGTACAGATGTCAGTGGGATTCATACTTAAAACTTCAAGTTCGCACTTGGTGGCAGATCATTGCATGGTGTTTGTGACTACAAAAGTGGCTTTTAGAAAGAAACTGGCTTTTGCATTGAAAATGGATATTTTACGGGTCTAAATTATATTCTTGAAAGCAGACAATGTTGAATCTGACATTGTCGACACGAGAATATCAAACGCTCAGAATCCCGAGCGTGTAAATGGAAATCTCCGTAAGGGGAGATTTCAGTTTACTGCAATATAGTGCGGTCTCGGAGTTGGTATACTTAAGTTGTAGGGGGGTGTGGGGGGCGCAGGGGGGCTTGCCCCCCCCCCCTGCTTAAACCTGTTTGGGTACTTTTTTCTTTTTTTGTTTTTGTCTTTTTTATAAGGTCGATGTTTGAACACATCGACCATATGTTCGATGTTTTCAACCGTCAGTCTTGTAATATAGACCCTATTTTACTAACTTCTTGTACTGAAAATGGATAGTCTATACATTTCATGGATCCTCAGTAGCTGGAGAGGGGTGTGAGGGCTCTCCTGTGGAGCTTGCCATACACGAAGGAGCAGCGATCATTCTTTCAGCAATTGCCTCCAGCCATGCCATGTTTCTGCATTGGACTTGTGACTTAATAGTCTTTGATTCTGTTGTGAGATGTTACATGTGCTGCAGTGCTTCACTGTATTTCATTTGCATGGTAATTATTTTGAAGTATTTTTTTTTCAGTGGAGCATTCTTTTAATACAGCTTTACATTTAGATACAGTGACATCAGCTGAGCAGATTACAGCTTCTGGAGCTATGACATTCGACCGAGCATCTACAGCTGAAGCTACGGCCATCATTTCTGAAAGTCCTTCCCAGGGGGATGACTTCACAAGAGCAACAAGTAAGATGTTAAAAGTTAACTTTTTTCTTTGGAACTATAAGGAAAGGGTTAATAAAATTTAGGGGATCTTCAATTAGTAACTGAATGACAGTGATAACACTAAGCACAACATTTTTATACTCTGGTTCATGCATTCATTTCTGATACCCCTTTTTCCTTTATCAGGTTTACAGGGGAACTGAAGGATGTTCTTCGTGTTTCACTGTTGCAGTCCTAACTGTAGGGTGCTCCTGCCGGTAGGCAGCCCGAGGTCAGCCAGAATCCCAAAGTCTGGGTCCGGCGTCGGCTGTACAAGCTAGTACCCTGACGTCAGTACGCTTTGGTATATAGCCCTCAGCCGACGCCATCTTCTCCAGTCTTTCTTGCCGTGCGGTGGAAAGCAGCTCGCAAGTCGTTGGTTGGCGATTTTCAAACAGCGTATTTTGTTGTTGTCGGTCCGAAGTTTTTACTTCTCTTCTCAAAGCTAAGTACCCCGTTGGGGAATCTTTTTCTTGTTCCTCCGATGTCAGAAAAAGTTAATAATTGTATAGCGTGTGGGAAACAAATACCTCATAAAGATTTCCACTCTTACTGTCTACCTTGCTTAGGCCCTGACCACGACGTTTCTTGTTGTCGGTTCTGTGCCAGGTTCAACTCTCGTACTATCAAGCGCAGGTACGATTGGGCTTTAAATTATTTTGGCAGACGCTTCAATTATAGAATGTCGTCGGACACTACCGGAGTTCAAAAGAAGCGCAAAGACAGACAGGCCGCCGAGGTCCAAACAGGACTCGTTGCAGCTGGAGCCAGCGTCCGGTTCGGCTGTCAGTGAGACGCTTTTGCAGCCCCTGTCGTCCGCCACTTCTGAACCGATGGCCGATACGGACTCCCATGGGGAGCCATCAAGGCCCACAATTTTAACTGCTGCAGGACCTTCGGACGTCGCTCCTTGGGTCCGGAACCGCTGTGCAGGTACCGGCTTCTGAGGGGGTTTTCAGGCCTACTCACATCACTATTTCAAAGGCAAAGACAAAGACTCCTGTTAAGTCTAAAGCTCCTATTCAAGCTGCTTCTGAATCAACTCCCAAGACACAAAAGCAATTATTAAAGATGGCTGAAGATTTGCTTACAATGATTAGGGGTTCTCACCCCCCTCCTGAGAAAAGGCCTCGACATGATGTTACTCTAGATTCCTCTGACCAGGCTTCTGTATCTTCTGTTTCTTCCTCAGATCAGGACTATTCCTTTCCCCCTTATGAGGATTCGGATGCTGAGGACTCTTTACCCTCGGCCTCTCCGCCTGAGGATTTCTCTTTTGGGGAAACCTTGCATGAGATGAGGTAACATTTTCATTGGGAAGGACAGGAGTATTCTGCTTCCAAGAAGAGGCTTAGGGAATTTCTTCTTCTTCCCCAGCATAGGCCTTTAGCTATCCCTCCTGTTTTGGACATTGTAGATGATGCCCTTTCTGAGGCTAATTTGAATCCTGATTCCATGCCTCCTGCTCCTTCTAAGCCTGATAGATTTTATAGGGTTCCTGACTCTCATTTATTTTTATTTAAAACCCTTCTGCGGATCCTGAAACTATTTCTCAGGGCTCTAAGGCTGCTAAGGTTGCTACTTCTAAAAATCCTATTCCCTCTGAGAAGGATTCTCGTGCTTTAGACAGGTGGGGAAAAAGGTATATACTTCTGCTACCCTGTCTGTAAGGGCTTTAAATTGCCAGTTTCATATGTTTAAGTATCAGCAATTTCTATTGTCTGTTTTAAAGCAAAGGCTTGCTTCCCTTCCTGCTTGTGCAGAGGATAAGGAACTTCAGGATGTCTTGCATGCTACTGAACAAGTGAACAAGCATAGTTTACATTGTGGTTTTGATGCTTTGGATGCTTCTTGCAGGGCTGCAGCCTCTGGTACTGTTATCAGGAGACATGCCTGGCTTCGTGAACAAAGTTTACCTGAACAGGTTAAGACTAAGTTATTAGATGCCCCTGTTCAACATGATGTTCTTTTTGGATCCAAGGCTGAGGAAGTTATTAAAAAGATGGAAGAAAAGGCAAAGTCTATGCAGACTGTAAAAGATTTCTTGCAAGTTCAGCCTCCTAGATTTTCCAGGAATTGGCCCTCTAAAAATTGGTCCTTTCCCACGTCTGACAGGCCTCAAAGGGGAAGATATAGGCGCTCCAGAGGTCGTGGTCAAGGTCAGGCCTCTTACAGATCTAGACAATGGACTGCTTCTTCACCTAGAAGGGGAGAAGACAGATCCCAATCTCAAAGAAAGCAAGCTCAATGACTCTCTCGGTTGGGCTACAGGACCCCTTCACCTGGATGGCCCCTCTCGGAGGAAAACTGTCTCTTTTTTACAGAAATTGGACTCATATTACCCAGGACAGATGGGTATTGGACGTGATGTTAAAAGGCTACAAATTCCATTTTCACACTTTGCCAAGGGCTCATGGTTGGCCAGATCTGCCAAAACATCAATGGTCAGAGGCCTTAATTCAAGTGGATGCTCTTCTGGCCATGAGAGCCATAGAGCCTGTTCCACTCTTGGAGATGGGAAAAGGTTTTTATTCAAGACTGTTTCTAGTTCCCAGAAAACAAAACTCATGGAGACCTATTCTGGACCTTTCTGTGTTAAACACCTTTTTGGAAATTCCAAAATTCAAGATGCTTACTCTACAGCAACTACTTCCAATGCTCTCTCAGGACGCCTGGATGGTGACATTGGACCTAAAGGAAGCCTATTTACATATTCCCATCAGGCAAAATCGCAGGAGATTCCTCAGGTTCAAGGCAGGTTCGAGGCACTTTCAATTCTCTGTACTGCCCTTTGGTTTATCTACTGCCCAGAGTCTTTACCAAGTGCCTGGCACCAGTAGTGGCTTACTGCAGACTTCAGGGGATCCAGATTTACCCCTATTTGGACGACTGCCTTATTCAGGCAGACAGCAAAGATCTTCTGCTTCAACATCTGGACTTTGTTCAACGTCTTCTCCTCCTACTGGGATTCTCAGTGAACACAAAAAAGTCACATTTGATCCCTTCTCGACAAATGGTATTCTTGGGAGCCCTCTTAAATACAACCTTACAAAGGGCCTTCCTCACTCCAGAAAAACAAACTCAGCTGGCTTCTACTTTCAGCACCTTAGCAACTCTATCTCAGCTCCCTGCAAGGAAATTCCTGCAGGCTCTGGGCTACATGGCTTCCTGCATTCTGTTGATTCCAAACGCAAGGCTTCACATGAGAAAGCTTCAATGGTATCTGAAAAGTGTATGGTCACAGCATCACCACGATCTGGATATTCTGATTCCTCTGATCTCCTGCCTCCAGAGGGAGTTCCTCTGGTGGTCCAGGGTATGCTCTTTAAACGAAGGAAAGCCTTTTCGTCTTCCTCAACCTACTCAAATCATAACCACGGACGCCTCGGATTATGCTTGGGGAGCACACTTTCTAGACAATTGCCAGCAGGGAACCTGGACAAAGGACCATCTTCACTGGCACATCAATCTGAAGGAAATGTTGGCAGTTCAAAATGCCCTTCTAGCCTTCAAGAACCTTTTGCAACCAGGGCCTCTGCTAATTCGCACAGACAACACCACGGTCATGTGGTACATCAACAAGCAGGGGGGTTCTCATTCATACCCCCTTTGCAGACTAGCTATGGCTTTATGGGACACAGCTCTAAATTTGAAACTACATCTCCAGGCTCAATTCATTCCAAGGAAACAGAATCTCTTGGCAGACAGCCTGAGCAGAAACATTTCAGATCCTCACGAATGGATGCTAGACACCAATTTATTCAACAGGATTACTGCAGTTTGGGGATGTCCCCAGATGGATCTGTTTGCATCCCATCTCAATCATCAGCTGCCTCGCTTTTGCACCAGGTCCTTCCACAAAACAGCTTGGAGAGTGGATGCCCTGTCCTTCAGCTGGAGAAGCCTTTCAGCTTATGCCTTCCCTCCTCTTCCTCTACTACCTCGGGTATTACTGAAGATAAAACAGGACAAGCCCAAGTTCCTCATCTTGATTGCTCCAAATTGGCCTCGACAGTTTTGGTATCCAACTTTAAAACACCTGTTCTTGGAGCCTCCTTAGATTCTCCCTCTGAACCCTTCGCTTTTGTCCCAGCATCAGGGTCAGTTACTACATCCCAACCTCAAGACCCTTTGCCTGGCAGCTTGGCTCTTCAAAGGAATTTGATTTCCTCTACTCTTCCCAAACAAGTTTTGGATGTTCTTTTGGAAGCTAGACGGCCTAGCACTCGGAAATCCTATGCCTCTAAATGGAAGAGGTTTTGTATTTGGATGCAGGACCGAGGCTTGGATCCTCTGGTTCCTGATCTCTCTTCTATTTTGCTTTACCTTTCAGAACTTTTATCTAAAGGACTTTCCTTTTCTTCCATTAAGATTCATGCTTCTGCTATTTCTGCATTTCAGTTCTGATCCTCCTGTTTTCTCCCATCCTTTGGTGAAGCAATTCTTGAGAGGGCTAAAATTTGCGGCCTCCCAGGACCCCTCCTGTCCCTGCCTGGGATCTTAATTATGTTTTAGAAAAACTTACTTTGCCTCCTTTTGAGCCTGCTGCATCTTCAGATATTAAGTTCTTATCCTGGAAGACTGTTCTTTTATTAGCATTGACCTCTGCCAGAAGGGTCTCAGAGTTGCAAGCTCTCATGGCTGTGGAACCATACCTTATTTTCCATCAGGACAGAGTATCCTTGAGGACCAATCCTACTTTCATGCCTAAGGTGATTTCGAAAGTGGCTTTAAATCAGACAATTCACCTTCCTACCTTCTTTCCAAATCCTCAAAATAAAGGGGAAAGGATTTTGCATTCATTAGATGTGCACAGACAGTTACGATTTTACCTGGACAAGACTAAAGAGTTCAGAAAGTCTAATCAATTGTTTGTTTCTTTGCCTCCAGTTCTCTTGGAAAACCTATTTCTAAACAAACTATTTCCAAATGGATTGCTTATGGAATCAGATTTTGTTACACTCATCATGGGAAACAGTTTCCAGGTACCATTAGAAGTCATTCTACTAGAGCAGCTGCCACTTCTACAGCTTTCCTCAGAGGAGTCCCTACCAAGGATATCTTGGGAGCTGCCACTTGGAGTTCTGTGCATACTTTTTCCAAGCACTACAATCTCCCACTGTTTTCTAAGACCAGGGCAGGCTTTGCCTCTGCTGTTTTGCAGGGTATTCTTGCCTCCCCTTCTTCTATCTAAAGCCTCCTCCCCTTTTACACTGCTTTGGGATTCCACCCTACAGTTAGGACTGCAACAGTGAAACACGAAGAACATAGTACAGTTGTGTACACCTACCATAAATGTAGATGTTCGAGTGTCTTCACTGTTGCAGTCGGGGTTTCCCTCCCTCCTATCCCCTCTTTTTTCTTCCTTTTCCTTTTTTGTGGTGTATTTGTGTTTCCTTGTTGGATTCATTTTTGTTTTATTGGGGACTTCTGACATCTAGGGCAAGAAAGGCTGGAGAAGATGGCGTCGGCTGAGGGCTATATACCAAAGCGTACTGACGTCAGGGTACTAGCTTGTACAGCCGACGCCGGACCCAGACTTTGGGATTCTGGCCGACCTCGGGCTGCCTGCCGGCAGGAGCACCCTACAGTTAGGACTGCAACAGTGAAGACACTCAAACATCTACATTTATGGTACGTGTACACAACTGTACTTTATCCTGGCAAGCACTGGGTGGAAGACTGGGAAACAGTCTATCACAAGATGCATGCACTCACCCGCACACACACACCTTCACCTGCAGTGGTTTAAGAGGCTTAGTAGTTTGCCTAACATTATCTCTTTGTGTGCTGGAGAAAACGGGAGCCCCTAGCAAATACCTGGCAGATGGAGAGTACTTGGGAAGACAATAGAAGACAGCCAAGCCTAGAAACAAATCAAAAAAACAAGTACAAAGAGGCAGCAGTGGAAACTACTGCACCATTCTGTGGGCATTACTCAAGTTCATATAATACGTTTTGTATAATATGTTTTATTTACTTTTACTTTTGTTTATTGCGCTTTGCTAGTGTGGATATTTGCTTCTGAGCAATTATTTTTACAGGGAAGAAGTAGGCAAAATTCCTCTACCCCAACTATTATACAAAATATTATATACGAAGATAGATGGCACTTTTAGAATGAGGCCACCTTGTGTTCTGAGAGCAGTCAAGATCAGTACACATGGTGCATAACTTGTCCAGAGCAGGATACAAGAACACAGGTGCCTTATTAAGTATTAATGTGTTATCTAGAATGTGTGTGTTTGCTACCTTATAATCTGAAGTGGTGTACAACCTTCACAGGTGTCAGTGTTGTAATGTAGAGAGTGAAATATGAGGACAAGGGATTAGGGCCACCTCACCTCAGTTTTTAGGCTTAAATCTGTAGTCTGTGTAGAGCTTGTGGTAACAGTAAAGCTTGTTCCATAAGCTTTATATATACAGTATGTTTAAAATGTAGTGGCATTTTACTGTTTTTTTAGATTGCTAGAGTTGCTTGAACACAGAGTTATATTTGAAGTTGGCAGCATCCTAATTTAATAGTGCACTGCATGTAAATTTTACAGCAGTTGTATTTAGCAGAATTGAATTTAACAGGCTGTTGCCTGCAGCATTCACATACATGGATAAAGCCCTGACTAATGCCAGGGCAACCCAAGTTCAGGAAGCATGTCAGGTGCATGAAGGTGAAAGTGAGGGAAGGATGCTCATGCCCACCCTTGGGATGGTATTGGGGTGGCACTGCAAAGACTGAGTTCCGTGGTGGAATCTGGGGAGACAACATAGTATACTGCTGCCTCTGGGTGGGTGAGGTAGTCCTGCTGATACTAGCCCCTTACAAAGGTGAGGGGTGGGATAGTGCTGATGCCTATTGCACATCCCACCTGCAGGATGCTTCTGGACAGGCACTAGGGTTTGGGAATTAAAGGGAAAATACTCCCTGGTGGCAGTATGATGCTGCCCCACATGCTTCAGTCTCCTCACAGTCTGTAAACATTGCTCAAATTAAAGGGGGTTAAGAAGTTTGTAGGATCTGGTGAATGAGGATGGAGGATCTGGGCACACCTGATGGTCAGCTGTGGGGAACCAAAACATAAGTCTACCCCCCAAAGATTTAACAGGCTGTCACAGCTGCAGTAGGATTTTAGGAAGATCATTACAATCCTGGTAAGAATTAATGCTACAGTGCCAATTAATATGTGTGGAAATTAAGCTACAGGTGAACATTTGACCTGACTTCCAGAGCTTTTATTCCCCCTGCATAAGATAGTCTGCTCCTGCACTATAGATGGCAATAGGATGTACAAGATAGAATTGAGAGGCACTCATATTATCTTCCTTTGATGTTCATCGTGTTACCCTGCTGCAGTCATCACACTTGGGTTATCCTGCCGTCAGACGGTCCCGCAGTTGGCCCGAATTCCAAAGTCTTGGTCCGGCGTCAGTTGCTGTTGCTTCTTCCCTGACGTCAGTGCGCCAGGGGTATATAAGAGGTATCCGATGCCATTTTCTTCAGTCTTTCTTGCCGCGCAGTGCCCGAAGCAGAAGCAGTTCGCAAGTGCTGGTCGGCCGACACCTGAGATTTTCGATTTGAATTTCAGTCCTAAGTCTTCAGTAAAGCTAAGTACCCCATTGGGGAACATTTTCTTGCCTCAGTCCGATGTCAGAAAAAGTTAACAATTGCATTTCTTGTGGGAAGCAAATACCTCATAAGGACTTCCATTCCTATTGTATTCCTTGCCTAAGCCCAGACCACGACGTCACAGGTTGTCGGTTTTGTGCTAGGTTTAATAAACGAACTATCAAATGCCGTTTTGACTTAGCACGGCATTACTTTGGTAGGAAATTTAATTATATCATGCCGTTGGAGCAGCTGACGACCGCCATACATAAAAAACGCAAGGATAAGGACAGGCAGCCTAGGAACAAGCCAGACTCCGAGGCCTCAGCTGGGCCTGTCGCTGGTTCTCCGGTTTTCAGTGAGGCGCCTATGCAGCCCCTGACGACCGCAGAACCTGGAACCCCAGACAGCTGCTGATTCCCAAGTGGAGCCTACTAGGCCAACGCAGCCATCTTCCGACACCAGAGCAGAAGTAGACACCGGTGCAGTGGAAACACTTCGGTTGCAGAAGGTGTCTTCAGACCGACTACACTCACCATTAAATCTTATGCTAAGCTTAAAACTCCTTTAAAACCTAAGAAAACTACATCAGTCTACAGTTAAAGCCCCATGCCTAAGAAACAGATGCTTAAGATGGCTGAAAATTTGATTAACTTTATCAGGGGTTCCCATCCCCCTCCTGATAAAAGACCAAGACAAGAGGAAGATTATGCATCCTCTGACCAGGTTTCACTCTCCTCAGATTCTTCTGAGGAACAAGATTACACTTTTCCACCTTATGAAGACTCTGATGCTGAAGACTCTATTCCCTCAGCATCTCCCCCTGAAGACTACTCCTTTGGGGAAACTTTACATACCATGAGGGAACATTTCCACTGGGAAGGCCAGAATTGCTCAGATTCTAAGAAAAGGCTCCGAGAGTTCCTTTTACTACCCCAGCATAGAACTCTTGCTATCCCACTTGTTTTAGATATTGTGGATGATGTTTACTTGGAGTCTAGTTTAAATCCATACTCTCTACCTCCTGCTCCAGCCAAACCCGACAGATGCTACAAAGTACCTGACTCACACAAATTCCTTTATAAAAGCCCTGTAGCTGACCCAGAAACAATTTCCCAGGGTCCTAAGGGAGTTTTGGCTAAAAATCCTGTGCCCTCTGAAAGGGATTCCAGAGTCCTAGATAGATGGGGAAAGAAAATATACACCTCAGCAACTCTGGCTATGAGGGCATTAAATTGCCAGTTTCACATGTTGAAATATCAGCAATTCCTACTGTCTCAGTTAAAACAAAAAATGAGCACACATTCAGAACAGTCTGAATTCAAGGAAATGCAGGATCTTTTGCATGCACCTGAACAGGTGGGCAAACATACTTTACAATGCGGATTTGATTCATTTGAAGCTTCCTGTAGAGCAGCTGTTATGGGCTCTGTCATACGTAGACATGCTTGGTTAAAACAAACCCTTCCTGATCATGTTAAAGCAAAATTATTGGATGCACCTTTACAGCAGGATGTATTATTTGGTGTCAAAGTAGAAGAGGTTTTAAAGAAAATGGAGGATAAGGCAAAGTCTATGCAAATGGTCAAGGATTTTTTGCAGGTACAACCCCCTCGTTTCAGCAGAAATTGGCCAACAAAAAACTGGTCCTTTCCAGCTTCTGACAGATCACAGAGGGGCAAATACAGATGCCCAAGGGGCAGAGGTCATTCACAGGGCCCTTACAAACCTCGCCAATGGGGTACTGCTACCCAGAAAGGAGGAGAAGGCAGGCCCCAAGCTAGCAGAAGACAAACACAATGACTGTATCCTCAAACTACCAAGCAGATCTCTCCTGGCAACTCCCTTGGGAGGAAAACTAGCATTTTTTGCAGACAACTGGCACATCATCACAAAAGACAAATGGGTTCTAAACATTGTCTCTCAAGGATACAGATTCCACTTTCATACCTTACCAAGGATTAAAGGAATGCCAAACCTGCCACCAAATCAATGGGCAGAGGCACAAAAACAAATTGCAGCTCTCATGGACATGAGAGCCATTCAACAGGTACCTACACAGGAGCAAGGACAAGGATTTTACTCAAGACTCTTCCTAGTCCCAAGAAAGGACAAAGCATGGAGACCCATTCTGGATCTTTCAATTCTGAACACCTATCTGCAAGTACCAAAATTCAAGATGATAACACTACAGCAGCTTCTTCCCATGCTGGGCAAGAATGCTTGGCTAGTCACTTTGGACCTCAAGGAGGCATACCTGCATGTCCCTATCAGACAAAATTGCAGAAGATACCTCCGCTTCATTGCAGGTTCAACCCATTATCAATTCTCTGCACTGCCCTTTGGCTTATCTACTGAGCCCAGGGTCTTCACAAAATGCCTGGCACCAGTAATTGCATACTGCAGACAAAGAGAAATTCAAATATATCCATACCTGGACGACTGCCTTATTCAAGCAGAAAGCAAGGACATTCTTTTAAAGCATCTGGCGTTTGTCAAACACCTTCTAAGTTGCCTAGGGTACACAGTAAATGAAAAGAAATCAAAACTAGTGCCCTCACAAAACATAATATTCCTGGGTGCCAGCTTGAATACAACGGCCCAGATGGCTTATCTCACGCCAGACAAGCAACGACACTGATTCAATATTTCAAAATAATGGCAACATAGACCCAACTCCCTGCAAGAAAAATCCTGCATGCCTTGGGATTCATGGCATCTTGCATACTACTAATACCATTTGCAAAACTGCATATGAGGAAATTACAATGGTACCTGAAAAGTGTATGGACTCAGCACAGCCACTGCTTGGAAACAATGATACCACTCATTCCCTGCCTTCAACAGGAGTTTCTATGATAGGCACAGGCATGTCAGCTCAACAAGGGTCAGCCTTTCACCTTACCCACAGCCAGGCAAACTATGACAACAGATGCATCGGACTATGCCTGGGGAGCACACATGGCAGGGCAGTGCATTCAGGGCAAATGGACTACGGATCAGAGGTATCTACATATCAATCACAAAGAAATGCTAGCTGTACAGAATGCCCTAACAGCTTTCAAGGACCTTCTACACCCAGGACAACTAATAATAAAGATGGACAATACCACAGTAATGTGGTACATAAACAAGCAAGGGGGCACACATTCCTACCCTCTATGCAGGCAAGCAATGACCTTGTGGAACACTGCACTGTCTTACCAGGTTCAATTACAAGCACAATTCCTGCCAGGGAAGAAAAACACATTGGCAGATGACTTAAGCAGAAACATCATGGATCCACACGAATGGAAACTAGATCCACAAGTATTTGCAATGATAGCTCAAAAATGGGGACGCCCAGACATAGATCTGTTTTCAAGCCCCCACAACCACCAACTTAAAAAATTTTGCACAAGGACCTTACATCCACTAGCTTGGAAAGTGGACGCCCTCTCATTCAGTTGGAAAACATTAACAGTGTATGCCTTCCCTCCACTGCCTCTTCTAGCAAAGGTACTGCTGAAAGTCAGATTAGAGAGGCCACAAATGATACTCGTTGCACCAGACTGGCCACACCAGCATTGGTATCCAGTTTTAAGGAACATGGCCCACGGCCCACCATGGATTTTGCCACAAATTCCTCACCTGCTCACCCAGCGAGACAATCAGATTCTACACAGCCAGCTCAAGACTTTAAACCTGGCTGCATGGCAAATTACCTAAACAACCAGCCAACACCTTTATCCAAAGCTGTTATGGATGTCATTCTGGAGGCCCAGCACCAGGAAAACCTATTCAGACAAATGGAAAAGGTTTTGCTCCTGGAACCAGGCTAAAGGCCAAAATCCCCTTGATCCAAACATCCCTCAGATTCTACAATATTTAACTGAGATGTTACACAAAGGACTTTCCTTTTCATCTATTAAGATCCACGCCTCAGCAATTTCAGCTCATTATAGCACGGATCCTCCTTTATTCTCACATCCACTCCTAAGACAGTACCTCAGAGAGGCTAAGAACTTAAGACCGCTCCAACACCTACTTGGGATCTCAACTTTGTTCTGGAAAAGCTTACACTGCCGCCCTTTGAACCAGCTTTTTCAGCTGATTTAAAATTTCTTTCATAGAAAACTGTCCTAGTACTAGCAATAACCTCAGCTAGAAGAGTCTCAGAGCTACAGGCACTAATGGCAGTGGAACCTTTCCTCATTTTTCATCAAGACAGAGTCTCTCTACGAACTAACCCTTCCTTTATGCCAAAGGTGGTATCCAGTGTGGCCCTAAACCAAACCATTCACTTGCCCACCTTCTTCCCAAATCCCCAGAACAAAGGAGAAAGACTCCTGCACTCTTTGGATATTCACAGGCAATTACGTTACTACTTGGATAAAACTAAGGCTTTCAGAAAAACTGACCAGCTCTTTGTAGCCTATGCTACAGGATCACAAGGAAAAGCTATCTCAAAACAGACCATTTCTAATTGGATAGGGCATTGCATACGTTTCTGCTACACACATTATGTGCCTGCTAACATTAGGTCCCACTCCACCAGGGCTACAGCTACATCAGCAGCCTTTCTCAGGGTAGGGCCAACCAAGGATATTCTAAAAGCTGCAACTTGGAGTTCAGTGCACACCTTCACCAAACACTATCACTTACCTCTATATTCTAAGACTAGAGCTGGTTTTGCCACTGCAGTTTTGCAGGGCCTACTAGCTTCTTCTAACCCTGTTTGACTCCACCTCCCATCCTTAGCTTTGGGATTCAACCCAAGTGTGATGACTGCAGCAGGGTAACACGATGAACATAGTACAGTTTTGTACCTACCATAAATGTAGATGTTCGAGTGTTCACCCTGCTGCAGTCCAGGTTACCCTCCCTCCATCCTCTCTGAACTAGCTGAACTTATCTCTACTACTCTATCCTATACTACCTCTGTGGTGTATTT
This sequence comes from Protopterus annectens, assembly GCF_019279795.1. Lineage (NCBI taxonomy): Eukaryota > Metazoa > Chordata > Ceratodontiformes > Protopteridae > Protopterus > Protopterus annectens. Next base: position 621,641,456 of record NC_056751.1, on the reverse strand, counting down.
GCTTGTGCCTAAGGGTTTTATTTTATTTTTATATAGCTATATGTATATATGTATATATATATATATATATATATATATATATATATATATATATATATATATATATATATATATATATATATATATATTTGCCTACCTATTGGGGGCACCTGACATCTGGGGCAAGAAAAACTGAAGAAAATGGCATCGGATGCCTCTTATATACCCCTGGTGCACTGACATCAGGGAAGAAGCAACAGCAACCGATGCCGGACCAAGACTTTGGAATTCGGGCCGACTGCGGGACCACCTGACGGCAGGATAACCCAAGTGTGATGACTGCAGCAGGGTGAACACTCGAACATCTACATTTATGGTAGGTACAAAACTGTACTTTTTGTTTTCGGCACATGAGTGATCAGAAGTCAGTCAGTCTAATTTTCTCCATATTGATCACTATTGTAGTAGCCTTAGTTATATATGGGATATAAACTGGCAGAGATGTAATAGCCGGACAGTTTCTAAAGCTTCAGGATGCCTTCCAGACACACAGGCTGTCAAGCAGCTCACGTTTAGCTGACTAAATGACAAGTTTGGGAGTGAAGCCCTTCAGAGCTTTCTTGGAACCAAAGTCCAAGGTTTTCGAGGATCGACCTTCAACTTGTGCTTCCCTTTGATGGGCAGTTAAGTTCCCTTTGGTGGGAAAACTTCCACTTTCTTATATTTACTCGTGTTTTATTACTTTTTTCTTCTGTAATGTTATTTTAAAGTTAGTGTGTTTTAATGCATTGTCATAAGACTTTAACATACTTTTAAATGAGTACTCGTTTTCCGTTAGTTTAGAAGTAGTGTAAACTAACTGAAACATATTTTCTGTGGCAGAGTTGTGTTTATTTTTCCATTTTTGGGCCTGCCATGTTTGAAAATGTTTTTTTTTACTGTATTTTTCTATTAAAAAAAAAAAATCTTTTGTGGACTGGTAGTTTTACCTGCATTTGCTGCTACTTTTTCCCATTAAAGAGGCACCATTTTCAGCTTGACCACAGAAAAGATAGTATGTCCCAATGTCTGTTATTCCAGCCACAAAAATCCATTACCACCACAGCAAGGTAGCAATTTGTCTGAGCCACAAGTAGGTGACACTGCTGTGGCCATTTGTTACACCTCAGATCATTCGTCTTTTATCCCGGATCCCTCTGGTGCAACATCTACAGCCACTGTGGCCAGGGGTTAGCCACATCCTCTGCTCCTGTTGATGTCCCCTCAGTGGGCAAGTGAGAGCGAGACACTCTCTTGTTGACCCTGGGAGAGGGAGCAGAGAAGGTTTTTCCTTGTGTCAGAATGCATTACTCATCCCAGGTGAAGCATCAGTAGCTTGGATGGCCCCATTTTTCCTGTCAAAAAGAAACAAGAAAAAGCATGTAACTACCTTTATTCAAATGTCGTTGGCTAGGAGCAGTTTACTCCGACTGGCTCCAGGTTTAATTCAGGCTATTGATCCTCCTTGTAGAATCATTTCTGGTAAAAGAAGGAGGGATGCCTCTTTTCCTGAAGAGATTCAAGATTCTGAATCTGAACAGGAAGATGCACGGATAGATTCAGGGTTTTGTCCTCAGATTTCTGATTTCAGACTTGGAGGAGAGCTCAGTTTCAGTTTCTCCCTGTAGGGGGTTTCTCTTTTTCTGAGAAAAAATGTTAAAATATTCCACTGTTTTCAGTGAGAGAACACTGAGGTTTCTCATTCTCTCAGAAAATACTCTGAGTTGTTAGAGAAGGATTTTCCAGAAAGTACACTCATTCATCCTGTTCTGCCTGCTTAGAAGATGTGTTTTACTGCCTTCAGTTTTCCTGATACTCAGCCAGCTGTCCCTAAAAAGCCAGATAAGGATGTATAAAGTTCCTCAGAATTTTCAAGTTTATACATTTTCCCAAACCTGACCCAGCAGCTGTAGCCTTAGTTGATTCCACTGCTGCTAAGCACTTGGTTAAATCCAGTCCCACTTTTTCTAATAAGCATGGGAAAATTACTGATAGGGATAGGAAAAAAGTGTACTCTTCTGCCACTTTGATTTTCAGAATTTTGAACTGTCAGGTTCATATGTTAGTTTGTTCTGACATATTGTGAAAGTATAAGGAATGTTTTATCTACAATTTTTTTTTTAGTGGAAAAAAAATCTGCTTTAAATGGGTCTATTGTAGTAGACCGACATTTCACTTACCCAACTTTCACATCACAGAGACAAAAGGACTGACAAACCCAGAAGACCGACATCTGGAACACCGACTTTCCACTCAAGATAAGTAACCACTTGGCCATCCTGTTGAACTTTGCTCCTTAACCCTGCGGTAGTGCGATCCCGGAGTTGGTATATTTAGGGGGGTGTGAGGGGTGAAGCCCCCCCACATGGGTGGGTTTAGTTTTGTATTTTTAGGGGGGGGGGGGTGACCAAGCGGTTACGTACCTCGAGTGGAAAGTTGATGTTCCGGATGTCGGTCTTCTGGGTTTGTCGGTCCTTTCATCTCGGCAATGTGAAAGTCTGTTAAGTGGAATGTTGGTGTAATGAAGTAGATCCCTTTAAATCATTTTTTCTGTTGCATAGGTCACTAGTGATGCAGCAGGTGTATGACTGTTGGCTGCATTCATAGTACCTCACAGATGATGTAAAAACTGAGATTTTAAATTCTTCCTTGGATAGAGATTTATTGTTTGGCCCTGCTGTTGCAGAGGTGAGCAAAAGTGCGATGAAGAGGGCAAGCTGATCCAAGAACTCTCTAAAAAAATGTTGCCATCCTTTCCCAAATTGTCCAAATGGTTTTCTTTCTCTTTTCAGTTTTGGCAAAAAACAGAACAAACATTCTCAACAGAATTTAGGTAAACTGATGTTTAAGAAGCTGTGGCAACGAGGTTCCAAAAAGAAGTCTCAAACCTCCAAAAACCATGGGCAGTCCAAGTCTGACTATTCAAGACACCTTGTGATCCCCCTCCCACCCTGGCTCCTTTTCTCTTCCAGAAAGTCTGAATCTTCATTTTTCTTTTGGCAATAAATTGTTTCAGACAAATGGGTTCTGAAAAATCATTCATCAGGGTTACAGATGTCAGTGGGAGGAAATTCCTCCTTTCCAGGTGGTCCTCCGTCCCAGGTGGGGAAGAGGTTTTATTCGGGGATGTTCTTAGTACCACTGAAAGAAAATGCACGAAGACCAGCTCTGGATCTTTACTTCTTAAATCTGTTTGTGATAGTGCCCAAATTCAAAATGATGTCACTTCACCTGCTAATTCTTCTTCAGGTTTCCTGGTAACATTAGACTTAAAAGATGCTTGTCACACCCCCTATTCATCCATATTTCAGGCGTTTTAAGGTTTTGTGTGTCTGGATCACTTGTCAGTTTTCTGCCTTAACATTTGGACTATCCATTACACCAAGAGTTTTCACAAAGTGTCTAGTTCCAGTTACAGCTCATTGTAGGCTACAGAGTATCCACATTTTTCCGTATTTAGATGACTTGCTTATCTTTGCAGAGCATTTTTCAAAATGTCAGGAATCTCTCTCGAGTGAGAAATCTCTTGCATAAACTGGGATTCCAAGAGAACCTTCAGACATTTGTCTTGATTCCTTCATTCAGGATTGTGTTCCTGTGATGTCATCTAGATACCTCAGTTCAAAGCACTTTTATTCCAAAGGGAAAAAAATAGATCTTTTTTGGATCTATTTCTAAGATTTTTCCACCCAGACTTCGGTAACTGCAAAGAATACTTAAGGATTTTGGGTCTCATGGCATCTATGATTCTCATGATACCCCTAAAAAGACTCCACATGAGAAAGATTGTGGTACCTAAACTCTCTTTGATCCCAGCATCAATGCCTTTTTTTGGGGGGGGTTTGTCAGAAGTGAAATTTTCTGGTAGAGACAACGGATATCTTTTAATTCAGGTCTTCTCCCTTTCTCCCTCCCTGCTGCAAAGCAGTTAGTCACCACAGACACTTTGGACTTCACTTGGGGAACAGATTCATAAGGGATACAGACAATACCAAAGTCACGTGGTACATCAACAAGGAAGGAGGAACTTCATCATACCCCTTTGAAAACTAGCCATGTTAGCTTGGGATATAGCTTCACACACTCCGCAGGCATCCTACATTCTGTCAGAGCAAAATTATGTGACAAGCTGAACAGATCCAGGGCAGACCCTCACAAATGGAAACCAGATAAGGGGCCTTCCAATATTTAATCCAGCTGTGAGGAGTTCCTCAAGCATACTTCTTTGCCTCCTTTCTGAACAATCAACTGGCAAAATTCTGTTCCAGGACTCCATGCAAGAAGGCCTGAAAGACAGATGCCTTTTCTTTTCTTTGGACTGGAATGTTCCTGTTTGCCTTTCCACCCTTTCCACTAATATCCAGGGTACTTCTGAAGATTCAGAAGGAATCCCCACAAGATCATTGTGGTGACTTCCTTCTGGCCAGGCAGCTGTGGTTTTCCCTTCTTTTGGAAATGGTCAGAGGCAGTTACCACAAGCTTCCTCACCAACTGGATCCACTCATACAAGAACAGGGGTGTTTGATACACCCCAACATTAATCATCTTCGACTATCTGCTTGGATGATAGGGTTTTAATTCCTTTTAAGCACTTGTTTTTTGAGGATGTGCAGCAGGTACTAATAGAGAGAGAAAGCATGTTACCTGAAAATCTTATATTAGCAAATGGAAAATGTTTTCTAGTTTGTGCCATCAACATAGCCTGCATCCATTCAGGGCTAGTTGTTTTCTGGTTTTACAATATTTATTTGAGTCACTATCCTATGGCCTTTATTCCTTTCTCAAGGTTTATTTATTGGCCACTTCAGCATGTCTTTCCCATGGTTCCTCCTCTTTCTAGGCAATCTCAGGTCAAAATATTCTTGAAAGGGGTTTTGCATAAGAGGCCTCCAAACTTTTTGTCCCTCCTTGGAATCCTTATTTTTGTTCAAGAAACTAACACTTGCTCCATTTGAACCAGCCTATATGGCTGACTTGAGGTTCTTAACTTGGAAAATAGTTTTACTGATTGCTCTCACCTCTGCAAGAATGATATCTGCATTGCAAGCTCTTTGAGAACTAATCCTTCTTACATGCCCAGAGTGGTATCTCATTTTACTTTAAGCCAAACTGTCCATCTCCCTGTTTTCTTTTCTGTACCTAAAATGAAAGAGAAAGGATATTCCATACCTTGGATGTCCACAGACAACTCTGGTGCTATCTTGACAGAATTAAATTCATATTTTCCGACCAGTTTATTTCTTGTGAAGGTAAGAAGGGCTCAATTCATTTCTTGTGAAGGTAAGATGGGACAGCCTGGGTCAAAACCAACCATTTACAAATCATTGTCTAAGTTTATTACCTTTTGCTTTACTCACCATGCAGATCTATTCCAGGCACATTCAAGGCCTTGACATCATCTACGGTTTTTGGAAAGTGTTAGATTCTAGAAGTATTCTAGAAGGTGCTACTTGATCCTCTGTACATACTTTTACAAAACACTATAAGCTTGACTTCTTCTGTAGGTCTAGATCAAGTTTTTCTAGGACCATGCTCCAGGGGCTCCTGGACCATTCTCCTTCCTCCTCCCAAATATAGTTAGTTATGGTAATCTACCCATATAGCTAAGGCTACTGTAACCGTGATCAATATATTGTACATAGTACAGTTGTATAAGTTGAATTGGCCCTCTTCAAAAGGAACCTTGATGATTGGATGGGAGAAAGGAAATTCACCCCGGGGATCATGTCAGTCGCCCTGCTAGACAGGGGTCCAGGGAAGTAAATAGAGTGGGAAGAAATAGCCAGGGAATTGTTATAGCTAGGTTTGTATAGGCCCTAGGGCTGATAGCCTAGTACCAACCTATGAACAGTAGATGTTTGAATAATCACTGCTGCAGTAGCTGCTCCTTCCCTCCTTCCATCCCCTTTATTTTTTTGTGTGTGTTTTATGCCATGGTGTGGACATTTATTTTTTGCTGTTCCTAGCATTGCCCTTTCAGGGCTCAGCCTTCTGTCTGGTGGCAGGAAAGCTCTGAAGAGCTTTGTACCCAAACTCGTCTTATCAGCCCATCTCTAGCTGCTCGACAGTTTGGGAGCATGAAAGATGTCCTAACACTTTGAAATCTGGCCAGTTGTTATATCACTGGCAAGATATAACCCATATAGCTTAAGGCTACTGCAGCAGTGATCAGTCACATATCTACTGTTATAGCAAGAAGTAGTAGTAAAGGCAGAGCAGATGAAGAAGCTTGTGGTGATGGAAATTGAGCCTGAGAAGGGTGGTAGGATGCACGCTGTGGGACAGATTAAGAAATAAAGACATAACAGCAGAAGCCAAAGTAGCTGCAGTTGCAGAAAAGATCAAAGAGAACAGATTGCAGTGGTTTGGACACGCACACAAAAAGCAGAAGACAATCTGGTGAGGAAGATTTGGGACAGGCAGGAAGAAGGTAAGAGGAAACCAGGACTTCCAGCAAAGAGGTGGATGGATTGTGTGAGAGAAGATCTGCAAAAGTCAGGCATGAGTGTTGAAGAAGGCAGGAATGTGGCACTGAATCGAGAGAGTTGGCGACAGTTACCATGATACCCTGATCCAGTGTAGAAAATGGGGGAAAAGGGGGTTGATGATGATGATGGCAAGTTCAACTTAAACAACTGTTTTCTCATCTGGCTGACTTCTGGACCTGTAATAAGTCCCCCTGTAGAATTCTTTCTCTACCTTTCAAAGTTTGTTTGATTTTTGCCTTTAGATATTTTTTTTATTGTGACTTGGAGATCCTTCTAAGACTCTTATCATTCCTAGGAAAGTGTGCCTGGGGTGGTCTGTTGAAGAATTCGTGTTGATTCTGGCTTGGCATTTCTCATAGTGTCGTAGTGTGAACTTTGAACTTCCTTTAATGAAAAACTTTAACAGCTCAGAACATTAAGTCTGAGAACTTTTGCAGAGCATAAAATACTTCTTGCATTAGGACAAGGGGTGCCATCTCTTTTTCAAAGAGAAGAGACATCTCCAGAAAACGGATAATAAATTATTAGCCAGAACAAATTTGGACAGAAAACATATGAGGCCTTAGTGACCCCATCAGCCCTGTAAGGGACTAAGGACTTCAGCCTTAGAGGTACAGATTTGTTAATCCCCAGCTTTGACCTCTTGTTATATTGCCCTTAACAGTTAGTGCACCTTCTGATGCAAAGTGCACGCTGTTAGATGAATACTGCAGCATTGTGACTTTAGCATCACAGGCTAGAGAAGAAAACTGCCATGCAGGGGGCCGTGTGTCAACCTAAGTTTTCGTAATTTTGGTTTGTAAACTCTGTTCTGTAGACGTTTACCATTTGGTAGAAAATTCTGGACTGTGGATATTTTTTTATTACACAGGGTATGCTTGATCCATCACTGACTCCTTTTTGATTTGCACGTGAGATTCTGTGCTGTGAGTGTGATAACCTCTTTCTTTCAACATTTTTTGACCAGATCATGCATGTATGCCTCTATTTGTCAGCCTTTCATGACCTGATCATGCATTCCTGTGTTTTGTTAGCCTTTTCTGACCTGATCATGCATGCCTGTTTTTTCCCCTTTTCTGACCTGATCATGCATGCCTCTGTTGTTTAGCCTTTTCTGACCTGATCATGCATGCCCCTGTTTAGCCTTTTCTGACCTGATCATGCATGCCCCTGTTTAGCCTTTTCTGGCCTGATCATGCATGCCTCTGTTCATCAGCCTTTCATGACCTGATCATACGTGCTGACAGCACAGCATAGGCTGTCCAAGTAGCTTCTGAAAGAGTACTGTATGTGAAGCAGTGTTAAGGAATTCGGCACCCATTAAGAGTTGCATCATGTGAAAGAAAGAATTTGTCTTGTTTCTTCGAAGCTAGGCTTCTCTGGGGCTTTTGATTTTATTTGCTTCTAAAGTTTTTGTTGGATAGTGGCGCCACCAGACTAATTTTGAGCTCCAGGCTTCCAGGTTTTAATAGCTTTACTCGATGCTGTGTAAGTACAAAGGCTTTTATATCCTTGACAGTGTGGTGTCTCAGGTCAAGTTTTAACAGTTTGTTCACAAAGGTCATTTTATTTGTGTGTACAGAGTAGGGGGATTTAGTAAAAGCTTTTGTAGTTATAAACCTTTTTCAAAATTATTGCTCATTCTGGAAGGGTTTACTAGTTCTTTAGAGAATATGTAATAGAAATGCCTTAGCGTGGCATTTTTGATAGAACTCCGTATCTGAACCAACCAGCTCTAGGTTCCAGTCCCTGATGAGACTGAGATTTTGCCTAAAATAGGGGCATATGAATGTAGTGCTATACTTTCTTGCTGGGGCTTGCCATCCTTCTGATGAAATGTCAAGCCAAGTTGTCCTATGCTAATCCTTGTGCTGTTAAACCCTGTTGATTGTCCAGGTAAAATTAATTAAATCTGTAGTGCTGTTTGAAAATAAACTGTGAATTTTCACTGCATTATTACTATAATTCTCTTCCGTCAATTCCCTGTATAAGTAATGCTTGTAATTCTAGGTTGTATATGGATGAGGATATGCGTACTGACTGCAGCCACACATTTGGCCACTTCTGTGCCACTTATTGTTTGTATAAAGAGCTTTGAAATAAGATACGGTCATGGTAAACGTTCTTATTTACCATAGTGTTCTGAGATCCAGAGTACAGAAGTGACTGATACCTCTGCATTCATGAAGCGCGTAGATAGCATTAGTCCTGTACCATGAGTAAGAAAATCTTTGCGAGTAAAACCATTTTTTCTTATTTGCTGTAGATAGGGAGGTAAAGTCAACAGATGAGCAGATGCTGCCCAAGTAGTTGGCAAACTGCAGTGTTTTTTATGGAAAGTACATCTGCCTCTTGCTGATATGATAAAAAATCTCCTGTAAAAAAAGGGTGATTGCTCTATTAGCTGCAGTAGCAATGTATCATTGGCAGACATTGGTGTCTAGGCCTCCAGGCCATTAGCCTACACATACACAAACTATCACAGCCTTAGACCTAATAATAAAACAAACTCCTTTGTCAGGGCTGTCTTTAAGAAGTTTTGTCCTAAAATTTCCTTACCTTTCCTTCTGTTCCTTTATCTGGATTTTTGTATCTCATCTGATTGGGAGTGTTTCCCACTGGTTGGATGCTGTCTGAGGTGCAGTTAAAGTAACATTGAACAAATATGAGTAATCACCATATTTGCAGACTTTTCTAGAAAGACATCTGAAGTTCATCGGTGCACTTCCTCTTATTCTTTGAACGTGGCTGTGTCTGTGGGTCTTTATACCGGTGTATATAGTTGTAGAGCAACCACCCCTAGCAAGTGTTTACACAGTAAGTGTGCTGTTGAATTGTAGGTCAGTCTTGATTCATCTATAGGCTAAGGACTGAGTATTTGTGGTGAGTATACCTGCAGAGGCTGATGGTTTGTGCCAAGTTTGATACAGCTCTTTAATTGTGGATACTGCAAATTTTTAGAAATATTGAACAATAAGTACACAGTTCATTCATTGGCTGAACCCATTTCTTTTTCGCAGGTCTGTTCATAAGGCAGGTGCATACATATTGGAGCTTTATTTGACTTCTGGAATCTCATTTATTTGTATTATAATGACCTTCTCTGTACAAATCTCACATTGATCTGCTATTGTGACTTTTCTTTAGAAGATTCCAATTCATATTAGAAAGTTAAAACCAAAAACCAAAAATAATGTTTTTTGGAGTTTTCATATTAGAAAGTTGGCAAACAGTAGGTCAGGAAAGTTCATCATTCTATATATAAAACCTTAGACAGCCTCATTTTGAATGCAGTCTCTATCATTGTGATCAAAGGAAGGAACATGAAAACCTTTCTGACTTTGTACTGCGCAGCAGGGTTGGAGTTCTGATAAAAGTATAGATTTGGTTTTCTAGGATTTCAGCCTGCAGGCTGTGTTGCATGCCCTTATTAGCCCTCCTAAGTTTGGAGAAGAAAATAGCTTATTATGTTCTTTATTTTTGTCTTACAGTGTTGGCGTCCATTCCAGCGCTGTCAGTGCCTCCAACCACTCCCACAAAAGCCATTTCTCCCACCACAATAAACGGACTTGAGTTAACTGAGCAAAGGAGCTGGCTATACTTGGAAGAAATGGTTGAATCTTTGCAGAACACAGCACAGCAGCTCAAGTCTTTGATTGAGCAGGCAAAACAGGCAAGTGTAGCTTGCAAGGAAGCTGCAGTTGCACAAGCTAAGATGCTGGCAGACGCAGAGAGAAAAGAGGTAAGTGTTCTCCACACAGTTAAATAACTTGTTTTCTGTTTAATGTTTGCGTGAAAGCCAAGGTAATTTCTTGGAGGTATCTTTTAAGTAAATGGTCTCATGTTGCATTTAGCTGTACTAATGGATTATTCTTTCAAGTTCTGCTTGGAAAGTATTGCAGTCATTGAGAAGAATCGTGATATTTCAGATTAAAAAATGATTTCTGGTATCTTCAGAATGAAATCAGATACATACATTTGAAAGTATTTGTCACATGCCTGCAAATCTGTGACAAAAAGTCTTAATGCATCAGAACGTTATGACTACTGCATTATCAACTATTTACCAGAATAAATGCAGATGTCTCATTAGTGGTGCACCTTTTGACAGTACTGCCTCATTTCCCATTTGAGATGCCTTATATGTAGAGTTTTTATGTCATTTATGTAGATTATCAGCAGCAGTTAGTTTCTGCCGCATCCCAGAAAGTTACCATATATTACTCATTAGTGTGTGTCTCTGTGTATGTATGTGTGTGTGTGTACTTGAGTCCTGCAGTGTATTGTTCCATCCATGAGTGATTTTTACCTTGTCTTTTACTTAATAGAGTAGACTTCAGGTTCCTCTGAACCTAAAATTGGATAGAGTGGGAAATAAAAATAAATGAATTATGAGCATATTATGAATGTGTATTTCATTGCATGACTCCACACATGTTCGTGCATTTTCCTTTCTCATACCTCCCCTCCCTTTGTGGATTCATTCAGCTTCCCTGTTATACACTTAATTTCACCTCCTCTACAACCTTCTCCCTTCCTCCTCCTCCTTTTGCCTCCTGAAATGTTCCTTTTGGGATCATGTATTGAGGCATTTGCCATCATCATCATTCATCTTACCACTTCAGAAGAATCCACCTCCTGTGTGTATGTCTCCATCTTCCTCACCCTCCCTTCCAGTCTGTGATGTCCCTCCTCTGGGCCAGTAATCAAGGAGCCTCAATCCTCACCACCGACACTAGTGGGGAGCATTCACTTAGAAAAAAATGGATACACACAGTATTTTCAGATGCAGCTTTCGGCACCAAGCACAGTTTCCCTTAAGAACGCACACGGAGCACACACAGTCCTGGGGCTGGATTTTCCTGTCCAAGCCTCAAATAAGACTCCACCTTTCTTCCTGCTGTGTGTCCCTGTTTCAAGTAGCTGGCACACACTCTTTGAGATTTGATTTTCACACACAACTGGGAAAGGCTGGCACAGATTTACTAGCTATGCCACCTCCATCCAGACCATAAGGTAGATTCACTGCAACCAGCCAGCTACTTTAAGGCTCTTACCAGGGTACCCTGTTCTACCCCAGGCCTTTCTGTTCTCTCTGGATCTCAAGGATGACTACCTTCATATTTCCATCCATCCCCCTTTCAGGAAATTTTTACTTTTCTCTGATGTTCATCGTGCATACAGCTGCAGTAATCACAGATGGGTTTTCAGCCGTCAGGCGGTCCCTCGGTCGGCCGAATTCCAAAGTCTTGGTCCGGCGTCGGTTGTCGTCGCTTACTCTTCTGACGTCAGTAAGGCCAGAGTATATAAGACACAGCCGACGCCATGTTCTTAAGTCTTTTTTGCTGCGCGGTACCCGAAGCAGAAGCAGTTCGCAAGTGCCGGTCGGCCAGCTCCTGAATTACGAAAAAATTGGAACCAAAGTCTTCATTAAAGCTAAGTACCCCGTTGGGGAAACTTTTCTTGCCTCTGACCGATGTCAGAAAAAGTTAATAATTGTATTTCTTGTGGGAAGCAAATACCGCATAAGGATTTCCATTCCCTTTGCATACCTTGTTTGGGCCCAGACCACGACGTCTCGGGCTGTCGCTTTTGCGCTACCTTCAATAAACGCACTATCAAGCGTCGGGCGGAGTTCGCCCAACACTACTTTGGTAAAGCTTTTGATTATAAAATGTCGTCGGACACTCCGACTACCGTTTTGTCCAAAGCACGCAAGGAAAAGGACCGACACGAGGCCCGCGGTCCCCGCCGACACCACGCCAAAACAGGCTACACGTGGTCCGGTTCTCAGCGAGACGCCTTTGCAGTCCCTGACTACCGACGACACTCCTTTGGCGGTGTCCTCTGTACCCGAGACCGCTGGGTCCTCGGCCCTTTCCCAGACTACAACCGAAGCCCCTGCTAATGTCGAGCCTACTAATGTGGACAGGTCCACCTCCACCCATGGTGTATTTAGGCCCTCATCTTCCTTTTCAATTAAGGCCTTTACTAAATCCAAAGCAGCCAGGCACCCCACGAGGCCTGTTGCACAGGGTCCATCTCCTGGACCCATGCCTAAGAAACAGATGCTTAAAATGGCTGAGGATTTAATTACTCTTATCAGAGGTTCTCAGCCCCCTCCTGACAAGAGACCCAGAGTGGAGGAAGAATCTCCCTCTTCTGATCAGGGATCCATTTTATCAGAACATTCTGATGCAGAGGAACACTCTTACTCCCCTTTTGAGGATTCGGATGCAGAACAGTCCATTCCTTCTGTATCCCCTCCTGAGGATTTTTCTTTTGGGGAAACCTTACACACCTTGAGGGAACACTTCCATTGGGAAGGCCAAGACTTTTCAGATTCCAAGAAAAGACTTAGGGAATTTCTTTGGTTACCTCAGCACAGACCTCTGGCTATACCCCCTGTTTTGGATGTACTGGATGATGTCTACTCTGAGGCTTGCCTTAACCCTGATTCTCTGCCTCCTGCACCAGTAAAACCTGATAGGTATTACAGAGTACCCAGCTCTCACCAATTTCTCTACAAAGGCCATAATGCTGACCCTGAAACCATTTCACAAGGCCCCAAGGGATTAAAGGCCTCCACTGCCAAGAATCCACTTCCTGCAGAAAGGGAATCCAGATCTCTAGAAAGGTGGGGTAAAAAGGTATACACCTCGGCCACCCTAGCCATGAGGGCCTTAAACTGTCAGTTTCATATGATTAAATATCAACAGTACCTGTTATCACAATTAAGGAACAAAATGTCTCAACCTGAACAACCAGATTTAAAAGAGTTACAGGATATGATGCATAGTGCGGAGCAAGTGGGTAAACACACCTTACAATGTGGTTATGATGCCCTAGAGGCTTCCAGTAGAGCGGCTGCTACAGGATCAGTCATTCACAGACATGCCTGGCTTAGGGAACAAAATTTGCCTGATCATGTGAAAGCTAAACTTCTTGATGCTCCTTTACAAAAGGATGTACTATTTGGTACTAATGCTGAGGAGATACTACGGAAAATGGAAGAAAAAGCCAAATCTATGCAAACTGTCAAAGCTTTCTTACAGGTCCAACCACCACGTTTTAGCAGGAATTGGCCTTCAAAAAACTGGTCCTTTCCAGCCACTGACAAGCCCCAAAGAGGTAGATACAGACGCACAAGGGGCAGAGGGCAATCACAAGGATCTTATAGAGGCAGACAATGGCAATCTCCAACACCAAGAGGTGGTGAAGACAGTGCACAACAATACAGGAAGCAAACCCAATGACTCCCTCATTTCCATGCCAAGCAAGTTTCAGCTGGCAGCACCTTTGGGAGGGAAACTAGCATTATTTGCAAGCAATTGGCATATTGTCACAACAGACAAATGGATACTGGACATTATAAACAGAGGCTACAAATTTCAATTTCACACTCTTCCAAAAATGAGAGGCATGCCAAACCTGCCACAAAATCAAAGGGCAGAGGCACAACTGCAAATTTCAAAGCTCCTAAACATGAGAGCTATACAAAAGGTACCTACGCACCAACAAGGTCAAGGTTTTTATTCAAGACTTTTTCTGGTACCAAGGAAAGGAACCGACTGGAGACCCATTCTGGACTTATCCATCCTAAACACATTTCTACTCTTACCAAAATTCAAGATGCTCACATTACAGCAACTTCTTCCCATGCTGGGCAAGGAGTTTTGGCTGGTAACATTGGACCTCAAGGAGGCATACCTGCATGTCCCAATCAGACAAAGCTGCAGAAGATACCTCAGATTTCTTGCAGGTTCAATTCACTATCAATTCTCTGCATTGCCCTTTGGCTTATCTACTGCGCCCAGAGTATTCACAAAGTGCCTGGCATCAGTGATTGCATACTGCAGACTTCAAGAGATACAAATTTACCCTTATCTGGACGACTGCCTGATCCAAGCGGACAGCAAACACATACTACTGGAACATCTGGCATATGTGACACGGTTACTGCTTTCTCTGGGATATACCATCAACAAGGAGAAATCAAGGCTAACACCATCTCAGAAAATAACCTTCCTGGGTGCCAACTTGGACACAAACACCCAGATGGCATATCTTACGCCAGAAAAACAAGGGCAACTATCTCAGTACTTCAAAACACTAGCAAAAAGTACCAGGCTTACTGCAAGGAAAATCCTGCAGGCTCTGGGATTCATGGCATCTTGCATTCTTCTAATCCCATGTGCAAAGCTGCATATGAGGAAACTTCAATGGGACCTAAAAAATCTATGGTCTCAACACAGTCACAGTTTGGAAGCAATTATACCAATAATTCCATGTTTGCAAAAGGAATTTCTATGGTGGGCCCAAGCATGTCAAGTAAACACAGGCCTTCCATTCTGCAAGCCTCAAGCAAAACAAGTCATAACCACAGACGCCTCAGATTACGCCTGGGGGGCGCACATGAAGGACAGGTGCATTCAGGGCAGATGGTCCCAAAAGGAAAAACACCTTCACATCAATCAAAAAGAAATGCTAGCAGTAATAAATGCAATTACAGCTTTCAAGGACTTCCTGCATCCAGGACAATTACTGATGAGAATAGACAACACCACAGTAATGTGGTACATAAACAAACAAGGAGGAACACATTCATATCCCTTGTGCAGACTAGCCATGACTCTTTGGAACTTGGCTCTGGAAAGACAAATCGAACTACAAGCACAGTACTTGCCAGGACTGGAAAACACACTGGCAGACACTCTAAGCAGAAATATGACAGATCCACATGAATGGAAGTTACATCCTCAGGTGTTTACAGAGATAATCCAAGCATGGGGGAGGCCAGACATAGATCTTTTTGCCTCCCACAGGAACCATCAATTGAAAAAGTTTTGTTCAAGGACCTTTCATCCAAAGGCCTGGAAAGTGGACGCCCTTTCATTCAGTTGGACAGCATGGACAGTTTATGCATTCCCACCTCTGCCTCTTCTGCCCAAGGTGCTTTTGAAAGCAAGAACAGACAAACCGAGGATGATACTGATTGCTCCAGATTGGCCAAGGCAACACTGGTATCCACTCCTGAGGAGCCTAACACATACCCCTCCCTGGTCCCTGCCTCTAATGCCTCTTCTGCTGACTCAGAACAGCTACAAAACTCTTCACAGTCAGCTGAAAACACTCAACCTCGCTGCATGGAAAATCTCTTAACACCACAACAGACCCTACTCTCCAAGGAGGTGCAGGATGTCATTTTGGATGCCAGAAGACCATCTACTAGAAAGGCTTACTCCGCAAAATGGAAGCGGTTTTGCTGTTGGAATGAGAAAAGAGGCCAGGACCCTAGAAAATTGAACTTGCCTCAGGTGTTACAGTACCTAGCTGAACTGCTGAACAGTGGACTTTCATTTTCTTCCATAAAAATACATGCCTCAGCCATTTCTGCGGAATTCAACACGGATCCTCCTTTATTTTCTCACCCACTCTTACGACAGTTCCTCAGAGGGGCCAAGAATATAAGACCTCCAAGGAAGCAACCAATACCAGCCTGGGACCTTAATTACATACTAGAAAATTAACATTGCCTCCTTTTGAACCTGCTGCCTCAACAGATTTGCAATATTTGTCCTGGAAAACAGCTTTCCTTCTGGCCATCACTTCAGCTCGTAGGGTTTCTGAACTACAGGCCCTCATGGCGGTGCAGCCCTTCCTCATCTTCCATCAGGACAGGGTTTCCCTTCGTACCAACCCATCTTTTATGCCAAAAGTGGTATCCAGGGTAGCCTTAAATCAAGCCATACACCTACCTACCTTTTATCCTAACCCTCAAAACAAAGGGGAAAGGCTGTTACACTCTTTAGACATCCATAGGCAGCTACGTTATTATTTGGACAGAACAAAGTCCTTCAGGAAATCAGAACAACTTTTTGTGTCCTATGCCGTAGGGGCTCAAGGGAAACCAGTTACAAAACAGACCATTTCCAAGTGGATTGGCCACTGCATACGGTTTTGTTATTCCTATCATGGGAAATCTGTCCCCACTGGTATCAGATCTCACTCCACTAGGGCCACAGCCACCTCTACAGCCTTCCTCAGAGGTGTTCCTACTAAAGATATTTTGGAGGCAGCCACTTGGAGTTCTGTACATACCTTCACAAAACACTACCACCTGCCCTTATATTCCAGAACAAGAGCAGGCTTTGCCACTGCTGTTTTGCAGGGCATTCTGGCTCAACCCAGTTCCTCATAGTACCTACCACCCTATGCATAGCTTTGGGACTCTACCCATCTGTGATTACTGCAGCTGTATGCACGATGAACATAGTACAGTTTTGTACCTACCATAAATGTAGATGTTCGAGTGCTAATACAGCTGCAGTACAGGTTTCCCTCCCTCCTTCCCCACTTGGTAAAGGCATGGGGCCTAACAACCTCTTCATACCACCTGACTGGGTTATCCTGCTATGTTTTATTTGCTTGCTTACACTGATTTTGCATTACATTGCATTGCTTGCATATGTAGATAAGCTTTATTTATGTATTGCCTTCTTTTGGGGGCACCTGACATCTGGGGCAAGAAAGACTGAAGAACATGGCGTCGGCTGTGTCTTATATACTCTGGCCTTACTGACGTCAGAAGAGTAGCGGCGACAACCGGCCTTGGACCAAGACTTTGGAATTCGGCCGACCGAGGGACCGCCTGACGGCTGAAAACCCATCTGTGATTACTGCAGCTGTATTAGCACTCGAACATCTACATTTATGGTAGGTACAAAACTGTACTTTTCTTCCTTCCATTTTCAGTTCTTTGCTTTCCCCTTTGGCCTCTCTACTGCCCCAAGGGTATTCACCAAATGCCTCGCTCCTGTCACTGCCTTTTGCAGGATGAGAGGACTTCATATCTTTCCCTATCTAGACAATCTTACTCCTTCAAGCTTCTTTCCCAGATGCTCTGTTTCAGGCTCTCCAGTTTACTGTTTCCCTATTACAGAGTCTGTGGTTCACCATAAACTTCCAGAAATCAGTTCTGATGCCTTCTCAGGGTCATATTTTTCTCAGTTATAGGCGTCAGACCATCTCCATGCTGGCATCTCTGCCTGCCCCCATGGCCCTCTCTTTCTGCCTTTTTCCAGTGTCTTCTTCCTCTGGCTTCAGTCATGGCCAGGGAGTTTCTCAAGGTCTTTGGGTTCATGGCTTCCACCGTTTCCATGCTCCCTTTGACCAGGCTCCACATAAGAAAGCTTCAGTGGTACCTCAAGTCAGTGTGTCTCCAACATTGCTGCCCCCCTGGACATCCGTACCCTTCCTTCCCTGTCTGAAGCTCAAGCTTCAGTGATGGATTCATCAACTGGCTCTCAACCTGGGGCTCCCTTTCCAATCTCTAGTCCTGACTTGAGCTGTTTACAGATACCTCGGACAGGGGATGGGGGGCGGGTCTTCAACTCTGTCAAGGTTCATGATCTGTGGCCTCTCCATCAGAGGTTGGACCACATCAATATAAAGGAGATGGGGGCTCTGCTTTTAGCTTTTCAGGCTTTTCATTCCATCTTTCATCCCAGGCTCCCCAAAAGTTTCACAGACACCACAGTGATGTGGTATGTCAACAGGCAAGGGGGTGCAAGGTCATATCTTCTTTATAGACTAGCTCTTCGGGTCTGGGATCTAGCTGCCCAGTATTAAGTGACTGTTCAGGCAGTTTGCATTCCCTCAAAGCACAATCTAGTGACAGACTCTTTGTGAAGGTCCAACACATACGCTCATGAATGGATGCTTCAAAGAGATGTGTCCTTGGACATTGTCCATCGGTGGGATTTTCCTTAGGTGAATTTTTTTTGCCTCCCCTCTGAATGGGCAACTTTCACCATTCTGTGGAGTCCCGTGTTCTCTGGCTTGTAAAGTGGGTGCCCTGTCTTTTCCTTGGCAGGAGATGTTTTTGTACGCCTTCCCTCCCCTTCCTCTGTTACCACAAGACTTGCATGAGTTCTGGCAGAACTCTCCCAAAATGTTGCTAGTGGCTCCCTTTTGGTCCAGACAGCATTGGTTCCCCCTTCTTTCACTCTTGGCCGGGGGCAATCACCACAAGTTATCTCACCAGGTGGATCTTCTCACACAAGACAAAGGGGTCTCTTATCCATCTTCATCTCTCCACTCTTCAGCTGACACCGTGGTTGATAGGGTTTTGATCCCTCTTAGGCAGCTATTTTCTGAGGACTTGCCTCTCTTGCAGGAGGCCAGGAAACCCACTACCAGGAAGTCATGTTTGTCCAAATGGAAGAAATTTTCTGTATGGTGCCTCTCTCACCATCAGGATCCCCTATCTGTGGAGGTTCCTTTGGTTCTCTCTTATTTGTGTAGTCTCCTCTGTGCTGGGTTAGTGCATATACTTAAGTTAAGGCTGTCCTGTCAGCAGTTTCTGCTTGTCTACCCTTGACTCCTTTTCTGGCCTTCTTGTGGACAAACAGTTTCTCAACGATGTCATTCATATCAGATCTCCCAGGAAGCCTATTTCACCTTCTTGAGACCTCAGTTTTGTTCTTGAAAAATTGACTCTGGCTCCTTTTGTACCTGCTCCTTCTGCTTCCATCAGTATTGTACTGGGTGGACTGCTCTTTTGACTCTGACTTCAGCCAGGAGAGTGTCTGAACTTCAGGGTCTCATGGCCATTCCTCCTTTCTTAGTTTTCCATAAAGACAGAATGGTCAATGAGTTGTGCCTTAATTAGTCTACTTGTCTGCCTTCCTTTTTTCCTTCTCCGCATTCTGCCACTGAGAAGGTTTTTCACACTTTGGATTTGCATAGATATGGAGCATCTACTGCTGTGGTAAGATTTTTACACAACTGTACTTTCCCTTCTTTAAGATTAGATGAGGGCTGCCCCAGCATGCTAAATTACTCATCTCTGTCCTGTACTGTAGCCGTCTCCTCTTTACTACTCCCATTTGCACATATAAAGGAAACTTTGATAGTGCTTGTTTTAGTTTTCAGGAGGCCCTCCCATAATTCCTTCACTTACTTGGAGAGAAGCAAGTTAAATGAGAATGCGCAGACAGGCTCAGAACAAAATGCTAAACAGACAGATGGTAGTCTATGGCCACTCTTGCCAGAGCAGATAATATACCAATGACCTTCTTTCCACACAGCTCAGTCATTGATTGGTATGTCTTCAGGATATGTAATTATCATAAGTACTCCAAATATATATAATTATAATAGACATAATATTTATAGACTTTTGTAGAACAGTCATGCACTCCAGAAAAATGTTCAGCTTCTGTTTCCTAGATGGATAAACTATTTTTTAGTGTAACAGAGCATTGTGCACACTTATGACTTGCATGCATGTCTCATTATTCAGTATTCATTCCCCCAAGCTCCCAACCCTACCCTCTCACCCTTGAAATCAGATAAGTATGCACAAAAGTAACATTTCTGCAGAACTTAAAAAGATCCCCCATTCTGTACCTACCTTCCTGTGATCTTTCCCATACAACCCCTCAAGCTGTTCAATTTTCATTGAGCAAATATTTTTATAGCAACCCCACATCAGTAGACAACCACAGTATGCCCCCCCCCCCTTTTTTTTTTTTTATTTGCCATTTGTTCACCAGGTTAGTCCCACTAGGCTAACAGCATCTTTTCTTGGGAGACCTGAAGTGGTGGTTAAACTGACTAGGGGAAATTTGCCTGGGACACCAGGAAACTTCCCCCATTCTTTTTGATAAATGTGATAAATGTAGTAGAACATTTTACATTGCCTAAGCTATCACAAACTGAGGCAGGTGGACTCGTATAAAGCATGGCACAGACAGGAAGGCAGTGGCCCCTAATGAAACACTGCAGTGTCAGTAATGGAAAAAGAATCCAGTCACCTGGTAATAGAACCCACAGCCTTCTGATCTTCCAGCAACAAAGGTGAGTGTGCTACTTCTTGAGCCACTGACACTAGTGTAGCATTAGGTAGTCATTAAAATAGCTTGGATAGCACAAGTAATAGAAAAATCATTTGACTGATATGAACTGTTACAATTTCTGGGATGTTCATCATATTGATCACTGCTACAGTAGTCTTAGCGATACTGGTTATATCTTGCAAGGATATAATAGCTCCAGCTTCAAAAGCTTAAGGGCATCTTCCACACATCCAAACCTTTAGTCAGTTTGAACTGAGATGAATAAACTGACAGGTTTGGTCTCCAAGCCCTTCAGAGCTTTCTTGGCATTGAAGAAAGAGCTCCTCTGTCGGCTTTCATAGGAGGGGTGCTAGGCTTTTGGCCCTAGGGCCTATATAAGCCTAGCCAAAAATGTACCCTGGATTTCGCCATCCAAGAAAATTATTTTCCTGTGCCCCTGTCGAGCAGAGCCACAGAAGTGATCCCCGGGGTGAATTTCCTATCTCCCATCCAATCATCAAGATTTTTCTTGAAGAGTGCTAATGAGGAGCTCTGTTTGACATAGGTAGTCTGTTCCAGAGTATGGGAAGTCTCTGGGACAGGAATCTGTCCCTCCGGCATGTTCTGTTTATTGTGGTGATAAGGTTTAGGTTCCTAGAGCATGTAGCTCGGAGGGATTGGGATTTCTTTAAGTGGAGCATGTCCAACAGCTCTGGGTTTGACATAGCTTTGTATGTTAGGCAGAGATCGCCTCTGAGTAGGCGATATGTGACGGAGTAAAGCTGGAGTTTTTTGAGACTGTCTGCGTAGGGCATCTGTTTGAGGCCGGTAATCCTCTTTGTGAGGTATTTCTGTGGCCTTTCCAGTTGTTGTAGATGTCTTGTGAGGTACATACCAAAAGGAGTGTTGTACTCTATAATGGGTCTAATGAGTGATGAGTAGAGGGGAACAATGACCTCTTTTTTTCTGGATGAGAAACCTTTTGTGATGAGGTGAGCCATGTAGAAGGATTTCCTGACCACTGTGGCGATGTGATTATCAAAGGAGAGACTACTGTCCACCTATGTCCCAAGGTCTCTTATCACATTTTCGGCGTTAAGTAGACTACCAGCTATGTGGTAGTTCATGGGTACTGAGTTTTTACCAAAGGGGATGACAGTACACCTTTTGGCATTGAGCTTCAGGCCATGGCTTTGACACCAGGCATGTGAGGCCCTTTTATAGTATGTCCACATCGGTAGGAGTTTCGATTATGGCTCCTAGTTTGCAGTCATCTGCAAACTTTTGTTAGCCAAAAACCTTCTGTGTTAGCCTGTACTTCAGAGAAGTAGATACCAAACAGGAGAGGACCCAGGACTGAACCCTGTGGTATTCCACTTGTCACTGGTCTAAAATCGGATTTGGAGTCTGCTACTTTCACAGTGTGGGTTCTGTCCGTGAGCCAATTGGCAACCCATCTTGTGACATAGGGATTTATACCTAGTTTAGTGAGCTTATCTATAATTCCAGAGTGGGGGATGGTGTTGAAAGCCTTGGTGAGATCTAGATAAGCTGTGTGAACCACCTTACCCTCATCTGTGGCTTTGGTGACTGCTTCAAAGAAGTTAATCAGGTTTAGGAGACATGATCTGTCTTTTACAAATCCAAACTGGGTAGGGTCTAGAGTTTGGAGATTACCAATGTCTTTGTTTATGAGTTCCATGATGATACGTTCCATGGCCTTGCAGACCAGGCTCCTCAGGCTAATGGGGCGGTAGTTCCTGGGGTCCGTCGTGGCTCCCCCTTTGTGGAGTGGGATAGCTGTCGCGGTGTGCCATTCAATGGGCACAAAGCCTGAAGTGAGGCTATGACTGAACATGGTACTTAGGGTGCCAGTTCATTCTGTAGTTCGTGTAGAACACAGCCTGGGATATTGTCAGATCCCATGGATGCTGTGTTCTTGGCTTTGGAGTGTGTGTTTTTTACCTGTGCAGCCGTGATTACAGGAACTTTGCATTCTTCTGGCATAGAGATGGGCCCTCTAGGGGGTGAGAGAGGGGTAAAGTTAGCACTGAATCTATCTGCCAGGATGTTGGCAATATCAGTTGGTTCTGTATATTTAGTGCCATTGTGCTGTAACTCAGAGCAGATCTGAGTGTTGCCATTGAGATTCTTGACATAGCTATAGAATGCGTTGTAGTTGTCTTTAGAGTCAGTGGCAGTTTTGTTTTCATAATTTGGAGGATTTTATGAGGGATCTCAGCCTCTTACTGAGGTTGACCAGGGCGTTCCTCCAGTCATGGGATTTTACTCTTTTTTGCAACAGTTTCTTTCTTCTGTTGTAGAGTTTGTTTATGGCAGAGGACCATCAGATCGACTTCCATTTTTTGGAGGATAACATCTTGGTTCTGTTAGGGATAGCATGATCCATACACTCGTGTAAGTGCTTATAAAGTGCATTTGTGTAGGATTCAGCAGTTGTAACTCTATTGTCCGTCTGCATGGGTGTCATGAAGTTTGCCACTTCTGTCTTAAGAAGTGTGAAGTTGGCTTTGGAGAAGTTTTTTTACAGTGGTTTCCCTAATCGGGGGTGGGGGCTGGATGTGGATGTCTAGGGTGATTAGCTTGTGGTCGGATCTGACCAACGAGAATTGACCTCTGGTGTGGAACACCAGTTGCCCATGTTGGTAATGACCAGGTCTAGGATATTACTGCCCCTGGTGGGGGTGTGAATAAGTTGATCCAAGGCGTTGGAATTTATGAATTCCAGAAAACGTCGAGCAAAAGAGTTGGTACATGAGTAGTTTTCCCAGTTAATGGTGGGGTAGTTGAAATCGCCCATTATTAGGGTGTTAGGTTGTACCCTAATACTTTCCAGTGTATCAAGAAATGAGGAGTGGGAATCCTGGGGCATGGTGGGGGGTCTGTAGCAAGCTATAATTTGGATTGCGGTCTTGCCCAGAGTTAGTTGCACTTGGATAATCTCGGCTGCATTATGCTGTTCAGCTAGCCTGGAGGTGTAGATATCCTTAATGAATATGGACACGCCTCCACCTTTAGTGCTTCGTTCTGGGTTAGGTGGCCGAAAGGTGTGGTATGAATTATAGACTGGTAATGCAGGGGTGCTCTCTGGAGCTTTGAACCAGGTCTCTGTTAAGGATCGATGGTCGGCTTATGTTTCTTTGCTGGGTAGATTAATTCCCTTTTGGCAAAAATTTTCCACATTAAGTCTTTGTTTTATTGTACTTTCCTGTTTAGGAAATTTGTTTAAGCTAGGTTTTTGTGTTATAATGGATTCTCATGAGACTTAACTGTGCTTTTAAACTTAGTGGGCAAGGGAAAGCCACTCTTCGGCCTTGAGAGATGGAACAGGGAAGACTTCACTGTTTGGTCAGAATGCTGTGCCCATCCATGTTGAAGCTGCTGCTGCCGTTAAACATGCTGTCCCTTCTGTCAAAAAGAAACTGAAAACTAAACATGTATCTACTCCTCCTAAAATTTCTTTAGACATGAGCAGTTTACTGGGTCTGGCTCGGGGTTCATTTCAGGCTGCTGATCCTTCTAATGTGGGTTCTAGTAAAAGAAAGAGGGATACCTGTTTTTAAAGTGATTCCAGATTCTGAATCAGGCAGGAAAATGAAGGGACAGATGCAGAGATTTATCCTCATTCTTCCAATTCAGACTGAGGAGAGCTCAGTTTCTGACACTCCCTTTGGGTGGGATCTTTTTATTTGAGACTGCTTCCAGAATGTGACAGTTTTCAGTGGGAGAACTTCACAGTCTCTCAGAAAATACTATCAGCTGTTACATAATAGATTTGCAGAATGTACACACATTCCTTCAGTTTGGTCAGCTTTGGAGGATGTGTGTGTCACTGCCTGCAGTTTTCCTGATTAACATGTTGCCCCGAAAAACTCTATAGTCCCCTCACCCTTAAGTTTTTGTACACTCTTCCCAAGCCTGACCCAGCAACTATAGCTTTAGCTCATTCTTACTACTGCTAAACATTTATTAAATTCCAGTCTTACTCTTTCTGACAAGGCTGGGAAGATTATTGATAAATACGGGAAAAGTGTATGCTTTTGCAACTCTGATTTTCAGAATTCTGAATTGTCAGGCTCATATGTTAAAGCTTCTTCTGACTAACTGTAAAAGTATGAGGAATGTTTTCTTTGCATTTTCTTCTTGTGAGGGAAAATCTGCTTTAAATAGTTTGATTTATTCCATTGTACAAGTCACAAGTCACTGGTTACAGTGCGTGTATCACTCAGCTGATGCTTCTTCCGGGGTTATAGTCACTAGTACTGTTTTGAGAGGCTTTGCCTGGTTGCATTCTCAGAACCTCGTGATGATGTGAAGACTGAGATTTTAAATTCACCCTTAGACAGAGATTTAGTTTTTGGTTTCTGTGCTGCAAAGTTTATCAAAAAGTATGATGAAAGGAGTACGTTGGTACAGGGTATCCCTTGAGATTATTCAGACCTCCTTTTCCAGATTTTGTAAGGGATTCTGTGATACCTCATCCAATTTATGCTGAAAACAAAGTAAATTAACAAATGTGGGTAAACAGACGTTTAAGAAGAAATGTCTGGAGGTTGCAACATGAATTCAGGACCCCCCCCCAAACCAAGAACAGTCCA
This sequence comes from Protopterus annectens, assembly GCF_019279795.1. Taxonomy (NCBI): domain Eukaryota; kingdom Metazoa; phylum Chordata; order Ceratodontiformes; family Protopteridae; genus Protopterus; species Protopterus annectens. The sequence continues at coordinate 621,616,490 of NC_056751.1, read as the reverse complement.
AGTCAGATTGACTGTTTAAGGGGCCATGTCTCCCCTCACCCTAGCAACCTCTTTTCCCTTCCAGAAAGTTGAGACTCCACTTTTTTCTTCGGCAACCAATAGTCTCAGACAAATAAGGTCTGAAAGTCAAACAAATGCATTCTGAAGATCATTCATAATACAGATGGCAGTGGGAGGAAATTCCTCCTCTCTAGAGGGTTACTCCTAATCCACCCAGCCAAACTCCTTTATTTCCTCAACACATGCTGTCTCGGGGAGTAATAGAACCAGTTCCTCCTTCCTAAGTTTGGAAAGGTTTTTATTCAAGAATGTTTTAGTGAGAAAGAAAAATGCTTGAAGACCAGTTCTGGATCTTTCTTTCCTAAACCTGTTTGTGATAATGCCCAAATTCAAAATGATGTCACTTCACATCCTGTTATCTCTTATTCCTCTTTCAAGTTTCCTGGTAACACTAGATTTAAACTATGCTTATCACATCCCTAATCGACCAGACTTCATGTGTTTCTTAAGGTTTGTGTGTCTGGGTCACATTATTAGTTCTCTGCCTTACCTGTTGGACTCTGCTTCACACCAAGAGCGTTCACAAAGATGTTATGTGGTCCAATCTCGCCTACATTCTTACTCACGGGTTCGGAGCCGAACATCGGCTCCGACTCGGCCAACTTATTTATTCTAGCACGAAGTCTCTAATTGGCTGGGCTAACCTGGTATCCCATGTTGCACTGCTCCCTAACCCCAGATCTCATTTGCCGCTCGTGTAGCTAGGACGTGGTCTCGCTTGGCTGTGGCTAAGTAGCTCTAAACTTCTTTTTCACTTATTTGGTGGTGTTTTTCACAAAAAGCTATTTTAATAGCTAGTTGTTGTTGTTTAGCGTGTTTTGGTGGTGTGAGTGATTTTTGGTATCCCTCTGTTCCCACGGGCTAGGCCCGTTTTAATTGGAGGACCTAGTCCTCCTTCTATTGCTTGTTTTTCTTAATTTTTCCTGTGCTTACAACAAGTGGGTTTTTCTCGCTTCTGTGTGTGTGTGTGTGTGTGTGTGTGTGTGTGTGTGTGTGTGTGTGTGTGTGGGTTGTCTCTCTGGAATCGTTTAACTTAGAGATTCTTGTCAGTGGTTGTTAGTGGTGGTTCCCGCCTTAACCGTTGTGGCCTAAGGTCCTGTTGTGAATTTGTTTTGTGTGCTTAGCTGATTATGTCTAAGGAGCAAAAGGAACATAAACCCTCTGGGTTTAAGAAATGTTCTAAATGCAGCTACAAGATGTCCATAACTGATGGACATTCGGTTTGTGTATACTGCCTGGGGGCTATACATTTGCAAGAGTCCTGTAGCTTTTGTCACGCCTTCAGTCCGAGGGTGCTACAGGAAAGAAAAAATAAACTGATACTGAAGGGTCTTCTGAAGCCTTCCTTTGAGGAGTCCTTGGACTCTTCCTCTGGTTCACAATCTAAAGCCAAGTCCTCTAAGGCTAAGGAAAGATCTCCGGCTCCATCTGTATCCTCGGAGCCTCCGGAGAAGTCTACCAAATTGGATTCTACCTCCTCGGCTCCCTTGTCCTCTGGGCCGCAGGAGGTAGCTGTGGTTCTTGAATCTGCCTCTGCTCCAATTTTGTTAGAGCCCATTCGGAGCCGGTCTCCTAGTGTTAGACGTGGATCCCAAGATAGGAGATCACAGTCACCTTCTCTCTCCTCCAAATCCTCCAGACTCTCTGATTTGGATGTGGATAGGGTGGTCCAGAGGCTCCTGCAGTCGCCTGTGTTGGGTAAACTTTTTTCGGCTCCGACCCAGTCGGCTCCGGAGCCAGTCCTGATGAGTGCACCGATGGTTCCTCCGAGCGCATCCTTGTCTTCGGCGCCGGAGTGTTCGGCTCCGGGTGATGTTCTGCCGGCGCCGATACCTCTTAAGGCCTTATCGGTGCCAATGTCGGCTCATACCATGTTGGCTCCGTCCTCTGGTTTCGGAACCTGGGTTTCTCAGTCGGGCCCGAGGGGGATACTTCGGGACTCATGTCGGTTCCGAGCCTCTCTCTCAGTGCTTCGGCTGGAGGAACCTCTGCTCCGGTCGTGGCCTCGGAGGTTGGTCGGTCCTCTGATTCGCGGGGACCTGCATTCGAGGCCATGAGCGCACTGGCCAGATCTTCAGTGACATCACCCGGATCGGTCATTCCGTCCCCTTCCACACCGGCTAGAGCCTCTGATGTCCTCCTATCAGTTGACGGCGGAGCTCCAAGGTCTGCGGATACCCCCATGAGCGGTCCCCAACTTTCTGAGTGCCCCTTGGAGTCTGTGCCTGAGGAGCCCCCAAGAAAGAAGCTGTGCAAGAGGAAGCACATAGACTCCCAGGATGAGTCTCTCACTTCTGATACAGACCTCGAAGAGTCAGAGGGGTCCCCCAAGTCGTCCTCCGATGACGTCTCCTTCTCTGACATCCTGGAGATTGAGGCAGAGAGGCAGCTGGTCGTCCAAAACCAACTCTGAGGAGGAGTCGGTATTCAAGGCCTTTGGGGCTCAACCCTCCGCCTCCTGGGTGTCTCCACCCTTTGATGAGCTCCTAGATTTGATCTGGCGAAGGGTGTGGGAGACTCCTGACTCGGTGGAACCTGTACCAAGATGCCCTAATAAGTTTCTTTCAGCTCCCTCTGGGAAAGAGTTCATGTCCAAAGAGGTTTCTGTGGATGCCATGGTGGTGGCGGCGGCCACTCAACAGGAAGTAGCAGAGTCTTCTTCCTCCGTCCATCCTCCTAACAAGGAGTCCAGGAGTATGGATCGGTACGGGAAGCGTACCCTCTCTTCAGCAACCTTCACCTTTCCGTCTCTAAACTACCTGTGTCATTTTACTCTGCTCCAGAGAGATCTCCTTAAAGAGTTGGGAGATACTTTGCTGGGTAACGTACCTGAGGCGTTAACGCAGACGGTTAACGCCCAGCTGTCTACCCTTGGCTCGACTGTCAACTCGTCCATGAGGCTCATATCTTATGCAGCCGAAGGAGCGAGCAGGACAGCTAGTTCAGGTGTGGCCCTCAGGAGGCAAGCCTGGATGCGCCTGTGCCATTTTGCGGAGGCCTTCAAGTCTTCCTTCACTGACTCCCCCTTTGATCGGTCCTCTCTCTCTTTGGGACCAAAGTGAAAGACACCCTCACCAGATGCGAGCCAGAGGGGAAGACCCCGTCTGCCGTTGGGGTCTGTTTTTCCCTTCCATCTAGGCCTTACCCCAAGGCTCAGAGGGGAGGGAAATATGGTTCAAAAAGTCACAGAAGTCTTTCCCTGCCGCTCAAGGTGAGTCCCCCTCCAGAGGCAGAGGAGGAGGAGGCTATGCTGGAAGACGCCGCCCTAGGGGCAAAGGAGGCCCTCGCAATTCGGGAGACCGTGATTCCTTTCGCGGGCCCCCCTATCATCGTCCCTGATGTATTGCCCAACTGTGCTATTCCGGGGCCAGTCGGGGGCCGCATTTCATTGTACCTGGAAGCCTGAGCAAGTATCACTCAGGATCGATGGGTGCTTCGAATAGTTACCAGAGGTTATTCCATCCCCTTGTTATCAGAGCCCCCGCCAGCCAAGAGAATCCCGGACGTTCCACCCAGTCAAAGGGATCACGCAACACTAGAAATTTCAAAGTTGCTGGAAAAAGGAGTCATCCAACCTGTCCCCTCAGACCAGATCGGATTAGGGACTTACTCAAGACTCTTTTTGGTGCCAAAAAAAACAGGGGACCTGAGGCCCATCCTGGATCTCAGCCATCTAAATCGCTACGTTCTGAAGTCCAAGTTCCGAATGGTCACCCTTCAGTCTATTTTTCCGTTCCTGGGAAAAGAAGTATGGATGTGCTCCATCGACCTCAAGGATGCTTACTACCATATCAAAGTGAACAGGGCATCTAGGAGTCTCTTTTGCTTCCGGCTGGGAGCCAGTCATTTCCAATTTCGTGCCCTGCCCTTTGGTCTCACCACAGCCCCCAGGGTGTTCACCAAGTGTCTGGCAGTGGTGACAGCTCACCTGAGACGTCAAGGATTCCAAGTGTTTCCATACCTGGGCGACTGGCTCCTCACCACCCCCACCAGGCATCTTCTCATTCAGGCCAGAGAAACTACTATTGCCCTTTGCCATCAACTAAGAATTACCTTGAACTGGGGAAAGTCTGCCTTGCTGCCCTCACAGCGTGTTACATTTATAGGCGCAGAGCTGGACACCGTCCATATGCGGGCGTTCCTGCCCCAAGAAAGGATAGAGGTGTTGTAGGGTCAGGTTCGCGCATTGTTAACCCTCAAGAAGGTTCAGGCCAGATGGGCTCTACAGCTCCTGGGATCCATGGCAGCAGCCATCATGTTAGTACCCCTAGCCAGATTACACATGAGGCTTCTGCAGTGGCTGCTCTCTGCCCAATGGTCCTTTCAGAAGCTTCCCCTGTCCCATTTGATCCTAATCATCGATCAGTGCAAACAGGACCTCTGTTGGTGGCTACGCACCTCCAACTTAAACACAGGGAATCCGTTTATTCCTATGCCACCAGTTACCACAGTGACCACGGACGCCTCCCAGATGGGGTGGGGGGCATTATCTTGGCAGGACGGTCCAAGGCATGTGGCAAGATCACGAGGTACATCTGCACATCAGTGTTCTAGAGAGGATAGTGGTGTTACTGGCATTGCGGGCATTGCAGAGCTCTCTCCCCTTAGGAACGATTGCTATTCACTCGGACAACATGTCCGTGGTGTGGTACCTGAACAAGCAAGGGGGAACCAGGTCTTATCCCCTATGCAGAGAGGCCATGCGAGTGTGGCAGTGGGCAGTGTCTTCCCGACGGTGCCTAGTGGCAACGCACATTCCTGGGAAGGCCAATGTGATAGCAGACAGGCTAAGCAGATCTATTCTGATGCCTTACGAATGGTCCCTGAACCGCTGAGTTGCGGAACAGATTTTCAACAGGTGGGGTCAGCCTTGCTGCGATCTTTTTGCCAATCCCCACAATGCCAAGTGCAGCAACTACTTCACTCTGATCCTCCCACAGGGGGGAGTCACCCAGGGACGCTCTAGTCCACGATTGGCCCCCCCGGTCTGCTCTATGCTTTCCCTCCGTTTCCTCTACTACCAAGAGTGATTCAGAAAGCCATTTCCTCGGGAAGCAAGATGATTCTAATTGCCCCACACTGGCCTTGCCAAGTCTGGTTCTCCTTTCTTCATCAGTATGCAGTGGACAGTCCTTGGATTCTGGACCCAGCACCAGACCTGCTGACACACATGTCTGGACAGTCCCATCCCTCCCAGTGGACCCTCAGGTTGACAGCCTGGCTACTCCACTTCCATCCTTAGTCAGACTTCATCGCTTTTCACCTGAGGTGGTACACATTTTATCTTCTCATTTTATCTTCTCGTAAATCTTCTACCAGGAAGATTTATTCCATCAAGTGGAAAAGATTTTCTATTTGGGCTCAGGCCCAGGGACTTGATCCTTTCACTGCCCCCATCCCTGCTGTCTTAGATTTTTTATCCACACTCTTTCAGCAGGGTTCTGCTCCTGCGACCATTAAGGTCCAGCTGGCCGCTATTTCTAATTTTCATACCTCTTACGAACCTTCTCTCATGGCTCATAAACTATGCAAGGCCTTTTTGAGGGGCACCTTGTTACTACGGCCTCCTGTGTCAGAACCCATCATGCCATGGGATTTAAATTTTGTCTTACAAGCACGGACTTCATCACCGTTCGAGCCATCTGCCACCTGTGAATTAAAATTTCTGTCTTGGAAGACTGCTTTCTTAATAGCCATCACATCAGCCAGACGGGTGTCGGAGATTCAAACGTTGTCCATCAAATCACCGTATTTAATCTTTCATAAGGACAGGGTTTCCTTGAGACCTAATCCGTCCTTTCTTCCGAAAGTAACCTCTGCCGTTAATCTCAATCAGTCCATTGAGCTGCCAGTTTTCTTCCCCCAATTTTCCAACAAGGCAGAGTTTAAATTTCATCAGTTGGATGTACACAGGCAGCTTTGGTTTTACTTACACAGGACAAAACAACTTCATAAGTCTGACCAACTGTTCGTGTCATTTTCAGAAAATAGAACAGGTTCCCCTATTTCTAAGATTACAATTTCCAGATGGATTTCTGATTGCATCTCCTATGTTTACTTGTCAGCAGGCAGAAATGTACCGTTTCCCGTAAAGGCTCACTCCACCAGGGCTGTTTCCGCTACTGTAGCTTATCATTCCAGGCTATTGTTGGATGAAATTTGTGATGCGGCCACGTGGGCTTCTCCCCACACCTTTATTACTCATTACAAATTAGACGTGGCTTCTAGGGGCCGGGCTTCCTTTGGTTCCACTATTCTCAGGAGTATCTTCCATTGAGCCTCCCAGGATAGAGGTGCTGGGACGCTGTCCCGTGAGTAAGAATGTAGGCGAGATTGGACCACATAACATCTAGAAGTTATGTACTCACCATAACGTTTGATGTATGTGGTCCATCTTGCCTCAGATTCTTACGTTCCCTCCCACCTGACCCCCTTCCTGAAGGATTTGGAGGCGACATTGGTTTCAGTACCCTTCGGTATTGGTTGTTTTTTTCTTTGCTACCCTGGATAGTGTTCTACCTTACTGAACTGTGGTTGTGCATGAGGTGCGTTTATGGATTGCTGCAAACTAGATCTGGGGTTAGGGAGCAGTGCAACATGGGATATCAGGTTAGCCCAGCCAATTAGAGACTTCGTGCTAGAATATACAAGTTGGCCGAGTCGGAGCCGATGTTCGACTCCGAACCCGTGAGTAAGAATGTGAGGCGAGATGGACCACATACATCAAATGTTATGGTGAGTACATAACTTCTAGTTATGGCACATTGCAGGGTACAAGGTATCCATGTACTTCCATATTCAGATGACTTGCTTATCTTTGCAGTCTTTTTCAAGTGTCAGGAAACTCTCACTTGGGTAAGACAGCTATTACACAAGCTGAAATTCCAAGAGAACAAGAGCCTTTATTCCACAGGAAAAAAAAAAATGGATCTACATCTAAACCTGTTTTTAAGGTTTTTCACTCGGACGCCAGTCACTGTGATGGAATACATCAAGACTTTGTGTCTCATGGCACCTCTGATTCTCATGATAGCCCTGGCAAGACTCCACATCAGAATGATAGAGTGGTGTCTGAAGTCTTTTTTGTTCCGACACCAGCAACCTTGGTCTTTTCAAATCCCACTGCTGGGGTTTGTCAGAAGAGAAATCATTTGAAGTCCACAAGTATCCTTAAATCTAGGTCTCTTTTTATCTGGCTTGTTACAAAGTTCTCACCACAACCTCTTTGGATTTTTTTAGAGAGCAGTTTCTTGATGGATAAAAGTGCAAGGTGTGTGGGACACCCAAGACAGATGCAAGCACGTAAATATAAAAGGGATGCTTGCCATTATCAAGGCATTCAACTGTCCAAAGCATCTTTAGTCCCCAAGACCACTTTAACTTATACACACAGCACCATGGTCATGTTGTACATCAACAAGCAAGGGGAAACTAGGTCATACCACTTTGCAGACTAGGGTTGTTAGCTTGGAATGTAGCTTCTCAGCACAATTTCACTCTTCAGGCATCCTGCATTTGGTCAGAACAAAATTGTGTGGCAAACAAGATGAGCAGGACCAGGGCAGACCCTCATGAATGGAAACTAGAGCAAGGGGTCATCCAAGATTTGACCCCCTCTGTGGGGAGTTCCTCAGGTAGACCCATTTGCCTCTTCTCTGAACAATCAGCTGGCAAGATTCTGCTCCAGGACTTAATGCAATAAAGTCTGGAAGACAGATGACTTTTCCTTTCCCTTCCTGTGTACCTTTCTCCTAATATCCTGAGTACTTATGAAGATTCACCTGGGTACTTATGAAGATTCAGAAGAAATCCTCCAGGATTATTGTGGTGACTCTTTCCCAAGCAACAGTCATTCTCCCTTCTTTTGGAAATGGCCAAGGTTATTACCACAGGCTTCCTCACAAAATGGATCCACTCACACAAGATCAGGTGTTTTTGATGCACCTTGACCCAGTCAACTTCATCTGACCACCTAGATGATGGGGTCTTTATTTTCCCTTTAGGCATTTTTACTGAGGGCATGTAGCAGTTCTTATGGTAGCAGGAAACTTGCTACTAGAAAAATCATATTAGTAAATGAAAAAGTTTTTCTAGTTGGTACCAGTAACATAACCAGCACCAGTACAGGGCTAGTGTTTGTCTGATTTTAAAATATCTTTGTGAGTTGGCATCCTGTGGTCTTTTTACTCTTCCATCAAGGCTGGCTACTTCAGCATGTCTGCCCATAAATCCTTTTCTTTTAATGCATTCTCATGTTAAAATGTTTTTGAAAGAGTTTTTTTTTCATAAGAGGCAACACTTGCTCCACTTGAACCAGCACACCTGGCTGACTTGAAGTTCTTAACATGGAAGACTGTTTTACTGATTGCTCTGACCTCTGCAAGAAGATTATCTGAGTTGCAAGCTCTTATGGTGACCTTATCTGATTTTCCACAGATACATGGTTTCTTTGAGAACTAATCCTACTTTTATGCCTAAAGTAGTATCGGAGTTTACTTTAAGCTAAACTGTCCATCGACCTGTTTTCTTTCCTGAACCTAAAAATGAGGGGGATAACATGCCCCATACCTTAGATGTCCACAGACAACTCTGGTACTATTTGGACAGAAAGTACAGATGTATAAAAATCTTACCATAACAGTAGATACCCTTCTCTTCACTGGTGCAGTATTTGGTGCATAAAGGATGGCCTGCCCCAGGCAGTCCGTCACTCAGCCAGTATAAATATGCACCATACATCACATTTATGCTCCCCACACAGAACGTATGGCATAAACGGGATGTACGGACACAGCTACCCAGAACTGAATTGCCCCAGAAGAGAACATTTGTCATAGGACAAAGGGGTCCATGCACATCTAGAAGGAAAAAATACAGAATAAACAAGAGGGGGTTGGAGGGAGGAAGCAAATACTGCAACAGTGAAGAGAAGGACATCTACAGTTATGGTAAGATTTTACACAACTATACTATGTCCTTCCATATCACTGTTGCAGTATTCAGTACATAAGGGAGAGTAAAAAAGCTGAAAAAACTGAAAGGGAGGTGGAAGGCTGAGAAGAGTCTTAACAAACCCACACAAAATGGTTTCAGCAAAACCTGCTCTGGCCCTATAAACTATAACCAACTTATAGTGTAAAGGTATGCATGGAAGACCAAATAGCAGCTCCAGGGATGGAATTGGTGTCCAACCCCTTGAAGAAGGCACCAGAAAAAGGCAATAGTTGTAGCAGAATGAGATCTAACAGAAGCAGACAGAGATTTGCCATGAAAAGAATAACAAAAGGAAATGGCCTTGTATGTCCAGGAGGAGATGGTTTGCTTAGAAGCAGCCAAACCCAAAGACCTGGGATGAAAGGCAACAAAAAGCTGATCAGACTTGCGATAGTCCTAGTTTTATCCAAATAGTACCTGAGCTGTCTGTGCAAATTCCTAGTATGCAGGACCCTCTCAGTAGCAGGCCGAGAAGGGAAAAAGGAAGGGAGCTGTACCAACTGATTCAAGGGCAGCTCATTTACTACCTTGGGTGTAAAAGAAGGATTCGTATAAAGTGACACCCCATCTCTTTGAAAAAACAAAAAAGGAGGAATGGCCGTATGGGTCTGGAGTTCAGAAAACCTCTGAGCAGAAGTGCCAGCAACAAAACAGTCTTCCATGTACAATGCTGCAAAGAAGCAGAATCCGTAGCCTCAAAAGAAGCCTGAATCAATTTTTCCAAAACAGAATTAAGATCCCAAGGAGGAGGAATAGGCTTTCTTGGAAGCTTCATATGCCAGACGTCTTTAAGAAATTGCTTGACCTCAAAACAATAAGTCAAAGGAGTATTCAAGGGCAGACTAGCAGAAATGGCTGGTAGATGGACCTTCACAGAAGAATAGGCCAAGCCATACTGGAGCAACTCACAGAAATGAGAGGAACAAAGGGACCCCTACTGAAAAAGGCTCCTGTTTACAAGCATGGCACCAGACTGAAAATCCCTTCCATTTGGACATATAAGATTTTCTGGTTGAGGATTTCCTTGCCTCCTGTAAAACCTTGTGCATGTCCTCAGAAAAGAGGTGTCTGAAAGGGATCAAAACCCTGTTACCCACAATGTCAGTTGTAGAGTGAACAAGTGGAGATGGATGAGAGCCCCCTTGTCCTGTGTGAGGAGATCCAACCAGTAAGGAAACTTGTGGTGATTGTCCCTGGCCAGATGCATTAAGAAGGGGAATCAGTATAGTCTCTGCCAAAAGGAAGTCTCTAGCAAGATTTTTGGGGAGTCTAGCTAGATAAATCGTCTGCAGGACTTTTGGAAGTAGAGGAAGAGGAGGGGAAAAGAGAACGAAAACTCCCCTTCCACAGAAAGGATAGGGTGACAGTCTTCCAGGCCAGGTAGCATGACATTCTGGAACAGAAGAGAAATCTGCTTGTTCAGAGTGGAGGCAAAAAGGGTCTACCTGAGGAATACCCCACTGATAAACAATGTCCAGAAACGCGTCTCTGTGAAGCATCCATTTGTGAGCCTGTGTTTTGGACCTGCTCTGAGAGTCTGCCACAAGATTGTGCTCTGAAAGAATGTATACTGCTTGAAGAGTTGACTAATAACCAAGAGGAAAAAAAAAAAAAAATCTGCCATCAAGTTCTCTGCAACTCTCAAATGTATTAACCCTACTTGTTTTTACAAACTATATTGCATGTATTTTTACTTTGTAACCTTTATTTGCATTCTGTAACCTATATTGTATTATACTATTTTTGGAGCTTTTCATACTGTAACCTATATTGTATTATACTGTTCTTGGAGCTTTTCTCCCCGGGCCTCCACTGAAAATGGGCACTTCTTGGCCCAGTGGACTTCCCCGGTAATCAAACTGAAATAAATAAAATAGAGTCACTTCCCAAGCCTGAAGTGCTGTCTTGTAGAGGGGACAAGATTTTTCTGCCCCCTGCTTGTTGACATACCACATCACTGTAGTGCTGTCTGTGTACACCTTCAAGGGGCCTGGAAAGAACATGTGGTGAAAAGCCTGAAGGGCCAGAATCAGAGCCCTCATCTCTTTAATGTTGATATGGTCTGACTTCTTATGGGGGGAGGCCATAGACCCTGAACTTTCAGATGACCAAGAGATCCCCCCACCCCATGTTCAAGGCATCAGTGAACAGCTCTTGAGAAGGGACTGGAGGCTGAAAGGGTCATCCTGGGTTGACAATGAACTGCCAAATCCACCACTTTGTGAGATGGGGAAGGAGAGGTACACTGAAATTCAGAGGGTGATGATGCTGCAGCCAAACCGACTTGAGGTACCATTGAACCTTCCGCTTATATAGTCTGGCAAGATGAAACATCAGAATAGAAGAGCTCAAAGAAACTCCCCGGCTAGCATGGCAGTCAGGGGAAGAAGACTGAAAGTAAGCTGTCAATGGCAATACCTTTGGAGGCAGAAAAGAGGCCAACATTGGCACCATCTGAACCCTGCAACCCAGATGCACATAATCCCATGAGGGAGTCAGGACAGACTTTTGGAAGTTGATAGTAAATCCCAGATTTTGAAGAAGAGAGATGAACTGCGGCTCCTGCACTAGTCGACTGGGAGAAGGCGCCTGAAGCAACAGGTTGTCTAGATAGGGAAAAATCTGAATGGCTTGGAAGCCTGCAGAAGGCAGTCACAGGAGCTAGGCATCTTGTGAATACCCTTGGGCAGTAGACAGTTCAAAGGGCAAAGCAGAGAATAGAAAATGAGAGGAAGAGACAGAGAAACGTAAAAACTTCCTGAAGAGAGGGTGAATAGGGATATGAAGGTAAGCATCTTTCAGATCCAAGGACACCAGAAAAGCCTGGGGTAATGAAAGAGGAAACAAAGTTTGAAGATTAAGTATCCGAAAAGAAGGGATCTCAAGAAAGGTGTTGAGCTGGGAGGGATCAAAAATAGGTCTCTAAGTGCCCTCCTTTTGATGAACCAGGAACATCCTGGAATAAAAATCCTGTTCCACTTGGGAAGGGGGAACAGGTTGAATGATTCCTTGGCTCAACAGGGTTCCTAGAACCTCCAGGAAATGAGGAAGTTGCTCTAGACAAGGTTGAGGAATCCCAGAAAAAGGAGGAAGAGATTTCCATACTGTGACGTAACACTGACAATTGATAGAAACATTCCCAAGAGTCTGAACTGATGAGACGCCAGTTTGGAAGACAAAAAGTAGAGCTGAAGAGACAAAGGAATCTTATCTAAAGGTGAGTGGGATGAATCAGAGAAGCAGGCTTATCAGATAAGAGGCTTCTGGGTCACAGAACTCTGAGAAGCCTTAGCAGTGGAGACCTGCCTCCCACCCTTCCTGCCCTTAGAGGCCTGATGGGGTTGCCTGCAAACAAAAGCCGATCTAGAAAGATAATCCCTCTGGAAATTGTTAGGAGAGACAAAAGTATGTTTAAGGTCTTGCAAGCCTTTGCCTTTCTCTTGAAGAGACTTAAACAAGTCAGCAGCAGCAGTCCCAAAAAGATGAATATTATCCAATAGTATCCATCAACTTGGCCTTAATGTCCTCAAGAAGAGACCGGAGACAAAACCAAGAATAATGCCTCATGATGGACCAAAATCCGCAGCACTAGAAGAGGCATCAGCAGCATCATTGCTACACTTAATAGAGTGGTGTGTCACTTGAGAAACGGAACCTAAAAAAAGATAAGTCAGACAATTTCCCATCAGAATCAGGGAGAACACATATAACTTGGCAAGCTTGAGCCATCAAGGTGAGAACATACCTGATCATGTGTGTCTGGTAATTAATAGCCCTAAAAGCCAAAGTAGAAGCAGTGTAAACTTTCATGCCAATCCTCTCCATTGCCTTGCTATCTTTATCAGGCAAAAGTTTAGAAGGTTTGTCAAAAGAGACTAACACTGCAGCAGGTTCAGCAGAAGGACATTTAAATAAAAATAGGTTCTATAAGATTCCTGAGGAATGTCTGTCAGTTTTCTTAGGAGGAGGTGGATGAGAATCAGGAGACTTGGAAATGACAAAGTATCTAACAAGGCATCCAACGCAGGAGGAACTGCAGATGGTTTAGGAGTATCTACTTGAAGCAACTCATAGTATCTTCTGAATATCCGACATTTGAAAAGAATCCCAGTTAAAGAATTCCATCATCCTAGCAGTTGTGCCCCCAAAGGACAATTCCTTGAAAGGAGACTCCGGGTTAACAGACTCCTTTTCATTAGAACCATAAGCCAAAGGCATCTGTAAAGAATAGAACAAAGACATCTTGCCAGACAGGGAATCCTCATCTGAGGAATCAGGTTCCCTAAACAGCTTATAAGGGGTATAGGTCCGAGGAGGAGTGGGAACTGAAACCCCTTGAGGAGGGTTTAGGGCCATTAAGGCAGAGAACAAGCCCTGAGTAAACTCCTGCCATTCCCTTTCAGGATCCGTAGGACAGACTGAAATATGCTTCAGTTTTTGTTTTTTCTTATAGGGAACATCAGCCCTAACAAATACCACAGGTTCTGACCCTTGACTAGATTCGAGAAGAGAACCCGGTATTTGACCCTGACCAGTATCTGCAGAATCTGTCTAGGACCCTCCAAGATAATCAACCACAGTTCCCCCATCAACATCCAGAACTATGCCAGCAAAGCCTCAGAGGACATACGAAAAGACGGATCCATGCTGGCTTCCAGCAGCATCGAAGCAAAGGAATCTGATGTAGACACCAAATGCCCTACAGAGCTATTACCTGCTTCTAGAGGGATGTCCAGTGGAGCTGGACAGCTAAAGAATCCAGCCAAGACTTCTTGGCCTTCTCACCTAGCGGGAGTATTTCCAGGTTAAAGGTTTCTGCCAGGGCACCCTATGCTATCTGTCTAAGCCGTTGGATTTCAAGATAAATGGCCAGGGAAGACTATCATCTTTTGTGTGTCTAAGGCAAAAATGCCTTACAGATACTACAAGAGGTATGGTTGTGGTAAGCACCCAATCAAAAAAAAAGACATTTGTGACAATCCTTATAGGGAGTCTGCCTCCCACACTGTCATTTTCCCCTCTTGGATGACATGAACTGTAGGTAGTGATAAAAAGAAATTTAAAAAGAAACATCACTCCAACGGGGCACTTATCTGGTGTTGGTAAATATTCAGTACTGCAACAAAATGTTCAAACCAACTGGCAACAATGGCATTCGAATTGGCGGCAAAAAAATTTCTGGGTAGTTGTGTCCCTATATCTATTTTTTATGTCCTACGTTATGTGCAGGGTGCATAAATGTAACATACTGTACAAACAAGAGCTCTTTTAAGCTTATCTATAGTGGCCGAGCTACAGACTGCCTGGGGGGTGGGGGGCATCCCTTATGTACCAAATAATGCAGTAGTGATTATGGAAGGACATCTAAATCTTCCAAATCTTTGGATCAGCTGTTCCTGTCTTGTGCAGTAAGAATGGGCAACCTGTGTCAAAGCAGACTATTTCCAAAGGGTTATCTAAGACTGTTACATTTTGGTATACTCACCATAACAAAACTATTCCAGGCAGGGTCATGGCCCACTCTACCAGGGCCTTGGCTTCATGTATCCTTTTTGGAAAGGGTTGGATTCTAGAAGCATAAACTTGGTCCTCTATACATATGTCTGCAATGAATTACAAGCTTGATTCCTTCTCTAGGTCTAGATCATGCTAGGACCATTCTCCAGGGGTTCCTGGGCCCTTCCCCTTCCAACTCCCACCAAATGTAGCAATCTGGGGTATTCTACCGGTGTAGTTAAGGCTACCTCAACAGTGATCAATATGATGAATGTAGTACAGTTGTTTGTAAACTTACCATAGCAGTATGTATGCTACGGGTCTACTTCACCCTGTCGAAGGCCGACAATATCGAAGCTGATATTGTCGGCACCAAAATGTTGAAAGCGAAAGTCAGCATGTGTGTAAATGGAAATCTCCGTAAGGGGAGATTTAAGTTTACTGCAATATAGTGCGATCTCGGAGTTGGTATATTTAAGTAGTGGGGGGGTGTGGGGGGTGCAGGGGGGCTTGCCCCCCTGCATAGAGCAATTTGTGTTGCGTTTGGGTGTTTTTTGTGTGTGTTCGATATTCGGGGGTTTCGACATTTTCATGTCGATTATTACGCTGTCGACAGTTTGACTTTTCAACAGCATAATATAAACGCTATGCTACAGAGGGTGTGTAAAGAAACAGGTTGGCAGATGAGGGGAATTAGTTCATAAGTCAAGTCTGTAGGTGCAGTCATGATGGCTGTTTGCACATTGTGTGGGTTATGTGCATATTCATCTAATTTAGGACAGTAGGAGATGCAAGAACATTTGAGTGCATGCAGCATATGATGATCTAGGCCCCCAGTTTACAGTTTAGTTCTGTGATCCAATATACAGTTACCTTGCTGTGTGTGTGTGTGTGTGTGTGTGTGTGTGTGTGTGTCTGCATGTGTGTGTGTGTGTGTGTGTGTATATATTACAGTGGGGTGTCTTTCACCTTTCCCTTGTTTGTATGTGCTTCCGTGCTCTAGTCTACAAGTGGTGTCACCATCTTGGGATTGTCAAGACCATGTCCATTGCTTTGACTACTTCAGTGGCATGCAGGCCATCACTTGCATGGCAGCACTTGGCTAATTGGAACCATTGCTTCCTTCCACAGTGGTGGGTTAGCTGGTGCCAGTCAATCACTCTCCTCTTCAGCCACCTGCATTTTCGGGTGCAGAGTGTAGTTGGGGCTTTTTATCTGTCTGTATCACATAGCTGGGCTTTGAGGCAGAGATGTTGTATTAGGACAGAGTGATGAGGTACAGCGGGGCAGCTGAAAGGAGGCTGTGCTTTTTAATTTACTGAATGTTGGTGGCTGGAAATATCAAAGAAGCATGGAGAGAAAAAGGATGCTGGGTGCTGCTATGATGCATGATGAGGGAGAAGAGTGTGATGATAGCCCCTGTGTGTGGACTGAACAGGAGCAATTGCAGGGGTTTTGATTTTTACACCTGCAGGGTCATGAAAGAAGGGGCTGAGGTGGTTTTATATGGAGTTTTGCGGTACAGGAACTTGGATAGGTCAGAGATGCATGTTAACTACATGAGAGAGAGAGACAAATGTATGAAAATAAAGGATTCAGTGAGTCTGCATCAGTTGATTCATAAAAGGTGAAGCAGTTATACATTCCCAAGGAATAAAATAAAACAAGCCCACAAGCTTGACTGGTTTCTAGTTGATAGGGTCACATTAAGGGAGTTTAGGAGAGTAGTTATCAAGGAGTGTATTTTGGATCATTGGCTGGTGTTCGTTCACATGTTGAGGTGATGGTCAAAAGGTAGAGAAAAGTAAGTGAAATTAGAACGGATGGAAATAGAGGTGTGAAAAGTATGATGTGGACAGCATGTGTAGTGCAGAGATGTGTAAGGGCAGCTCAGAAATAGGGAGGGGTGCAAAGAAAGATATAATTTTGGATGTGATATAGAGGGAGCTCGTCATATTGATAAAGAACACAAAATGCTTAAACTTAGTCCATATCCTTGCATGTCTGCAAAGTGTATTATTCATGTCCTCCATTCTAGGACTGTGATCACTTTCAGATTTCTCCATGTGGAAATAATCACAAAATAAACAGCTAGCAAAGTATACTGCCTCTAATGTTACAATCGCATCTACCCTTGCTTAAAGCAATTTGAGGGTGCGCAGGGACCATAACTTCACTTGTATCATTGATCAATTTAAATTTACACTGTTTGCATTCTCCACATTTAACCATTTTTTCTTGCAACATTCAATATCCCTTTTACTGCTTTTCCAAATACATCCTGGAGGTTAGGACCTCTTTTATATACACACCACAGCTTTTCTCATAAACTTGTTGTCAGAGGGCCTGCCCTGATGTAACTTCTCAACTATGAATTAAAACTTCCCTTAAACTTTTAAACTGAATACAATAAAGTATAACCATAGCTGAAACAAAATAATCTTTTCTTTATTAACTTGGGAAATCACAATAGCAGTGACAAGTGTTCCCCCCCCAAAAAAAAGTTTTGATTTTTGTAGTGGGCCAAAAACACTTCCTTCTGCATGTAGTAACTTCTTTACCAAGCTTCTCCACGATATTACTTGAATAACCCCTCTCCAGAAATGTTTTGTTTAACACTGTTAATTCCTAGTACTAATAATGTTGGATTCAGAAAACTTTGCTGTGTTAGGGTAATGGTAATTGAATTTGTGCAATGAGCCGCCATGCACAGGGTGTATACAAGTCAGAGAAACAAGCTCCGCATCTTAAGTTTAGGGACTTGAGCAGGTGCAGTATATATAAATAGCTTTCTTGGGTGGCGAAAAACCAGAATTCTTTTTTGGCTAGGTATAGGTAAGTGGCTGTATAATGACATGGTGATGTGTAATATTATTAGAATAAGCCCCTTTTTGTATGCCAATGTGACAAAACAAGATGGCAAAGTGATGTAACAAAGTATAAAAGTCACTGAATGAAGTTGTACCTGCTGCATATTTGAACCCGGATGATTTGCTTTATTTTATATTGATAAAATCTCTGCATAATGTTATGGGTTGCTACAGTATTAGTAAATGTGTATAGGCAAGAGGCCACTGTTGCCGCTGCTTTGCCCAGTAGTGAGTGATATGACCCCTAGAGGTGCAGAGTCAGCCAACCGCACTTAGTATTTAATGGACTCTGGGACACCACCTTTGTGGACTGATGTATTTTAAGGGATACTATTCAAGAAGTTGTGGGCGTGTGCTGGCCTCATCTGCAACTCAGTGGAAGATGCTGAGTATATTAACCAGTGGATACTAAGGTATGTGTGATTCTACATATATTAGCTACAGTAACATGTCAGTGTCCTACTTGGGGGCACAGTAGGGTTTCCCAGGCATCTGTCTTGAGAAAACTCCATCAGATTCTCAATGTCATGCTTCGTCATGTGGGAGCCAGCACCATTTGAGATTTCTGTGATATAGCCTATTTCCCTGAGGTACTGGGGGTCATAGACTGTACCCACTTTAAATAAAATAAACCCCCCATGTAGTAAACTGAGAAGGAGGTATTTAAACCAGAGAGGGTATATCTCCATCAAGTGCCAGGTGTTTCTGTAATGCACAGAGTATTATCTGCAATGTGTGTGCAGGCTACCCAGGCAGTTATGATTACTCCCATATTTGGCACACCTGTGACCTGTACCATTAGTTTGCAAGGGGTGACTTCCCACAGGAACATCTTGTTGGTGATGCCAGATATGCCCTGGAACCCTAGCTGCTGACATCCATAAGAAATCCTCAAAGTCAAACAAACCAGGAGTTCACCTGTGGCCAGCTTCACACGAGAAACATTATTGAACATGCTACTGAAGGCATGCCTTTGCTGTCTGCATTCATCCATTGATGCTCTGCAGTATGGCCTTGGCTGATGTGTAAAAATAGTTTCAGCGTGTACAGTATCGTGTGTAGGAGGCAGTTACAGCAGGGTGAGCACTGGCAGGTTGGTGGGTTCAGCAGTTCCCAGCACAAAGGTAGCGGAGGATGTGTCAGACAATGCGTCAGAGAAGGAGCTAGCAGCAGGCAATGATTGTGCCAGACAGACATGGGCACAGTATGCCCTGACACCAGCCAAGAGGCAACAACTTGCACAAAGCTTCAGAACATGGTACACAAGTGTAAAGCAGATACAGTACAGTAAAAATGATGCATGCAAAACCAACACCAGGATGTGTTTACACAATCATAGGCTGGCCATTCCGTACATCAGACATAGGCAACCCAAGTAACAGTGTAGAAAGGACAAGGCACAGTTATTTGCACATGTTGAGAAGGAAATATGAGTTAATGTCTTTCACAAGGATGTGTGTATGAGTGCTGAGGAGTATGAAACTAAAAGGCATTTCTGTGAAATGTCCATAATGGGGGGAGTGGGACCTTTAATGTAGCACTTGTTGAGAAGGACCAGTGTTAGTGGAAGTGTGTGATGCAAAGGTGGTTGTGGTAATGTGAGTGTGGGTTTGTAGGGACACAGCTTTGGCTTTTTCTGCTGGACAGTTCTAGGACATGTATGACAGAAGATTCTGCATCCTGTGCATACCCCTTTCCATGAGAGCTTGGTTATACCAGCAGTTGTACTTGTTGTTCTGCGACCCTGTCTAGATGCTGGTGTGCTGAGTGATGTTGACCAAAATCTGATGTGAGATGTGCCATAGTGACTACTGGGGCTGCCTGTCTTGGGATTAGATACTTCCACAACAGATGTTGCTTTGGAAGTGCTAGCACTCTGGGAGCAGGATCTCATTCACAGGCTCTGTAGATGGCCCCTTGCCACTGGCAGGCAAAGCAGAGAAGACAGTGCACATTCCAGTGTGTGATTGAATCTGTCTAAGCAATCACACTTATAGGATGTGTTCTCCTGTAGGTCATCACGCGCACACTGCATCATTCTCACTATTTCCACCATGGCTGTGGTGGTACTAGCCTGTGGCTCAATGATTTCCCTGCAGATAGACTGGCTTGCAGTAATTGACACACACACACACACCTCATAGGGAGAGCAGTAACCATGCCTTCAGTGATCACTTTTTCCTCATATGTGGGCCTCTCCTCCCATGCGTGCTAGGAGCAAATTCTGACATTTGTCAGTTGGGAGCCAGGACATTTCCTTGATAATGTCCCCATTCACCTGTCCTCTCCGTGAGGTGTGGATAGCTTGTGTAACTGGAGGCAGAAAGGCTCTGTTCATGGTCTTGGCTGGGGATGCAGTATTTACATTGTGTGTGTCAAGCACATACACACTCTACTCCCTGACTCTGCCATCTCATCCCTGCTATCATTATCAGAGGCTGCAGGTCCTTCAATATCAGGTGAACCACTTCCACAATGCTGGTGCCAGATAAAGAATAACCTGTGACTACAGCAGTGCACAAAATATCCAATGTAAGTGTGACCTAGCTCTGGAAGTAAACATGCAACAGAATTTTACAAATAACTGGATAAAAAATACTTTATGTGCTTACCTTGTGCAGATGACTGCGAATGTTGAATGCCTCATGCGCCTGTGTACCATATGTTAGACTGCTTTGATAACTGTTTTTGACTAAGGGGTAGAGGATTTACATGCTTTGATGTACAGAAATAGGCCTACATACCTGGGGCGTCTGAAGTGGGCTGTGTCTGGGGCTTATCCAGTTCTGCACAGCATCCAGCACCACACTGTGGAATGCTGAGGAGGTGCCAGTGCCTTTCAGAGAGGCCAGAAACTTCTCCATATCTGTGAGAGGTGATGCACTTGATGGTCCCCACCAGTTGCCTGCTTTATAAATGATCTTATACCAAAGTCACTTAGACCAAGAGCAAGACTTTTGCAGTCAGGCCACTTTAGTTTGATTACTAAAGCTCACCCTGTAAATGAAAGTGTTTTATACAATGTAACTGGGGAAGGTTCAGCTTCCCCTGGGGTTGAATGCTGTTTGTTTTATTGTTTCATTCTGCAAGTGTGTAGTAATCACCTGCCATGTGCTTCACTGACACCATTAGTGTGGCTGTTATTTTAGCTCCGCCAGTAAATGAAGTGCTTTGTACAAGTGGAAAGGGTTGTGGGTACAAGTCCCCAAAGGGTTGTATACAGGCCTGTTACAGTAGGCTGCTTGCTTTATATTTACAGGTATAGTGGTCAGAAGCTAGTGATGTCGTAACTGGTTTGGGTTGATATGTCTTGATACTTTTCTGTGTTCCACACGTGTTTTTATTTATTTTTAATTTTTTTACCTTCAGTTACTTGAGAATGGTGTGTGTGTTTTATACTCCTTTATCTGTTATTTTCCACATCCTTGATTGTATCATTGCCTCCCTTTTCAGTCTTGTTTTAATTATATATTTGTATCTCTATTGCCTCCTTTACTCTCCTACCATAATCGTAGTTCACTTACTCCCTTCCACAAGTATCTTACCCACAAGTATGTATCCTTGGGTGAAAAAGTAAATCAGCATACAAGTCTCATGATGATGTAGGTCAAAATCTTTCCTTCTCTTGCCACAAGTGTGTATGGAGGATCGTGCTGAGTACCCTCAAGCCTCATGCCCAACAGATGAAGATTACTACTGCTCATATGTACCTGTGACCACAGCATACAGTGGATATACAAAGTTTACATACCCCTGTTAAAATGCCAAGTTTTTGTGATATAAAAAAATGAGACCACAATAAATCATTTCAAAACTTTTCCCACCTTTAATGTGACCTATAACCTGTACAGTTCAATTGAAAACAAATCTGTTAGGGGAAAAATATAAAAAAATAAAAAAACGCACAATATGCTGGTTGCACAAGTATGCACACCCTTAAACTAATATTTTGTTGAAGCAACTTTTGATTTAAATCACAGCATTCAGTCTTCTTGGGTACACACCTGCCATCAATTAAAGGACTCTAACCACAAATAAAAAATAAAGTTCAGCTGTCCTAGTGGGATTTTCCTGACCTTTATTCAGTTTCCTGCTACAGCAAAAGCCATGGTTCGCAGAGAGCTTACAAAGCATAAAAGGGATCTTATTGTTGAAAAGTATCAGTCAGGAGAAGGGTACAAAAAAAATTCCACAGCATTGGATATACTATGGAACACAGTGAAGACAGTCATCAAAAAGTGGAGAAAATGTGGGGCAGCAGTGACGTTGCAAAGAACTGGATGTCCCTCCAAAATTGATGAAAACTGATCAGGGAGGCTGCCAAGAGACCTACAGCAACACTGAAGGAGCTGCAATAATTTCTGGCAAGTACTGGTTGTGTACTACATGTGACAACAATCTCCCGTATTCTCCATATGTTTGGATTATGGGGTAGGGTTGCAAGACGGAAGCCTTTTCTTACACAGAAAAACATCCAGACCTGGCTAAAATTTGCAAAACAATACATCAAGTCTCCCAAAAGCATGTGGGAAAATGTGTTATGGTCTGATGAGACCAAGACTGAACTTTTAGCCCCAATTCCAAAAGGTATGTTTGGCACAAAAACACTTTGCATCACCAGAAGAGCACCATCCCCATGGTAAAGCATGGTGGTAGTATCATGCTTTTGGGTTGCTTTTCTTCAGCTGGAACTGGGGCTTTAGTCAAGGTGGAGGGAATTATGAAAAGTTCCAAATACCAGTCACTTTTGGCCCAAAACCTTCAGGCGTCTGCTAGAAAGCTGAAGAGGAATTTCACCTTCCAACATGACAATAATCCCAAGCATACATCCACATCAACAAAAGAATGGCTTCACCAGAAGAAAATTAAAGTTTTGAAATGGCCCAGCCAAACTCCAGAGCTATATCCAATAGAAAATCTGTGGGGTGACTTGAAGAGGACTGCGCACAAGAGATCCCCTTGCAATCTGACAGATTTGGACCACTTTTGCAAGGAAGACTGGGCAAATATTGCCAAGTCAAGATGTGCCATGCTGATAGACTCCTACCCAAGAAGACTGAATGCTGTAATTAAATCAAAAGGTGCTTCAACAAAGTATTAGTTTAAGGGTGTGCACACACAACGAAGTATTAGTTTAAGGGTGTGCACACTTATGCAACCAGCATATTGTATGCTTTTTATTTTTTATATTTTTTTCCCCAAACAGATTTGTTTATTTTACAATTGAATTGTACAGGTTATAGGTCACATTAAATGTGGGAAAAGTTTTGAAATTATTTATTGTGGTGTCATTTTTTTTGTATCACAAAAACTTGGCATTTTAACAGGGGTGTGTAAACTTTTTATATCCACTGTAGTCCTACAGTCTTCCCACAGGTCCGTTCTGCAGCCACAATGAGGAGCTGCTCATTGCACACACTTGGCTGGCTGCATTCATTGTTAATGAACATCAAGATTAGTCAAGCATGGAGAGTAAAAGAAGTGCAGTTGGCCACAATCATGGGTGCAATGTTTCCGAATCCCTAGGGTAACGTCTAAAGTAAGGCATGATAACCTAGCCATTTACCCCTCCCCCTTTTCCACCAAGAAAGGTGATTAGTATAAAGTTACAAATATCCATTTGAGAATGTTGGCCTCCTTAAAATAGTAGAAACAAATTCTTTATTCTCCTTGTCCTTGGTTGATTTGGTATAAAAATATATAGCACTATAACCATCATATATATAAAAAAATTAAAAACAAAATTGGTCAAACTACTAAGAGCTTTAAAAAAATCACTTCATTTACTTATTGTGCCATCCCACAAAATAGAAATGACAGCAAAAGGAGTAAATATCATTTCAAATTACACTTAAAATAAGATTTCCATGCTGCTTGTTGTTACCGTACCCATAAAACTACAGTAGCAAAATTATGTGCTGATCTAGCTGCTGTGATAGCACCATTCTTATGGTGAAAATATTCACGCTCAAAAACTAAAAAGTATTTTAATACATCTCCATAAACAGCACTGTTAACTTAGCATCACTGTCAAACAGTGATTTCTCAGAAAAGAGTTCTTACACCGATGTCATGTGGTGTACACCTGTAAAGTTCATTTCAGCCGTGTCCAAAATCACATTGTACATCATACTGTACTTCGACCACATTTTCCAAAAAATCCCAAGACACCTTTAAAGCATAGTGTTTATCCTTCAGATGTTTTTTCAATGTAATGTCCTGTGTAAGTTATTAACATTTTCGAGAAGCTTGAAGAGAAGGGGGGATCATAGAAAGAATAAGACCATGTTTCCTTGCACATACCCCTTGGTACAGCAGGAACTACCAATCCAAGTAGTGACCCTCTACTTTCACCAAACCAAAAGTCAGTAAGTAAGATAGAAAAGGGGCTTCAAAAAAGAAAAAGTCAGAACAAATACAGTGGCTGATTAGGAAGGCCTTCTAAAATTAGTTCTGTTAAGAAAAGTAAGCCTTCCGTCACAAAAAAAATCCCCTCCCCTCCAGAGGTTGTAGAGGGTAGTTTAAGATTACCTCAGATAAATGATAAATATATTTATTTAATATAGGATATGATAAATTTCAGATCAGTTATAAATGTTGATATAATCTCATAAGGATAGAGAATAGAGTTCTGGTCGTTTCCCTTCTTTGATAATGACAGCTATCCCAACAGGACCAGGTAAAATTGGTTTTATCCGTTCTTGTGATTGTCCTCACTTAAGGGGATATATAAAGGGCACCACTAGAGGAATAGGGAAAGGGATTTCCCTCCAGACCCTTCTGGTTCAAAGGATGGACTGTGGAGGCCTGTTTTGGACCTTTGTAAACTGGGCCTTTTCTTGAAGGTTCCACATTTGACTGCTCACCCAGCAGTCCCTCCTCCCTTTATTGATGCTCAAGGCTTACCTTGCCTCACTATATCAGTACACCTTTCTCAATATGCCAGTACATGAGGATAATAGGTAGATCTGATATTGTCCATTTCATTATTCCTCATGACTGGGTCCTTCGATCTAACATGGGTTTTGAACCGGTCATTCCAAATGACAGGTGCTGCCGATCTCAAGCTCCTCCCACTCCCACAATGTCCTGCAGATGTTCATCGTGTTTCACTGTTGCAGTCATGACTGTAGGGTTCTCCCCTGCCGGCAGGCAGCCCCAGGTCGGCCAGAATCCCAAAGTCTGGGTCCGGCATCGGCTGTTCACCATGCTCCCTGACGTCAGAGCGCCAGGAGTACAAAGCTGACAGCCGACGCCATCTTCTCCAGTCTTTCTTGCCGTGCGGTGATAGTTCGCAATTGCCGGTCGGCTGACTCCTGACAAATTTTACTGATATACTTCGGTCCGAAGACTTTCTTCTCCACTAAAAGCTAAGTACCCCGTTGGGGAAACTTTTTTCTTGCTCCACTCCGATGTCAGAAAAAGTTAATAATTGTATTTCATGTGGGAAGCAAATACCTCATAAGGATTTTCATTCTTACTGTATTCCTTGCTTGGGCCCTGACCACGACGTAGCTAGTTGTCGGTTTTGTGCTAGATTCAATCAACGTACAATTAAGCGAAGGAACGATTTTGCTTTTCATTACTTCGGTATGCGCTTTAACTACAAAATGTCGTCTGATACGGTCCCGGCTACCGGAGTTCACAAATGTCGCAAGGATAAAGACAGGCCTCCGAGGTCCAAATCTGATGATAGCGCACAAGGAGCCAGCTTCAGGTTCGTCCGTCATCAGTGAGGCTTTTGCAGCCCCTGACGGCCATTTCAGAACCGGCGACCGAAACCGACTCTCATGAGGAGCCAACCAGGCCTTTAAATATTTCTGTTGCAGGACCTTCGACAATGCTCCTTGGATGGGTCCGGGCAGCTGTGCAGGTACCGGCTTCCGAAGGGGTTTTCAGGCCTACTCCGCTACTAATAAAGGCAAAGCCAAAGACAAAGGCAAAGACTCCTTCAAAATCAAAGACTTCTACACAGGCCTCTTCTGAACCGGCTCCCAAGTCACAGAAACAGTTACTCAAGATGGCGGAGGATTTACTTACTATATGAGTAGGGGTTCTCATCCCCCTCCAGACAAAAGGCCAAGGCAGGATGTTTCTTATGATTCCTCTGATCAGGCTTCTGTTTCCTCAGTTTCTTCTTCTGATCAGGAATATTCTTTCCCTCCTTATGAGGATTCTGATGCTGAAGAATCCATTCCTTCAGCTTCTCCCCCTGAGGATTTCTCTTTTGGGGAAACTTTGCATGAAATGAGGGAACATTTCCACTGGGAAGGACAGGAGTATTTGGAATCCAAGAAAAGACTGAGGAATTTCTTCTTCTTCCCCAACATAGACCCTGGCTATTCCTCGTGTTTTGGATATTGTGGATGATGCCTTTTCGGAGGCTAACTTAACCCCTGACTCTTTTCCTCCTGCTCCTGTTAAGCCTGATAGATATTACAGGGTTCCTGATTCCCATCAGTTTTATACAAGAACCCTTCTGCTGACCCTGAAACCATTTCTCAGGGTCCTAAGGGAGCTAAGGCGCTTCTGCCAAAAATCCTATTCCTACTGAAAAGGATTCTCGATCCTTAGAAAGATGGGGCAAAAGGTGTACACTTCTGCTACTTTGTCCATTAGGGCTTTAAACTGTCAGTTTCATATGTTTAAATACCAGCAATTTCTATTGTCTGTCTTAAAACAAAAGCTTACTTCCATTTGTGCCTGTGCAGATGATAAGGAATTACATGACTTATTGCATGCCACTGAACAGGTTGGGAAGCATGGTTTACACTGTGGATTTGATGCCTTGGAGGCTTCTTGTAGGGCTGCGGCCTCTGGCACAGTCATTAGGAGGCATGCATGGCTAAAGGAACAAAATTTACCTGAACAGGTGTAGGCAAAATTATTGGATGCTCCTGTTCAGCATAATGTTTTGTTTGGATCGAAAGCTGAAGAGGTGATTAAAAAGATGGAGGATAAGGCGAAATCCATGCAAACAGTTAAAGATTTCTTACAAGTACAGCCTCCTAGATTTAGCAGGAATTGGCCTTCAAAAAATTGGTCCTTTCCCACTTCAGACAGGCCTCAGAGGGGTAGATACAGACGTTCCAGAGGGAGGCCTCAATCACAAGATGCTTATAGACCAAGACAGTGGACTGCTTCCACCCCTAGGGGAGGAGAGGACAGGTCACAATCTCAAAGGAAACAAACTCAATGACTCCCTCTGTGGGGCTACAGGAACTTCTTGCCTGGAAGCCCCTCTTGGAGGAAAACTCTCTCTTTTTTATCAAAATTGGACTCAAATAACCCAAGACAAATGGGTTTTGGATGTGGTTTTAAGAGGTTACAAATTCCATTTTCATACCTTGCCAAGGCCAAGCGGATGGCCAGACCTTCCAAAACATCAATGGACGGAGACCTTAAACCAGGTGGAAGCTCTTTTGGCTATGATTGCCATAGAACTGGTTCCTCTTTCAGAGATGGGAAAAGGGTTTTATTCAAGGCTCTTTCTAGTCCCAAGGAAGCAAAACTCATGGAGACCCATTCTGGATCTGTCGGTCTTGAACACCTTTCTAGAGAGTCCAAAATTCAAGATGCTTACTCTACAGCGGCTACTTCCAATGCTGTCCAAAAATGCATGGATGGTAACTTTGGATTTAAAGGAGGCATATTTACACATTCCCATCAGGCAGGATGCAGAAAATACCTCAGGTTCAAAGCGGATCGAGGCACTTTCAATTCTCTGCTGCCCTTTGGATTATCTACTGCCCAGGGTCTTCACCAAATGCCTGGCTCCAGTAGTAGCTTACTGCAGACTCAAGGGAATTCAAATTTACCCTTATCTGGACGATTGTCTAATTCAGGCAGACAGCAAGGATGTCTTACTCCAGCATCTAGAATTTGTACAGAACCTCCTCAAGTTCCTGGGATTTTCTGTAAACATAAAAAAGTCAAATTTGACACCATCACAACAGATAACTTTTCTGGGTGCACTTCTAGACACCACAACCCAGATGGCATTTCTGACATCCGAAAAACAGTTACAGCTGGCTTCAACTTTCAGAACCTTGGCAACCTTAACTCATCTATCTGCAAGGAAATTCCTGCAGGCTTTGGGTTACATGGCCTCCTGCATCCTTCTCGTACCATATGCCAGACTACACATGAGGAAAATACAGTGGTATCTAAAAAGTGTATGGTCTCAGCATTGCCACAGTTTAGACATACTGATCTCCGTTCTTCCTTGCCTTCAAAAGGAATTTCTTTGGTGGTCCAGGGCATGTGCTCTAAACAAAGGGAAGCCCTTCCGTCTGCCTCCTGCCTCTCAGATTCTAACCACGGATGCCTCGGATTATGCTTGGGGAGCCCATTTTCAGGGCAATTGTTTGCAGGGCCTTTGGACAAAGGATCTGAAGCACCTGCATATCAATTTAAAGGAAATGTTAGCCGTTCAGAAAGCTCTATTGGCCTTCAGGAATCTTATGCAACCAGGACAACTGTTAATACGGACAGACAACACCACAGTTATGTGGTACATAAACAAGCAAGGGGGATCTCATTCCTACCCCCTTTGCAGACTAGCCATGGATCTATGGGACACAGCTCTATCTTGCAATCTGGATCTTCAAGCTCAGTTTCTACCAGGGAAACAAAACTTCCTGGCAGACAGTCTGAGCAGACATCTTTCGGATCCATACGAGTGGATGCTGGACACCAAAATATTCAGGATGATAACAGCAGTCTGGGGATGTCCACACATAGATCTCTTTGCATCCCATCTCAATCATCAGCTACAGACTTTTTGCACCAGGATTTTCCACACAGAAGCTTGGAAAGTGGACGCCCTGTCATTCAGTTGGTGGAACCTCTCGGGATATGCTTTTCCGCCTCTTCCTCTTCTTCCACGGGTTTTATTGAAGATAAAACAGGACAAGCCCAAGATGATCATCTTGCTGGCTCCAAATTGGCCTCGGCAGTTTTGGTATCCAAATCTAAAAAACCTATGCCTGGAGCCCCCTTGGGTTTTACCTCAGTCTCCGAACCTTCTGTCCCAACATCAGGGTCAGGTTCTACACTCTCATGTCAGAACTCTCAGCCTGGCGGCCTGGTTAATCCAGGGCCTTTGATTTCTTCTTTACTGCCCAAGCAGGTTATGGATGTCATTTTAGAAGCCAGGCGTCCTAGCACTAGAAAATCTTATGCAGGAAAATGGAAAAGATTTTGTTCCTGGATGCAGGCTCAGGATTCTGATCCTCTTCTTCCCAACATTACTTTAATTTTACTTTACTTGACAGATCTCTTACATAAGGGTCTCTCTTTCTCTTCCATTAAGATACATGCCTCTGCTATTTCTGCTCATTATAATACAGACCCTCCCATCTTTTCCCACCAGCTCATGCGACAGTTTCTCAGAGGAGCTAAGAACTTAAGACCTCCCAGGTCTCCTCCTATTCCTGCTTGGGATCTCAACTATGTTTTGGAAAAACTAACCTTGCCTCCTTTTGAGCCTGCTGCTTCTTCTGACATCAAGTTTTTATCTTGGAAGACAGCCATCCTGTTAGCCCTAACCTCTGCCAGGAGGGTTTCAGAGTTACAAGCTCTTATGGCTGTAGAACCTTATATTATTTTTCATCAAGACAGGGTATCTTTGAGGACTAATCCTACCTTCATGCCTAAGGTGGTTTCCAAAGTGGCTTTAAATCAAACTATACACTTGCCAACCTTTTTCCCCACTCCTCAAAATATAGGGGAAGGGATCTTACATTCCTTGGATGTACACAGACAGCTACGTTTTTACCTGAACAGAACCAAGGACATCTGAAAATCAGAACAATTGTTTGTTTCTTATGCTTCCAGTTCCCAAGGTAAAGCCATTTCAAAACAGACCATTTCTAAATGGATTGCTCATGGAATCAGATTTTGTTATTTTCACCATGGAAAGCAAATCCCAGGGAGTATACGGACTCATTCCACCAGAGCTGCTGCCACTTCTGCGGCCTTCCTCAGGGGAGTTCCTACCAAGGATATTTTGGAAGCTGCAACTTGAGTTCAGTGCATACATTTTCTAAGCACTACAATCTACCTCTCTACTCCAAGTCTAGGGCAGGCTTTGCCTCTGCAGTCTTGCAGGGCCTTTTAGCCGCCCTTCCTCTTTATGACCACCTCCCTTTCTTTCAGCTTTGGGATTCTACCCTACAGTCATGACTGCAACAGTGAAACACGATGAACATAGTACAGTTGTGTACACCTACCATAAATGTAGATGTTCGAGTGTCTTCACTGTTGCAGTCTGGGACTCTCCCTCCTGTCCCTCTTATTTTTACTTTTGTGTATTTCCTTTTTTCACCATTCTTCTGAGGTGTATTTGCAAAGGTTATGGGACCTTTTTCATTTTGGGACTCCTGACATCTGGAGCAAGAAAAACTGGAGAAGATGGCGTCGGCTGTCAGCTTTGTACTCCTGGCGCTCTGACGTCAGGGAGCATGGTTGAACAGCCGACGCCGGACCCAGACTTTGGGATTCTGGCCGACCTGGGGCTGCCTGCCGGCAGGGGAGAACCCTACAGTCATGACTGCAACAGTGAAGACACTCGAACATCTACATTTATGGTAGGTGTACACAACTGTACTTTTCACCAACCCCTCAGATTTCATTTGCCACCTTCCTGTACTGACGTGTCTGTGCTGATCTCAAGCTAATAAGTGACAATTTAAGTGCTTTTTTTCCACCTAAACTTTAATAGAACTCCTGTATTCTTCATCTCCTTCTGTTAGAGTTTGTTGACATTAGGGTTTTTGTATTTCTGTACCCTCTTCTCTTCCCTCCCATATGACTGTTGGCCTATATTCTTTACCCTTTGCTAACTTTCCCTTTTTCAAAAAAATAAAAAAATTCCCGGTATTGTTTTCTTTAACTACTATTGCCTTTTAGTAGTTTTAAGGTGCAAGCGGTGTATTTACTGGTCTACTGCCTCTCCGTGACTAATGTGGTTGAAGTGAATGTGGTGTTTTCTTGTGTGGGGTGTGCTCAATGGTGGACAAGTCCACTGGTTTTAAGAGGCGTCTCTGTTGAGGACACAAAATTTCTCACTCCGATTCCCACAAATGTGTATGTTTAAGTGCTGCTCATTTGGAGCAGGAATGTGAGGTGTGTATGGCCTTTAACCCCCGTGCCTTAGAAGATCACCGTAACAAGCTAATTCTGAAAGGGCTGTTGCTTTCCTCCAGCCAAGACTCAAGGCCAGGAGTTTTGAAGGAACCAAAGAAGAGGGTAGCTCCAGTTCTAGAGGAAAAAAAAAAATGATGGATCCATCACCTTCAGATCAGTGGAGTACCTCTGAGCTGGTGATATTCACCCTCGACATTGCACCTTGTCGGATCTGACCTACCTCAGATTCGAATGCCTCAGCTCCTAGGGTGCCTTCGACTTCGTCTGAGGTTTTCATTCAGAGCTCACCTTCCCCGAGCCTGTCTTCAGCTCCGAAGGTTTTGGAACCAGACCCTTCAAGGTCTACCCACTCCTCAGTGTCTTCTAGGTCCTCTAGGCTCTCCTGCTCCAACATGGACAGGATGATACAGAGCTTACTCAAGGCTCAGATTTAGATGCGGCTCTTACTCCCTCCATCCCATCCCAAATCCATGAGACCCCCATCTCCATTTCATGCGATTCCTCATCCGATCTGACACTGCTTTGGAATACTAGGATCCGGATGTCCCAAGGGAGACTATGTCGAAGCTGAGGATACTGCTTTCTTCGACTCTCTGTTCCAGACCAGCTCGGCTCCGATATTCTCAAATATGAGAGGGTCCTTGAACAAAGAGGTAGGTGCTGGTTTGGGGGGGGGGGATCTGCTCCAACATGGTTGGTTCCATCTCTAGCACTCTGGTGTCTGCCCTTGACAGCTCGTGTCTAGTGTTGTCTGGGAGCCATGAGTCCAGGGTGACATCTTTAGTTTCTCCTCCTGTTTTGGCTTCAAAGAGATGGGGAGATGGATCCCTGGGGTTGTCTGCCTTCCAGATGGCAGAGAGGGTATTCTCCATACCCAGGAGTGTCTCCCCTTCCTCCGGATCCTATGCAGTCCTCATCTGTTCAGAGCCTTGCTCCTGTTCATTCTGCCCAAGGTCAGCCCATCCAGGACATCTTCCACCCTCCACCATGGCAGGCGCTCCCTCCTGTTCTGAGTCCTCCCATGAGCCTCCCCCAGAGGAGGTGCACCAGAAGAGGACATGCAAGAAGAAACGCGTAGACTCCCCCTTGGAGTCTTTGACAGAGGACCCCGATCTCGATGAGGAAGAAGGGTCCCCTCGATCTCTACCAAATAATATCTCCTTTGGGGATATCCTGGAGATCCTGAAGTGCAAGGGTGGATGGTCTTTCCAACCCCGTTCTTGTGAGGAGTCTGTGTTTTTGGAGGCGTTCAGGATGAGCCTAGCTGCATCCTGGGTGTCCCAACAGGTGGGACAAGACCCATTGATCTGGTCTCCAGCGGGGCTTGGAGTGAATCTGATGCCATGGAACCTGTTCCCAAGCATACTGACAAATTTTTGAGCCCTCCACCAGATTGCCCTCAGTGGAGTCAAGGTATTCCAGTTGATGCCATTATTGTATCAGCGGCCACAAACGTGGAGCTAGTGGAGCAGAGATCCTTTGTCCACCTCCCGAACACAGAGTCTTGGGCCTTGGACAGACCTGGGAAGCACGTACACATGTCGGCAGCTTTTTCCCTGAGAGCGCTAAACTATTTGGCATATTTTTCAGGTCTTCAAAGAAATCTGATCAAGAAGGTCACCAGTTCTCTGTACGAGTTCATATCGGAAGAGGACTTCAGTAAGGTCTCTCCCCAGTTGTCAACTCTCACATCCTTAGCTAACTCATCGATGAGGTTGATATCCAGTGATGGGAAGTGACTTCTTGAGCAGCCAGAACAGGCATAGGCCTAAGGAGACTTGCCTGGTTGAGGCTTTCTGGGTTTTCAGAACCCTTTAAGGCATCTTTTACCAATGCTCCCTTTGACGGATCTTCACTGTTTGGACCATCAGTAAGGATACATTTACTTGCAGCATGCAAGAAGGGAAGACTCTGTCTGCTGTAGGGATCGCGTTTTCTCTCCCGCAGAGGCCATTTTCCAGGAACCAGTGCTGTGGGAAGAAGATTTGGTTCAAAAAGTCTCCGGGTTCCTTCCTGGATGCTCATGATGAATCCTCATCCAGAGGCAGAGGACAAGGTTTCAATGGAAGACTCCACCTGAGAGCCAGAGTGGGTCCACAGATTCAGGGCATCAAGGAACCTTTCTCTGATGGGTTCTGTTAGCCCTCCTGAAGAGCTTCCTGACTGTCCTACTCTGGAGGCAGACAGGGGCAGACTATCCTTGCACCTAGACACCTGGACAAAATTAACAAATGATGCCTGGGTGCTAAACATAATTTCCAGAGGCTATTTTATTCCCTTTTTCCTTCCTCTCCCACCTCCTGCAAATAAACTCCCCGATGTTCCACCCTATCATTGGGAAGTACGCCATGGAAGAAGTTCAAAAATTTCTAGGAAAAAGTCATCCAACCTGTCCTAATCACGCAACGAGGATGCAGAACTTATTCATGCTTCTTTCTGGTGCCAAAAGACAGGGGACCTGCGCCCTAGACTGGACTTTTGCAACTTCAGTTTGTTTGTCAAGAAGTCAAAGTTCCGCATGGTGATGGTCCAGTCCATCTTGCACTTACTATGCAAGGATGATTGGATGTGCTCCATAGACCTCCAGGATGTGTACTATCATATAAAGATCGGCAGGTGCTCCAGGAAACATCTGTGCTTCTGGCTGGGAGCCAATCATTACCAATTCAGAGCACTACCCTTTGGACTCTCCCCAGCCCCCGGGATGTTTACCAAATGCAGGTCGGTAGTGGCAGATCACCTGAGACTGCAAGGATTTCATGTATTTCTTTACCTAGATGATTGGCTTCTGACAGCACACTCAGAGCATCGACTGGAATTAGCAACACAGTATCTCCTTCATATCTTCCATCAGTTGGGGATCACAATAAATTGGGCAAAATCAAATCTGATCCCTGTGCAGGTGATAGAATTCATAGGAACGCAGATGAACTCCATCACACAGATAGCGAGCCTTCCATTACAGCGAGTGTCATCTCTGAGACATCAGGTTCAGCTTCTAACAGATGGACAAGACTTGTTCTAAGAGCCCTAGGTTCCATGTCAGCTGCCATACTTCTAGTGCTGTTAGCAAGGTTTCATATTAGAGTACTTCATTGGACACTAGCAGTCCAGTTGTCCATTCTGTATCCTTAACTGTTTCCATAAAATTGGCTGTAGTTTGCAGACAGCATCTTCGATGGTGGATGTCATCAGACAATCTTCACCTAGGCAGAACCCCCCCCCCCCCATCACCCACAGTTACATATGACGCTTCCATATTGGGGTGGGTGAGGCATTTCAGAGGATGATTGCTCCAAGGCACGTGGTCTGCCCTGGAGACCAAATTGCGCTTCAGCGTTCTGGAAATGAGTAATCCTTCTGATGCTGCAAGCTTTTCAAAACTGTCTACCTCTGGGAATGATTGCAGTTCATATAGACATGTCAGTGGTCTGGCATATCAACAAGCAGGACGGGGGACACCCGCTCTTACCCATTATGCAGAGAGCCCATGAGAGTGTGGGAATGGAATGGGCGATGTCCTCGAACCGCTTTCTGATTGCAATGCACATTCCCAGGTAGACCAACAGACTTGCAGACAGAGTCGTACGATCCATTCTGAGCCCACACGAGTGGTCCCTGAATCGGTCAGTAGTGAACCAAGTATTTTGCCAGTGGGGCCAGCCTTGCTGCAACCCGTTTGCATCTCCTCTGAACACCAAATGCAGCAAGTACTTCATGCCAATCCCCCAGCCTGAGAGTAACCCAGGGATGCTCTAATGCACCATTGGCCTCCGGGTCTCCTGTATGCCTATCCACCGATCCCATTGATAACAGAAGTCCTACAGAAAGCCAGCAGGTTCAGGAAAACATTAATTAGCACTCGTCTGGTACCATCTTCCCTTCCTACAGTCTCATGCTAAGTATCCACCATGGATACTGGATCCCAGGCAGGATCTGCTCTCTCACCCATTAGATCATCAGATCGCCAATCTAAGTTCCTTGAGACTAACTGCTTGGTTTCTCCAATTCCAATGATTTTATGAAAGTCCAGGCTAGCATCTCCCAGCCGTGACATTATTCTTGTTTCTCAAAAAACCTGCTAAAAATGTTTACAGAAGCAAATGGAAAAGATTCTCAATGCGGGCATGAAACCAGAACATTGACCCCTTCTCAGCCCCCATTTCAGCCATCCTACTTTTCCCAAGTTCCATTTTTCAAGAGGGGGCCAATTTCTCCACACTTAAATTATAATTGGCAGCGATTGCCAATTTTCATGTCTCTGATGATTCATAGTCATTAGCTTCCATTTCTTCATCTAGGTTATGCAAGGCCTTTATGAAAGGAATATTCCTCCTTAGGCCTCCTGTGAAAGACCCTTCTCCTCCTTGGGATCTGAATCTAGTTCTTCAAAGTCTTATGCAGAAGCCCTTTGAAACAGCGGATTTCTGTGACATGAAGAGTTTAACCTGGAAAACCATTTTTCTTTGGCCATTACTTCTGCCAAGTGAATATCAGAACTGTATGCTTCGTCTTCTAAATTGCCTTACATCTGTTTTATCAAGGATAATGCATCTGTGAGGACGAATCCCTCATTTATGCCTAAGGTGGCTACGGAGATCAACATAAATCAAGTCCATTCATTTCCCAGTCTTCCTTAACTACTCTAATGAGGGTGAATATATGCTTCTTCTCCTTGATGTTCATAGATAGTTGCTTTTCTACCCTCTCAGGACAAGGGAATTTAGGAAGTCTGAGCAATTATTTGTTTCCTTTTCACCCAACTAGTTAGGTCACCCAGTGTCAAAAGTGACTCTAGCAAAATGGATCACCAATTGTATCTCCAGTATTTACTCCATGAAAGGACTGCAAATGCCCCGTCCCCCAAAGGCCCACTGTAACAGATCAGTGTTTACTTCATCCTTTGCGGGTAGAACTTTTTGATGACACATATGCTGCAGTGACGTGGTCCAAATCACACAACTTTGTTTTGCATTACAAACTGGATGTAATTTCCAGAAACAGGGCATCCTTTGGCTCTGTGATGCTTAGGCATATCCTTCCATAGGGGCCACCCTGGGTATGTAGCTGGGGACTCTGACCCAATAGTGAGAATGAATGAAATGGACAACATCAGATTTAGGAGTTATGTACTTACCACAACTTGTTATCTATATTGTCCTATTTCATTGTTCTTCACATCTCACCCAACCTTCCCTCTTCCAAGAAGTCTAGGGGCTCCTAGAAGAGTTCTGAGTTTTTTGTCTTGAACTTCGACCAAGAGTTTGGTTATTGTTGTGGTTGTTATAGTTGTTGCTGTTATAGTTGTTGTACTCTTATCTTCTCCTTGCTTTGTTGTGAGGCGGTGCACTCTTGTCTGAGGGGTTGGGGAAGCTGCAGAGCATTGTGAGAGTGAGAGGAGCTCGAGATTGGCAGCAGCTGTGTTTTGGAATGGCAGGTTCGGATCCAATGTTGGATCCAAGGACCCAGTCGTGAGGAATAATGAAATAGGACAACACGACTACCAAGTTACGGTAAGTACATAACTTCTAATTCATCAGATTCCAGTTTACTTCTGTACACTTTATGTTGTCTGCTGCTGTTAGGATCTTCACAAACTGCCTGTCTCACTTTTGGTATTCCAGAGGACAAAGGGCATATACATCTGCCCTTATCTTGGTGGTTGCCTTCAAGCCCAGTCATGCGAGAAACTGCAGGAGAACCTACAGTTTACCCTCTGGTATCTCTAGAATCAAAATGTTGTTTTTTTCAAACATTCTCAAGTCTAGGTTGATCTCCCAATACATTTAGGATTTTTTGGTCCCACCCTGACACATCCTCCACCAAGGCTTTCGCACCACCTGAAAATGTGAGCTCTCTGAATGCTTTTTTCCTCCAGCAACCCCAGAAGACAAGTTTGCAGTCAGTGTTTCTAAGGGCCCACCATGTTGATGATCCCTTTGGCCATGCAAGAAAAAAAAAATCCAGTAGTACACAAAGAATCTGTGGGAACAGATGGTCACTAGCCAGCGAAGCAGCTGCCAGCAATCCCCTGTATTCCAAGAGAGATTATTGATGGGCATTAGAGGTCAAACTGAATACAGTGGATACCTTTTCAATACTGGTCGCATCCAGAAATTAACTGCAGATGTATCAGAGAAAGCCTGGGGAGTGCAAATGCACACTTTCAAGATTCAGGGGCTGTGTGATGCCAGACCAGAAAAGACATCTATCAGTATCGAGGAAATTCTCTTTAAATCTTACAAAACTCAGCAAAATCTTAATCTCCCCTGCAGTCAGGTTTCTCACAGTTAACCCATTGCCTTCATAATAATGAGCTATGTTTAAACACAGAGCAAATATCTCATTGTTTGCTACATTTCAAACACTTGCCTATTGTTCACCAATAATACTCCTAGACCAAAAAGAAAATATCATACCTTATA
The DNA here is from genome assembly GCF_019279795.1 of Protopterus annectens. NCBI lineage: Eukaryota > Metazoa > Chordata > Ceratodontiformes > Protopteridae > Protopterus > Protopterus annectens. Next base: position 621,579,496 of record NC_056751.1, on the reverse strand, counting down.
CAAACTACCAAAGGTACCTAATCCCATCTTGGATTCTTCTCTCACTTTTACACTACGCACTGACAAGCACCATCACCCAAGTTCTCTTACACTACAAACTGTGCTACTGTATCTCACATCTACCCTCACTTAAGGTAAGAGCACCCTTAGCAAAAAATGCCTTATTTCCAAAACTGTAATGTATTGCCTATCCCTGCTATGCTTACATCCCCCACACAACACTCAAAAACTGCAAACAGCAGAAAATAAAATACTTCCTTCTAGCGGATGTAAGAAAACATCATTGCATTTTTCTAAAAAAACTAAGCTGGGTGCCCATTACACAAAGGGCCACACTACTTCATCCAGCCTTGTTATTTAAATTACTTAACCTTGGATATCCCTCTCTAAAAGCATATTTTTTTTTACTAAGGCACAAACTAACATGCTAAGAAATAACAAGAACATTTTTCTGCCATGGTTCGCCCAAAATTCAAAATCACATTAGCTGAAAAAGTGTTGTCTAGACTAGGATCAGCAGTATGAAACCATCTTCCCAGTGAAACCATCAAACCTTAAAACAGCTTAAATCAGCTTTGAATTAACACCTAGAAAAAGAAGTCAAAGGTACCTGCTGTCATAATACTAGCTAATGCTCACAGCCTCCTGCATTCCTGCACACTGATTTGCAAAATTTATTTTACACCAATAAAAGCTACATGGTACAGTTTTTACAGTTGCTTGTTTCACCCATTTTACTTGGATTGTACATGCAAGGTGTATATGACTTTGGAGTTCCTCCTAACACCCAGTCTAGTTATAAACTAGGCTTGCATTGTAAATTCATTGCTGTATTTTGTTCTGTGTGACTGAAAAGGGTCAGTAGACCAGTTCAGTCACCCAGCAAACAAAGTGCAATAAGTACAACAAATAAACATAAGTCCGCAGTTCTTTTTGGGCCAGTCTCCTCCTCCCTATCCATTTATTGCTTTAGCAGTCTTCTCAAATATGTTGAATTATGCTGCAACCATAATACATACAAAGAGTGTAGTACAGTTGTTTGAGTGTGCTCACCACAACAGTACATGATCGAGCAGAGTCACTGTTGCTGTTCAGGCTGCCTACTCACCTTTCTCCCCATGTTTTTTTTTTTAATTTTCTTTCTCTTGTCCCTAACACTTGAGTTTTTGAGCAAGGAAGTTCCTATCCTCATGTTTCTCCTTGCTATTACTCCAGGTAGTCCTTTCATCCTCTTTGTTCTATACTTACTGAGGGCTTAGTGTACTGTTGAGTGGATTAAAGTGTGAATGCTCTTTCTTTGCACTTTTAGTGGCTCTGACACCCGATTGACCCTTGTCTTGAAATTCTGCCTGGCAGCCAAGCTCTCTTTCTTGTTTCTAAGCTGAAGAAGTCCTTGCAGTAGCCTGTGAAATCCCTACCCCATAAACTAACATTAAAGGAACATGATTGGATAATTGCTATGACGCAGTGTTTTTATTGGTAAGACTCTTGCTTAGCAAATGTTCTGTTGAATAAGTCATGTAATTAATTCAAATAAGTTCCTTATTGGTTTCATCCATTCAGTGTTCTGGAAAATAAACTGATTTTGAATCATAGGTTCATGTGATTACTAGGCTATCATCTCAAGAGACATTATAAACTTGGCCAAGCTTATCCCTGAATTTAACAAAATATTGCTAATGTGTCAGTATCCCAAGGAATTTTTATGGTTATGATATAGGCTTGTACACATCAAGTGCACAGGCTGCCCCTGTCTGTTTAGGGACATAAATGCCAAACTAGGGGTACATTTGTGATTTTCAGTCCTCTGGTCCAAGTTCTGTTTGAATTGGGTTAGAGATGAGTTTTGCTTCACGTGGATGAGAAGCCTGTTCCAGAGAAGGGAGTTACTTTGAGATACATACCTTTCCTTTCAATATGTCCTATGTATATCACAGACAAGGTTTAGGTCCTTAGAACGGGTATTTATAATATTATTTGTTTTGCACATGTGCAGCAAATCCATATATGTGGGACCAGAGGATGTCTTGTAAACTAGGTGTGGATCACCATACAGTTGTCTGTATGAGACTGCATACAGTGATATGGCTTTCAGACAGTCTGCATAGGACTTGTTTACTCCCTGTATCTGTTATGAGTAACCTCCATGGACTTTCAGGCTGTTGCAAGTGCCTGGTCTGGTATATGCTGAAGGGTGAATTGGTGGTGTTTTTTTTTTCTCTTGAAGCAAATAGAGGTGCTTCTGTACGGTCAATATTATAACTGAAGCAGTTCTCTTTTAAATGATTGAAATCCTGAAGAATGTAATTTATCTTTTTAAAAAAAAAGCCCATTAGTTTGAGATATAGGTTCATAGGTATATACTAGGCTAACAATCCCAGGGACCTTTTAAAGCCTAGCCATGCTTCCCAAATATATCTGACAAGTTTTGGTACCCTAAGGTTATTTTAAGGGGTATCTGTAGGCTTGGGCTGGGGTGATCAAGCATTTAGAGACTGCCTCTGTCTGTTACAGACATAAGTGCCACTGCCAGACCGGGGTAAATTTCCAGTTCCCTATCCCACTGGTCCAAGTTAAATTGAATTGAGTTAGGGAAGATTTCTGCTTCACATGGATGAGAAGCCTGTTACAGAGAAAGGGGGTGGTCTCTGATAAACATATCTATCCCTCCAACATGTCCTATTTATGTTGCAGATAAGGGTTAGGTCCCTGGATCAGGTAATTCTGATGCTGCTTGTTTTGCGTCTATGCATCCATCAGAGCAGGATTTGGGAATGCCTTGTAGGCTAGGCATAGATTGCCTCTCAGCAGTCTGTAGGAGATAGTGCAGAGGTAGGACTTTGAGGTGGTCTGCAGAGAATATGTTTACTTTCCGGTATTCTTTTTGTGAGGAAACCTGTCTGATATTCCGGTTGGTGCATGTGCATATTCGGGTACATGCCGAATGGGGGTGCTGTACTCCATGACTGATCTGATGACGGCAGAGTACAGGTGAACGATGACATCCTTACACCCAGATGCCATACCTTTGCTTATAAAAACACGTGGAAAGAAAAAAACCGAGAACACAAGTTGAAGGCAACCTCCAAGGAACCAGAGCCAGTAGGAATAATTGACCACAAAACTTTAATGACAGTTGTTTAGCACTTTCGTATAAAACTTCATCAGAACAACAAATTCACACTAAAATGCACTCCAATATATACCCCTATTCAAAGTCACATGGTATAATTAATTAAAAAACATTAAGTTGTATGCATTGATAGTACAAAGTTGAATCAAACTACATAAAACACAAATAATCTAATACATATTTATAAAAGTACTATGTTTGTAAAAATACTTAAGTGTATAAGAACATAAGTTTAAAATGTAATTATTTTATGCCATAATGCATAAGTTTTAATAAGGGGTATTCTAATGAAGCTGCTACTAATCCTGAATTTCTTGTAGAACTACAGTCCCTTTTTGATAAGGCCGGTTGACTTAATGAGGCTAATACGTATTGAAACACTTGACCAGAAAGCTGACGAGTTGAACAGTATTATCTGGTCTGATTTATCTTTTCATCAGTTTAATAGTGAATTTCAGAGCATTTTTACCTCTGTGAATGATTTTTGTGCAAAAAGCTTTGATTGGAAAATCAATAAGATTAAACGTGATATGTAGGTGTATTCTCAAAACAGAGCATATCCGCCACCACCAGGTTTCCAGGGCAATGAACAGCATAGAACCAATCAGCGACAAGAGAATACCCATGACGCTAATACACACAGGGTTACAAATGGTACTATCCCTTTAGAAGGGGCGGGCCTACGACGTTCCGAGCGGATACAGAACCAAAACAGAAAGAAGCGGCTTCCCTCATGGCGGCAACAGGACTTGCATTTCCAACAAGGAGCCCGACCCAAGCAAATGAGCAGTTACTATCGGAGGTAAATCTTTCTGTAAATAATGGTTCTTGTGAATATCCTTTTTTTCAATTTGGATATTGGACATTCTTTAGAGATACTAATGGAACAGGGTGAAGTGATAGGTTCAGATGATGTTCATCGTGTTATACTGCTGCAGTCATCACACTTGGGTTATCCTGCGGCTGAATCCCAAAGTCTTGGTCTGGCGTCGGTTGTCGTCACTTCTTCCCTGACGTCAGTGCGACAGGGGTATAAATGAGGCAGCCAACGCCATTTTCTTTAGTCTTTCTTGCCGCAGTTAGTGCCGGTCGGCTAGCTCCTGAGATTTTCTAATCGAATTTCAGCCCGAAGTCTTCTCTAAAGCTAAGTACCCCATTGGGGAAACTTTTCTTGCCTCAGAGCGATGTCAGCAAATACCTCATAAGGATTTTCATTCTTATTGTATCCCTTGCCTAGGCCCAGACCACGACGTCTCTGGTTGTCGGTTTTGTGCTAGGTTCAACAAATGTACAATCAAGCGCTGGGCAGATTTCGCCCGACATTATTTTGGCAGAAAATTTAACTATAGCATGTCGGAGCAACCGGCATCAGCAATGACTAAAAAAACGCAAGGATAAGGACAGGCAACCAAGGCCAAGACCAGATATTGAGGCCTCAGCAAGGCCTGCCGCCGGTTCTCCGGTTTTCAGCCCCTGACTACCGCTGATTTAGAAATTCTGATGGCCTCCCAGACCGAATCAGCTGGGCCTCAGGAGCCAGTTCCATCTCACCCCTCGGACGCCAACCCTGATGGTGATCCGGAGATTTTGGACAGGCCTTCGGTTTCTGAAGGTGTCTTCAAACCGACAGCTATTTCTATTAAGTCTTATGCTAAACTTAAAGCCCCCTTAAAAGTTAGGAAACCGGGTCCACAGACCCCCCCCCCCCCCACAGGCCCCTATGCCTAAAAAACAGATGCTAAAGATGGCTGAGGATTTAATTACCTTTATCAGGGGTTCCCAACCTCCTCCTGACAAAAGGCCTAGACTGGAGGAAGATTATCCTTCCTCTGACCAAGCATCCATTTTCTCAGCTAACTGAGGACCAGGATTATTCCTTCCCTCCTTATGAAGACTCACATGCTGAAGAGTCCATTCCCTCTGTCTCCCCCCCTGAAGACTACTCTTTTGGGGAAACTTTACACACCATGAGGGAACACTTCCACTGGGAAGGCCAAGATTACTCTGACTCTAAGAAAAGACTCCGTGAGTTTCTTCTTCTTCCACAGCATAGACCCCTTGCAATTCCTCCAGTTTTAGATATTCTGGATGATGTCTACACCGAATCTAGTCTAAACCCAGACTCCTTACCTCCTGCACCAGATAAACCAGACAGATACTACCGAGTTCCTGATTCTCATAAGTTTCTATATAAAAGCCCTGTTGCAGACCCCAAAACCATTTCCCAGGGTCCCAAAGGAGTTAAGGCCTCTACTGCTAAGAATCCACTACCTTCTGAAAGACATTCCAGAGCATTAGAAAGATGGGGGAAGAAAGTGTATACGTCTGCCACTTTGGCCATGAGGGCCTTAAACTGCCAATTCCACATGCTAAAATACCAGCAGTACTTGATTACACAGTTAAAGCAGAAAATGATCCCTCAGACAGATCAGCCTGATTTCAAAGAGATGCAGGATTTTCTGCATGCAGCAGAACAGGTGGAAAAGCATACCTTACAGTGTGGTTTTGATTCATTGGAAGCCTCATGTAGAGCAGCTGTCACAGGATCTGTAATTCGTAGACATGCTTGGCTAAAAGAGCAAGCCTTACCAGAACATGTCAAAGCAAAGTTATTGGATGTTCCATTGCAGAAAGATGTGTTATTTGGTGTCAATGCAAAGGAAGTCTTAAAGAAAATGGAAGAAAAGGCAAAATCTATGCAGACAGTCAAAGATTTTTTACAGGTACAACCTCCTCGTTTCAGCAGAAACTGGCCATCAAAAAACTGGTCCTTTCCTGCATCAGACAGACCCCAAAGGGGTAGGTACAGACGCCAGGGCAGAGGCCAGCCACAAGGTTCTTTCAGGCCTAGACAATGGCATACAACAACTCAGAGGTGGAGACGAAAGATCTCAACCCTTCAGGAAACAAACACAATGACTTCCCTCTTTGCCTGCCAAGCAAAATTGCCCTGGCAGCACCTTTGGGAGGAAGACTGGCTCTATTTCCACAAAATTGGTGCATCATAACAAAGGACAAATGGGTTCTGGATATTATTACCCGAGGCTACAGATTTCATTTTCACACTTTACCACAGATGAGAGGCATGCCAAATCTGCCTCCAAACCAATGGGCAGAGGCACAAACACAAATTTCAGCTCTCATGGATATGAAAGCAATTCAAAAGGTACCTACAAAGGAGCAAGGTCAAGGTTTTTACTCAAGACTATTTCTAGTACCAAGAAAGGACAAAGCCTGGAGACCCATTTTAGACCTCTCAATTCTAAACACATACCTGGAGGTACCCAAATTCAAAATGCTCACACTACAGCAGCTTCTTCCCATGCTGGACAAGGAGTCTTGGCTGGTAACGTTGGACCTCAAAGAGGCATACCTGCATGTCCCTATCAGACAAGATTGCAAAAGATACCTCAGATTTTTGGCAGGTACAATGCATTATCAATTCTCTGCATTGCCCTTTTGCTTATCTACTCGCCCAGAGTATTTACGAAATGCCTGGCATCAGTAATTGCATACTGCAGACAACGAGGAATACAAATGTATCCATATCTGGATGACTGCCTGATCCAAGCAGACAGCAAGGACATTCTATTACAGCATCTGGCATTTGTAACAAAGCTGCTAAGTTGCCTTGGGTACACAGTAAACAAAAAAAAGTCAAAGCTAATACCCTCACAAGAGATAATATTCCTGGGTGCCAGCTTAAATACAACGGCCCAGATGGCTTACCTCACGCCAGACAAACAAAAACAACTGACTCAATACTTCAAAAAGATGGCAACTTTTACCCAGCTCACTGCAAGGAAAATCCTGCAGGCATCGGGGTTCATGGCATCCTGCATTCAACTAGTTCCATATGCAAAGCTGCATATGAGGAAATTACAATGGTACCTGAAAAGTGTATGGACTCAACACAGGCACAGCCTCGAAACAAGTATACCTCTCATTCGTTGCCTTCAAAAAGAGTTCCTATGGTGGGCTCAAGCATGTCAAATAAACAAGGGTCTTCCTTTTGTCTTACCTCCAGCAAACCAAACTATGACAACAGATTCTTCAGACTACGCCTGGGGAGCACACATGGCAGGACAGTGCATACAGGGCAAATGGTCTGCAAAACAAATGCATCTACACATCAACCAAAAGGAGATGCTAGCTGTGCAAAATGCACTGACAGCCTTCAAGGACCTCTTGCATCCAGGACAACTACTAAGGACAGACAGCACCACAGTTATGTGGCACATAAACAAACAGGGAGGAACACACTCCTACCCTTTATGCAGACAGGAAATGACCTTGTGGAACACAGCATTGACTTACCAAGTACAACTGCAAGCACAATTCCTGCCAGGAAAGGAAAACATATTGGCAGACGAATTAAGCAGAAATATGGCAGATCCGCACGAGTGGAGACTACGCCCAGACATAGATCTATTTGCCTCCCCCAACAATTGCCAACTACAGAAATTTTGCACAAGGACTTATCATTCCCTAGCCTGGAAAGTGGACGCCCTATCATTCAGTTGGACAGCATTGACAGTCTATGCCTTCCCACCACTACCTCTATTGACCAAGGTATTATTGAAAGTCAGATCAGAGAGACCACAAATGATCCTCATTGCTCCGGACTGGCCACATCAGCACTGGTACCCATTACTAAGGAACTTGACTCACAGCCCTCCATGGATCTTACCTCAATTCCCACTTCTGTTGACTCAGCAAAACTCTCAGATCCTTCACAGTCAGCTCAAGACTTTAAATTTAGCTGCATGGAGAATACCTTGAATTATCAATCAACACTTCACTCAAAGGACGTCCTGAATGTCATTTTGGAGGCCAGGAGGCCCAGCACCAGAAAAACTTACTCAGACAAATGGAAAAGATTTTGTGCATGGCACCAGGCTAAAGGCCAAAATCCTGGGATACCAAACATTCCTCAAATACTGCAGTACTTAACTGAGATGCTACACAAAGGCCTTTCTTTCTCATCCATTAAGATCCATGCTTCGGCCATTTCAGCTCAATATAATACGGATCCTCCCATATTCTCACACCCTTTACTAAGGCAGTTTCTCAGAGGGGCTAAGAATATAAGACCCCCCAGAAAACCCCCAACGCCAGCTTGGGACCTCAACTTCGTTTTAGAAAAATTAACACTGCCTCCTTTCGAACCAGCCTTCTCAGCAGAACTACAGTACTTGTCATGGAAAACAGCTCTGTTGCTGGCTATCACCTCAGCACACAGGGTCTCAGAACTACAGGCACTCATGGCAGTGGAACCTTTCATCATTTTCCATCAGGACAGAGTCTCTTTACGAACTAACCCTACCTTTATGCCAAAGGTAGTATCCAGTATGGCTTTGAATCAGACCATTCATTTACCCACCTTTTATCCAAACCCCCAGAATAAAGGAGAAAAACTGCTTCACTCTTTGGACATTCACAGACAGCTACGTTACTATTTGGATAAGACAAAGACCTTCAGAAAAACCGACCAACTCTTTGTATCCTATGCTGCAGGTTCAAAAGGAAAGGCTATTTCAAAACAGACCATCTCCAAATGGATAGCACATTGTATCCGCTTTTGTTACTCGCACCATGGGAAAGCAGTGCCTGTTAATATTAGGTCCCATTCTACCAGGGCTACAGCAACCTCAGCAGCCTTTCTCAGGGGGGTTCCAACCAAGGACATTCTGGAGGCAGCTACTTGGAGTTCAGTGCACACCTTTACCAAGCACTACCACCTTCCATTATACTCAAAAAAACAGAGCTGGTTTTGCCACTGCAGTTCTGCAGGGCATCCTAGCTTCGCCTAACCCAGTTTAGTACCAGCCACCCATCCATAGCTTTGGGATTCAACCCAAGTGTGATGACTGCAGCAGTATACACGACGAACATAGTACAGTTTTGTACCTACCATAAATGTAGATGTTTGAGTGTATATACTGCTGCAGTCCAGGTTACCCTCCCACCATCCCCTCTACATACCAGGGTGTTACTTATAACTCCATGTAGATCAATCTGTTGGATGCATGTCTATATGGTGTATTTGCTAACAGCTAGTACTATTGTTTATCTACTAAGGTATTTTTGCATAGTTATTTGGATTGCCTTCCAGGTTGGGGGCACCTGGCATCTGGGGCAAGAAAAACTGAAGAAAATGGCGTTGGCTGCCTCTTTTACACCCGTCGCACTGACGTCAGGGAAGAAGCGACGACAACCGACGCCGGAGCAAGACTTTGGGATTCGGCCGACTGCGGGACCGCCTGACGGCAGGATAACCCAAGTGTGATGACTGCAGCAGTACAGACACTCGAACATCTACATTTATGGTAGGTACAAAACTGTACTATTATCTAACTGTGAGTACTGTTATACCAACGCTGAATATTATTGAAAACACCATAGGTGACTTCAGAATATATAACTATTCATCTAAATTGTTGAACACTGGACATGCTGACATTCTTTCAAAGGGTTTTACTTTTGTCCAAGCCCGGAGGGCTAATATAGTTGATGTAATATGTGACTTGAAGATGTTCACTAGAAAAATTAATTTTAGATTGTTGTTTACTAATGAGCAGAGTGTAAAAACAATTTATAACATTCTAGTGTATTTAACCTGCCCCTCAATAATGCTGTTTCAACATTTGAGAAAATGTGCGAGTTTGAAATTCGCCAAATAGCAGGAGAAAGGAACTAGATTGGTTATTCAAATGTTACTAAATATGAAAATGCATTATTACATGAATTAATTGATGATTTTGATATCAGGGTGATGAAACCCGACGAAGGGGGAGGGGTGGTTGTGATGAATTCAGTAGACTGTCAATATAAAATTAATGCAATATTATTTACTGAAAAATATTGTGAAGTTTCACGTAATGAAATTAATGTAGCATTTCATAGGATTGACTTGCTATTACAAGATATGCTTCTACAGGGTGAAATTACTAAGGACGACCATGATTTTATGCTAAATGAAAAACCCGCATTAGCAAGTATATTCGGTATTTCAAAAATACATAAGGGTCTTGCAAATCCTTCTTTTAGACCAGTAGTTGATGGATGCAGGTCAAAAACCTATTATATTGCACAGTGGATTGATAGTAAGGTTAAGAAAGGTATTTCTAATAATACCAATATTCTGAAGGATTCCTGGCAGTTTTTAGAGAAATTTAATACTGTAACTTATTGTAGTACTGGAATTTTTGTAATCATGAATGTTCATGACCTTTTTTCTGTAATACCACATGATACAGGTTTATCTTGGTTTGAACAACAGCTTTTCTCCACTGGTATATTGAGTAATGTCATGGTAAATGCATGTATAATCCTAATGGAGGTAGTCCTAAAAAACAATTTTATATACTTTGAAGGGCAAACATATAGACAGACTACTGGTGTGGCAATGGGGGCCACATGTGCCCCCAGTTTTGCTAATCTTGTCATGGCCCAGTGGGAGGCAGGATACATTTTGCACAGTGTGTATTCTATTTGTTGGTCTTTTTAGGTCAGATTTTTGGATGACGTTTTATTTATTGGACTAACACAGAGAAAAAACTAAGACTATTTTTAGTGTATGTAAACAATACAGTTGATTTTCTAAAATTCTCTTCTGAATATCATAGGTAAAATTTCCTTTCTAGATGTTGAGGTGGGGAAAGACTAACAGCCACTGATCTGAAGTAGTTAACTTCATTTGATCATCAACCTGTGGGTTTCGGATCCGATACGGATCCGAGCCGGCAGCTTACCAAGCTAAAGATCCGAGCTCCAAGCTCCTCCCACTTACCCCATACTACACTGCAACCTCCTTCCAATCCTCAGATCTCGCTTGCCGCGGCTTCGCCAAGATGGGATTCTTGAGCTCCAGGCAGGTAAAGCGGGTTTGTTTCACCAAACTTTAGCTCTGTGTTCGTGTGTGTACTTAGTTATTTTTTCCCTCTTTTAACCCTCGGATTTCCTTTTAAAAAAAAAGGGTAGTAGAGAAAAGAAAGTTCAAAGTCCTAAACTTTCCCCCAGTGTAGGCCTCCCCTTCCCGCCCTTGGCGTATGTATGTGTGCGTTTGGCTAGTTAGCCTTGTTTAGTGTAGGTGGCTATGTCGGAATCGCAAAAAACTACTTCTAAATGTGCAGAGTGTGGCCATAAGCTGTCACCGGCTGATGGTCACACACTGTGCATGGTTTGTTTAGGGGTTCCACACCTTACCTCGGGCTGCAAGATATGCGCAACCTTCAACCCTCAGGCCCTGTGGGATCGGAGGGCCAAGCTGATTCTGGCTGGTCTTCTACCAGCAGAACCAGTCACCTCTTCTTCTTCATCTTCTTCAGCCACGGCTGTGGCTGTTCAGACTTCTGGCCCTCCTCCTCTGTCCGGGACTCACACTCCCACTTCCAAACAGGCCGACAGAGGCCAGGAAGGAGAAACATAAAGAAAAGGATAGAGAGAGAGAAAAAGAGAGATAGAGACAAGGAGAGGGATTGCAAGAGACAAGCGGACTCTGATCCGTCGGCCCCCCCTGCTAAAGTGGTCTCTATTCCAGAGAAAGTTGCTAAGCCATCTTCCCCTCGGCTCCATTCTCCAAGATTCTCCCCAGAGCCAGAGGAGGAGGCTCGGCCCACTTCGAGGTCGTCCTGGCATCGGCCCTCCCGGCTGGTGTCGGTGGCTTCCTCAGGATTCACGAGGAGCCTCTCTGAAGTTGACATGGACCAGATGAATAAGGTTCTTCCAGACTCAGTTGCAGATGGGAGTGTTTCTGGCCCCTCCTCCAGCCGGAGAGGGGAGTTCAGCTCTGCCGTTTGCCCCGATAGCTCCTTCTCCGATCCATCCTCTGGTTTGAGTCCTTGGATCCGAGGAACCCTGGAGTCAGGGGGTCGGCGCCGATTGTTCCTCCAACCTTGACGCCAGCCATGCCCTCGAGTCTGTTGGATCCCATGTCTGATCCGAGCTCTCGGAGCCGAGATCTGGGCGTCAGATCCGAGGTGATGAGTGCGTCATCGGCTCCGTTGTGGTCTGGGCATACCATCCCTCCGGGTCCTACTGTTCTGGGCTCTGCTCCGATCCCCTCGTCAGATCCGAGGGGCACGGCTACCCACCCCATCAGTTTCAGGGAAGCTGGTTCCCCTTTGGCCTTCGACATTGTGGAGAGGGTACTCTCAGGAGGATCGAGACCCCTCACTCTTTCCTCAGAGTCTGCCCCTGCTCCCTCACAGTTGAGTGTGTCTTCTATCATCCAGTCCTCCCAGGAACAGCCTGTGTCCAATATGCCCCAGACTGTTCCCCTTGAGGAATATGAGACTGTTTGTGAGCCCTCCCCGCAGAGCCCCCCCGAGGAGGTCCCTCGCAAATGCCAGTGCAAGAGGAGGCACATGAACTCCCCCGAGTCCCCTCACTGAGGATACCGACTTGGAGGAAGGGGAAGGCTCCCCCAGATCTCCCCCCGAAGACGTCTCCTTCAGAGACGTAATGGAATTTCTCCACAAGAGGGGGGGGGGGGGCTGGTCCACCCAAAAGCTTTTCTCGGAAGAGTCTGTATTTCTGGAGGCGTTCGCAGGCCCATCTACCACTTGGGTGTCCCCCCTGGCTGATCCTCTGGTGGACCTCATTACCGCCGGACCTTGGAAGGAACCGGATACTGTAGAGCCAATACACAAATGGCCAGATAAAAGTATTGAGCCCTCCTGCTGACAAGCCCGCATGGAGTAAGGGTTCCCCAGTTGATGCCATGGTGGTGGCGTTGGCCACCACCAAAAAGGAACTGTCCCAGGAAAATTCCTCGGTCCATCCTCTGGACAAAGAGTGTAGGACGATGGGTCATCTTGGAAAGTGGACGTTTGCTTCAGCTACCTTTGCTATAAGGGCACTAAATTACATGGCCCACATGATTAGACTTTAGCCTGACCTTGTGAAAGAATATGCGGAGTCAACCCGAGTCCATTTCGGCCACGGATAAATAGTCATTCTCGGCTCTTATGGCCACTCTTAAGTCGGTTTCAAATACTATCAGGCTTTTACTCTCTCACGCCACTGAGGGAGCCGCTAGGGCGGCCGGGTCCGTTATTGCCATGAGGTGTCATGCCTGGCACCGACTTTGCGATTTTTTGGAACCTTTCAAGGAGTCCTTCGCAAATGCCCCTTTTTTGATGGTTCGATCCTGTCCGGGAAGACCATCTGAGACGCGCTAGTCCAGAGTGAGAAGGATGGAAAAACCCTGTCGGCCATCTGGATCAGCTTCTCCAACCCTCAAAGATCCTTCTCCAGGAACCAGCGAGGGCAGAAGAAGTTGTGGTTCCGAAAGTCTCAGCATTCCCGTAACGCTCCGGACCTATTCTCCCATAGAGGCAGAGGGGGACTAGGTGGACGCCAGCCCAGAGGCAGAGGGGGGCCGAAGAACTTCTGGTCACAGGAACCCTTTTCCAATCGACCCGTGCAGCAGCCCTGAGGGGTTGCCTGACTCCACATTGTAGGCAGTCGGGGTGGTGGGGGGGGCGTTTTTCGAGGCACCTAGCTCAGTGGGAGTCCATAAAGTCAGATCGCTGTGTGCTTCGAATAATATCCAGAGGTTATTCCATTCCCTTCATAAACAGTCCCCTATCCACAAGGTGCCTCCTGGACGTCCCACTTGCTCAAAGGGAGGTGGCAGCTTTGGAAATAGAAAAGTTGCTAGGCAAAAGAGCAATCCAGCCTGCCCCCAGACCAGTCCGGATCAGGCATCTATTCCAGGTTATTTTTGGTGCCAAAAAAGACTGGGGACTTGAGGCCAATTTTTGACCTTTCCATGATGAACCTGTTCTTTGCCAAGGAGAAGTTCCGGATGGTCACATTACAATCCATCCTGCCGTTCTTGCAGGAGGAAGACTGGATGTGCTCAGTAGACCTCAAGGATGCGTACTACCATATCCTGATGGACAGGTGATCCAGGAGGTTCCTCCACTTTTGGCTAGGAGCCAGTCACTACCAGTTCAGGGTCCTACCCTTCGGTCTCACCACAGCCCCAGAGTGTTTACCAAGGTCATGGCAGTTGTAGCAGCCTACCTGCGGCTTCAGGGCATTCAGGTCTTCCCGTACCTGGACGACTGGCTCCTCACCGCCCCCACCAGGCATCAACTTGTGCTAGCCAGAAACTCCTTTCTCCAGTTGTCGAATAGGCTGGGTATTACAATAAACCTCAAAAAGTCCTCTCTCAACCTGTTCAGATTCTGGACTTCATAGGGGCAAGAATCGATTCTCTTCAGGCCAGGATATTTTTGACCCCAGACAAACTTCGGAGCTGGCCCTTCATGTCTTGGTGCTTTTTCGGACCCCTTCACCCCCACGGAGTTAGTCCCGAGAGCCCTAGGGTCCATGGCAGCAGCTATAAATATGGTTCTTTGTGCACGTCTGCATATGAGAGTGTTACAGTGGACGTTACAAGTTCAGTGGTCTCTGCTATATCAGCCTTTAGACTACCTGATCCCTCTAAGCAAAGTGTGCAAAGCTTCTCTCATGTGGTGGCTTCAATTCCAGGATCTGCGAGAAGGACGCCTCTTTGTTATGCCTCCACCCCTAGCCACGGTGCCCACGGATGCCTCCCGCTTAGGGGGGGGGGTGTTGCTCAGGCAGGACTGTCCAAGGCACGTGGACCCCAAGCAAGACTGTTCATGCCTCTCTTCCTCTGGGAACTATTGCGATTCAGTCAGACAATATGTCAGTGGTCTGGTATATCAACAAACAGGGGGAACCAGGTCCTATCCACTTTGTCGAGAGGCCATGAGAGTGTGGGAATGGGCGATCTCCACCAACCGTTTTCTGATGGCAACGCACATCCCGGGTTGGTCCAACATTTTGACAGACAAACTGAGCAGGACTATCCTTTTGTCTTATGAGTGGTCTCTGAACCCTTATGTAGCGGAACAGATCTTCCTCAAGTGGGGTCAGCCTTTCTACAATCTCTTTGCATCACCGTCCAACACAAAGTGCAGCGAGTTTTCCACTCTGATTCCCCCGAGGGGGGGAAGCCCCCAGAGACGCTCTTGTCCATGCTTGACCACCTGGTCTTCTTTATGCGTATCAATAAAACATGAAGTAGTTGTAAAATAATTGTGTTAACTCGAAAAACTTAAACAGAACTCCAATTCCACTGGTGGTAGCCAAATAATTTATTATTGAACAAAATGAGCACTTTCATCTTGAAAGACAAGACTTCATTCATCCTTTATGCGTATCCCCCGCTTCCTGTCATGACAAAATTCTTACAGAAAGCTCATCGGTTGGGGAGCAGGGTTATCCTCATAGCCCCATTCTAGCCTCGTCAAGTTTGGTTCCCTTGCTTACGGTCTCATCTACTAACTCCGCCCTGGATATTGGATCCCAATCCGGATCTCATTCGTCATCCTTCAGGAATTCCTCCACCGAATCTGGACAGCCTCAAGCTTACTGCTTGGTTGCTCCAGTTCCATTAATTGCCAGGACTCCCGGTCTCTCTTCCCCAGTTAAGTCCATTCTGGTAGTGGCACACAAGTCCTCTACCAGGAAGTTGTACAGTAGTAAATGGAAGCATTTTTCTATTTGGGCTTCTCAGAGAAATTTGGATCCTTTTACCGCTCCTGTTCCAGCGATGTTGGAATTTTTGTCTCAAATCTTCCAGCAAGGGGCCAGCTCTTCCACAGTGAAAGTCCATCTGGCGGCTATATCCCATTTTCATGTAGGAGAGAATTCAGGTTCTCTTGCTGCTGCCAGAATTTGTAAGACCTTTATCAAAGGTACTTTTTTACTGAGATCTCCTATCATAGGTTCATAGGTAGGTACTAGGCTATTGGCCCTAGGGCCTATATTAGCCTAGCCAAAAATGTATCCTGGCTTTCACCCAGAAAAATTATTTTCCTGTGCCCCTGTCGAGCAGAGCCACAGAAGTGATCCCTGGGGTGAATTTCCTATTTCACATCCAATCATCAAAATTTTTCTTGAAGACTGCTAATGAAGATCTCTGTTTGACATAGACAGGTAGTCTGTTCCAGAGTATGGGAAGTCTCTGGGACAGGAATCTATCCCTCCAGTATGTTGTGTTTATTGTGGTGACAAGGTTTAGGTCCCTAGAGCATGTAGCTCAGAGGGATTGGGATTTCTTTAAGTGGAGCATGTCCAACAGCTCTGGGTTTGACATAGCTTTGTATGATTGCCTCTGAGTAGGCGATATGCGACGGAGTAAAGCTGGAGTTTTTTGAGACGGTCTGCTTAGGGCATCTGTTTGAGGCCAGTAATCCTCTTTGTGAGGTATTTCTGTGGCCTTTCCAGTTGTAGATGTCTTGTGAGGTACATGCCAAAAGGGGCGCTGTACTCTATAATGAGTCTAATGAGTGATGAGTAGAGGGGAATAATGACCTCTTTTTTCCTGGATGAGAAACCTTTTGTGATGAGGTGAGCCACGTAGAAGGATTTCCTGACCACTCTGGCAGTGTGATTATCAAAGGAGAGACTACCGTCCACCTGTGTCCCAAGGTCTCATCACATTTTCGGCGTTAAGTAGACTACCAGCTATGTGGTAGTTCATGGGTACAGAGTTTGTACCAAAGGGGATGACAATACACTTTTTGGCATTGAGCTTCAGGCCATGGCTTACCAGGTATCTGTCTCATTGAAGCCCTTTTGTAGTATGTCCACATCATTAGGTGTTTCGATTATGGCTCCTAGTTTGCAGTCATCTGCAAACTTTGTTTGCCAAAGACCTTCTGTGTTAGTTTGTACTTCAGAGAAGTAGATACAAACAGGAGAGGACCCAGGACTGAACCCTGTGGTACTCCACTTGTCACTGGTCTAAAGTCAGATTTGGAGTCCGCTACTTTCACAGTGGGGTTCTGTCCATGAGCCAGTTGGCAACCCATCTTGTGACATAGGGATTTATACCTAGTATAGTGAGCTTATCTATAATTCCAGAGTGGGGGATGGTGTTGAAAGCCTTGGCGAGATCTAGATAAGCTGTGTGAACCACTTTACCCTCATCTATGGCTTTGGTGACTGCTTCAAAGAAGTCAGTCAGGTTTAGGAGACATGATCTTTTTACAAATCCGAACTGGGTAAGGTCCAGAGTTTGGAGATTACCAATGTCTTTATTTGAGTTCCATGAATATACGTTCCACGGCCTTGCAGACCAGGCTCGTTAGGCTAATGGAGCAATAGTTCCCGGGGTCCGTCATGGCTCCCCCTTTGTGGAGTGGGATAACCGTCGCGGTGCGCCATTCAGTGGGCACAAAGCCTGAGCTAAGGCTATGATTGAACATGGTACTTGGGTAGGGTGCTGGTTCATTCTGTAGTTCGTGTAGAACGCAGCCTGGGATATTGTCAGGTCCCATGGATGCTGTGTTCTTGGCTATGGAGAGTGTTTTTTTACCTGTGCAGCTGTGATTACAGAAACTTTACATTCTTCCAGTATAGAGATGGGCCCTCTAGGGGTTGAGAGGGGGGTAAAGTTAGCACTGAAACCTATCTGCCAGGATGTTGGCAATATCAGTTGGTTCTGTATATTTAGTGCCATTGTGCTGTAACTCAGAGCAGATCTGAGTGTTGCCATTGAGATTCTTGACATAGCTATAGAAAGCGTTGTGGTTGTCTTTAGAGTCAGTGGCAATGTTGTTTTCATAACTAGCTTTGGAGGATTTTATGAGGGATCTCAGCTTCTTACTGAGGTTGACCAGGGAGTTCTGTTGTAGAGTTTGTTTATGGCAGAACACCATCAGATTGGCTTCCTTTTTTTGGAGGATAGCATCTTGGTAATATTAGGGATAGCATGATCGATGCACTCGTGTAAGTGCTTATAAAGTGCATTTGTGTAGGATTCAGCAGTCGCACCTCTATTGTCCGTCTGCATGGGTGTCATAAAGTTTGCCACTTTTGTCTTAAGAAGTGTGAAGTTGGCTTTGGAGAAGATTTTTACGGTGGTTTCCCTAATTGGGGTTGGGGGCGGGATGTGAATGTCTAGGGTGATTAGCTTGTGGTCGGATCTGACCAAAGAGGAATTGACCTCTGGTGTGGAACACCGGTTGCCCATGTTGGTAATGACCAGGTCTAGGATATTGCTGCCCTTGGTGGGGGTGTGATTAAGTTGATCCACGGCGTTGGAATTTATGAATTCCAGAAAACGTTGAGCAAAATAGTTGGTACATGAGTAGTTTTCCCATTTAATGGTGGGGTAGTTGAAATCGCCCATTATTAGGGTGTTGGGTGTACCCTAATACTTTCCAGTGTATCAAGAAATGAGTTGGAATCCTGAGGCATGGTTGGGGGTCTGTAGCAAGCTACAATTTGGATTGCGGTCTTGCCCAGAGTTAGTTGCACTTGGATAATCTCTGATGCATTATGCTGTGCTACTAGCCTGGAGGTGTGGATATCCTTAATAAATATGGACATGCCTCCACCTATAGTGCTTCATTCCTGGTTAGGTGGCTGAAAGGTGTGGTATGAATTATAGCCAGTAATGCAGGGGTGCTCCCTGGAGCTTTGAACCAGGTCTCTGTCACTGCACAGATGTAGATGTTCTCCATTTTAAGGAGTGCCTCGAGTGAGTGCATTTTGAGGTTTAGACTTCTAGCATTGAGTAGCATTACCCTCAGATTTTGCTTGCTTGTACCTGTTATGGTGGTGAATTTGTCACTTGAACCTTGCTTAAAAAAGGCACTATAGGGGTGGCAAGTGCCTTAGCCAGTATCTGGAATCCCAAGGGCTACCAGTGCAAGCCATCTCTGGCAAAGCACCGTGGTCTGTCGATCATGTCGTCCCAGGCAGAAAAATACTGGATCCCCTTAGAATGACAACAGAAGCTTAGCCAATTGATGAAGCCAATCATTTTGTCCTTGTACTGTGCTATCAAACATCCTTCTCCTCCGTGGGCTTTGGCCTTGGTTCTTCAGGCCTTAGTTTCACCTCCATTGGAACCCGCAGCATCAGTTGATTTGAAATTCTTGTCATGGAAGACGGCCTTCCTGGTAGCTATCACTTCAGCCAGAAGAGTATCGGAGCGTCAAGCCTTATGTATGAAACCCCCATGCCTAGTTTTTCATAAGGGTAGGGTGCCTCTCAGGACTAACCCTTCTTTCATTCCTAAAGTTGCTTTGGAGTCAAACATTAATCAGTTTATTAATCTGCCTGTATTTTTCCCTAATTTTCAAAATAAAGGGGAATACAAACTTTGTTGGACATTCACAGACAGTTACGCTTTTACTTACATAGGTCTAAACCCTTCCGTAAATCTGATCAGCTTTTTGTTTCCTTTGCTAAACCCTTTTTAGGGAAACCAGTTTCAAAGGTGACTCTTGCTAGATGGATCTCGCTTTGTATTTTACAGGCATACAAAGAACATGGATTACCAGAACCAGAAGGGGTTCATGCTCATTCTACTTGTTCTATGGCTACTTCTGCTGCATTTTGGTCTAGTTTCCCTGGATGACATTTGTTCAGCAGCTACCTGGGCTTCTGCCCACACTTTTATTTCTCATTATAAGCTGGATATGGTGTCTAGAGGAAGGGCTTCCTTTGGCTCTGCAGTGCTCTGGAATATCCTTCCTTAAGGGCCTCCCAAAATTACTGGTAGCTGGGGACTCTGTCCCACAGGTTGATGATTAAATGAAGTTAACTACTTCAGATAAAGAAGTTATGTACTCGCCATAACGTTCCATCTGAGCAGTTAGACTTCATTTATCAGCAACCTTCCCTCCCTCCTTCCCCCTGACTTTGGTTTATATCTGTTTTTGGGCTCAACGTCCTGGGTCTGGTGAGCCTAGTTTGTGTTCTGGTCAGGTGTTTTATAGCTTAGGTTGTGTGTCATGCAGTGGGTGGCAAACTCGATCTGAGGATTGGAAGGAGGTTGCAGTGTAGTATGGGTAAGGGGAGGAGCTTGGAGCTCGAATCTTTAGGTTGGTAAGCTGCTGGCTCGGATCCATATCGGATCCGAAACCAACAGGTTGCTGACAAATGAAGTCTTAACTACTCGGATGGAACGTTATGGTGAGTACATAACTTCTTTTTTTTTATTCTAATTTATATAGAAAACCTACTTTTTCAAATAGCTACTTACATTATTCCAGCTGGCATCCCAGATATCAAAAGAAGGCTGTAGTAAACGGGCAGCTGGTACGTGTTGCCAAAATGGTTTCTAGAAAAGATTATTTTATAAAAGAAGCCAACAAAGTGGTGGATATGTTTTGCAAAAGAGGATACCCCAAAGAATTGTTAGGGTATATCATGAAGTAATTACTAAGAGAAATAATGGGGTATATACACCTATATTGGGACAGCAAAGAATGGAAATTGCAAGTATGGATGACCCCGTGAATGTGAATAATAAATGCATATTAAGTTTTATCACCACTTTTAATTTGGATATTTCAATAATTTTCAAGAGTATTTGTAAAAATTGGGCCTTATTTTTGAAAAGTGATGACATGTTGGAAAAATTAGGTCCAATACTAGAGTGGTTTATAAGAAGGATAGATCTTTAAAAGTGAGATTGGAAAGGAAATTTCAGGTTACGGATAAGAAAGCTCATACTGGTACAAAAAATGTGGTTGTTCCTCATGTTCATACATAAATTCTACAAATATTTTTATATAAGAAGGAAGTATAATGTGAAGGGTTGTTTTTCTTGTAACACATGTAATGTGGTCTATTTAGTACAATGTAATCAATGTCTTTTAAAAGACGAATTTCTGAACATATTTTAGACATTAGGAATAAAAAATGCACAAATGCACTTTAGACACGTGGAAAGATTTGACAATCATAATTTTTTCTTTTTAATCAATGAGCAGGTTAAAAAAGATTTACAAGGGTGGGTTATGGACGAATACTTGAACAGGAGTGAGTTGAGATGGCAAATAATTTTGAATGTCTGTAACCATCCTGGATTAAACGATAGTTGTTCCATTACCCCCTTATTAAAACGTATGCATTACGGCATAAAATAATTACATTTTAAACTTTTGTTCTTATATACACAAGTATTTTTACAAACATAAATATGTATTAGATTATTTGTGTTTTATGTAGTTTGATTCAACTTTGTACTATCACTGTATACAACGTTAATGTTTTTTAATTGCAGCGGTTAGCATTGCCGTCTCACAGCAAGAGGTTCAACGGTTCGATCCTCGGCTGGGGTGCCCTCTGTGTGGAGCCTGCATGTCCTCCCTGTGGTTGTGTGGGTTTCCTCTCTGGGTGCTCTCCCCCCCCCACAAGACATGCTATAGCTGTGGATTGGACAAATTGGCCCTAGGTGTGTGTGTGTGTGTGTGTGTGTGTGCTAATCTTGAGCGGACAGGTGATCCGCTGTGGCGACCCCTAACCGGGAAAAGCTGAAAGAAGAAGAAGATACCACATGACTTTAAACAGGGTTATATATTGGAGTGCATTTTAGTGTGAATTTGTTGTTCTGATGAAGTTTTATACGAAAGCGCTAAACAACTGTCATTAAAGTTTTGTGGTCAATTATTCCTTCTGTTTCCTTGGAGGTTGCCTTCAACCTTTGCTTATAAGTTACACAACATAGAATGATGTCCTTACTAATGTAGACACACTGATGGTCAAAGGCCAGGTTACTATCTACATGCTTTCCCAAAACCATGACTGCTGGGTGCACTCTTAAGGGTGTCTTATCAATGTTGTAATTTCCAGTGGTGTCCATCTTCCCAAAGGATACTCCTGTGTATTTCTTGGCATTGAATTTTAGACTGTGGCTCTGGCACCAGTTATTAGTCTGTGTCAGGCCTACTTGGAGGATATCTTTATCTTTGGGAGGATTCTATGACTGCACTTAGTCATCTGCAAACTTAGTCAGCCAGAGGCCCTTGACTTCAGAGAAATAGATGCCAAAAAAGAGTGGACCCTGTACAGAGCCTGGAAGGACTCCCTATTGAGCAGTCTCTTTGTAGAGGTGGACTCCCCTATCTTAACTTCCTGGGTCCTTTCTGTGAGCCAGCTGGCTATCCAGTGAGTGACATATGGGTTTATACCTAATTTCAGAAGTTTGTATACAATGCCCAAGTGGGGTATTGTGTTGAAGGTCTTGGCCAGGTCAAGCTAGGCAGTTTGTACCATTTTGCCGTCATTCATTGCATTGGTAACCTTCTCAAAAAAATCTACCAGGTTGAGTAAGCATGACCTACCGTTGACAGAAAAACAGACTGGGTTGGATTCAGTGTCTGAAGGTTTCCTATGTCATTAAGTATAATTTCCATGATAATTCTTGCATATGGGACTAGTTAGTCTTATGAATCTGTAGTTACTGGGATCCAGAGATGGCCTATCCTTGTGCAGAGGGATGAAAGTTGCAGTTCTTCATTCATTTGGCATGAAGCCCCTCTGGAGGCTGCTGTTAAATAGTGATTCTAGTGGTCCTGATAGGTCATGTTTTATGCTGTTTAGGAGGCATCCTAGAATATTTTGGATGCCCAGCAATGCAGTGTTCTTGGCCTTAGAGAGTGTATAGAGAGACTTGTTTCCTAGTAATAGTTAGGGAGTTATGTGCAGTGGTATTTAGTGAGGGGGTATATTTGTAGCTAAATTTCTGTCATTAGATTTGCTATGTCTTCTGGCTCAGTATAGGTGGCTCCATTTGCACTTAGTTCAGCACATTGTTATGTGGTTCCTTTGAGGTTATGGAAAATCTGACGAAAGCCCTATGATTATCCTTGGCCTGAAAGGCCATTTTTACCTCAGATTTGGCTTTGGTGGACTTGATTACTTCCTGAGTTGCTTGTTTAGATTGATGTGGGAGTTTTTATCTTGCTGGGCATTGCATTTCCTATTTTTTGCCATAATTTACTTCCTTTTGTTTTACAGCCTGTTGATGATGGCATTCCACCAGAGTGGCTTTGAGGTTGTCATATGATTAACTTGGTAGGTACAGCTGTCTCTCGCATACACTATAGGTTTGTTTATGAATTGGATGGTTGTTAGTAAAAATGAGAAAACTGTTACATTGCTTCAGGAAGCCCATATCCACCAAAATGGCTGTAAAGATTATAGGAAACTGCATATCCATGGTTACAGATCCTTATTGTATAGTCTGTAAGGAGGGTGGTACAAGAGGGGATTACAGCAGGCTAGCTTGGGTGCTGTAAAAGTGTAGACTACAGAGTTTCTGTGAACAGTTCCTTATAGGCAGCATTATTATAAGGGATGGAGGGGTTTGGAATTTTGCCAGTGTGTCACTTGTAGGAAGTTTGCTTTAGAAGTTCCTAAAAGTTCTAAGATTTGCTGGAGTTCCATATTTTATTTTTATTTCAAAAGTGATAGTTTTATGGTTTGACATTACCAGAGAAGACATTACAATGGGAGGACGTTACAGTTGTATGAAGTACTCACTGTAGTGAGTCACTTTTATAATAGTATGACTACCGACAGTTTTCTTTGGATACAGAAAGGAATTTGGATTGCTACTACATTGCAGTACATTGTAATAACCTAACGGGTATTATGGTAGCACTAAGATGTTGGAATTAGTTGTAGGTAGACATTTGCCTTTCTGTCTGGCTTGTCTTCTAGGGATTTTGGGTGCACAAAAATAGAGATGAACTCCTCCTGCAGCCCAGGACATTGGCCTGACATTTGTTTGAAATTAGGGAATAGCAGGTGTCATTCCTGATCTTCTTTGGTAGAAGTAGCGATTGGTTATCAGTACATCTAAAACTTTTTCTGTATTTGAGCACAATGTTGCAGCGGTTAGTGTTGCCACCTCACAGCAAGAGCTTTTCCAGTTTGATTTTCTGCTGGGTTGCCTTCTGTGCTGAGTCTGCATGTCCTCCCTACGTGTTCACATGGGTTTCCTCCAGGTGCTCCGTTTGTTTCCTGCCACATTCCAAAGACATGCATCTGGAACGTTTCTCCCTGGGCCACCACTGAAAATGGGCTCTGTCCCAGTAAACAAATGTTAAAAAAATAAATTAAATTTGGCTTGGACTGGTTGGTTGCATTATTTACATTCCCTTTGGTTTTGCTTATTTTGGCAGAAATGTTTTGAAGTTTGCGATGTCACTAGAAAAGATCACTTACATCATTCAGGGAGTATCACAGTGCCTGTTTTGCTTATGACAGAATAATCTTGTATCCTGTTAAGCCTGTGCAGTTTTCAATAAAAAGACTCCTACTGCCTTCAGTCAGCTGGAGAGTCCTTGACAACTGAACAAAATTGTAGGAGATAACCCACAAAAGAATTCAGACACAAAAAAGGAAAATGTAAAAAAAGCTAGTGATTAATGAACTAGTGTGCAAGCAATAAGAGGTCATGACAACCCTGCCAGTCCCACACAGACCTGAGCAGATTGGCTCCAGTGTGACATTGCCTCATGCACCCTTGGTCCAATTGCCTCCAGTGACCATCTTTCCACCTCCTTAGCCCCTTTGGAGGCAGAAACTTTCCTTACCAGACACTGTGTTTTAGGCATTTGCTGTAGTTGTCAGCCTTTTACAGTCTGTCTGCATCACAGGAGTTGCTGTCTTAACAGGATATTCCTGCTGTTTTGGTGCTTAAGACTTGAAATGGCCCAGATAATTAGCTTATTACTGAACAGAAACATGGCCAGCTGTGAAGGCCTTGCTGTGCCTCTCCAGAGACTGACTGTAAAATGACAGAATGCTCACTATGCTGGTGCCCAATATCTTAGCCCTTAGCCTTGGGAATAGGCTTCTGGCTAAATAAGAGCAGGATTTGATCTCTCTCCCCCTGAGACTGTAGATTCTGAAAAGGAAAATAACTCTCACCCATTCAGGGTAGATATCCTGTCCTTTGGTGCGTGATACTGATGGTGATGATGCCCCCCCTACTACTGATGGACAGATGCAGCTCCTAAATGCTTTATCCCATGCATGGATCCCTTCAAATTATCTATGGTATGATCTCAGTTATTCTCATTAGAGGTAATTTATAATTATTGACCAAGGGATGGGTAAGGTCAATCTATAACTAAATGGGATAGGTTATTTCGAGCACAAAAAAAGGAAATTGGCAAGGCTTAAAATGGCTCAAATGAGCAGCTATCCAGTACTTGTCTATGAACCTATGAGGAGACGGTTTCATTTGGGTTTCTTACGGTGGACATTACTTTTGGAAAGGTACTGAATCAAGTGAAACAGTATTTTAAGTTTGGGGTTCTAGGAGATTTCTGTGATGCACACAAAGTTCTTGGATATTTTGGGTAGACATAAGCTTAGACTTTTCCCATATGTGCTCAGCCTTCAGGAATGCATTTGGAAGCTTGGCCCCTAAAACTGATTCCCATTTTGATTCCCAAAAATGCTTAAAATGGCGGAGGATCTTATCCTTATTAGGGCTAGTCAGGCCGTACCTTCTAAAAGGAAAAGGGACCCTTCCCCTGAAATACTGAGAGAAAAGGATTCTGAGGAGTCTGATTATTCAGATTTTGAAGAGGAACAACAACCTCTTACTGCTTATAAGGATTCAGGTGCAGAGGAATCCATTCCTTCTGCCTTCCCTCCAGAAGAACTTTCTTTTGGGGAAACCCTTCACACCCTCAGGGAACATTTCCACTGGGAGTCCCAGGACTTCCCTCAGTCTAAGAAAAGACTTAGAGTTTCTAGACCTGCCCCAGCACAGACCCTTGACTATTCTCCCTATCTTAGAGGTGGTTGATGATGTCTTCCAAGAATCCAACTTAACTCCTATCGCCCTCCCACCTGCTCCCAGAAAACCTGACCAGTATTACAGAGTACCGGAGTCTCACAAATACCTGTACAGAAATCCTGCTGCAGTCCTGGAGGTCATTACATAGGGACCTAAAGGAGCTAAGGCTAGTTCTGCAAAGAATCCTACTCCTTCTGACAAGGACTCCAGAGCTCTGGACAGATGGGGTAAAAAAGCATACACCTCTGCAACCTTAGTTATCAGAGCACTCCCCTGTCAGTTCCACATGTTAAAATATCAACAACACACTTTGGAACTGTTAAAACAAAAGATTTCAACCTTTCCTGACTGTACCAATTCAAAAGAGCAGATTTACTGCACTCTAGTTGCCAAGTGGCTAAACACACTTTACACTGTGGATATAACGCCTTAGAAGCCTCAAGCAGGGCAGCAGTGTCAGGGTCTGTCATTAGGAGATATAGGTTCATAGGTTCATACTAGGCTGTCTGCCCTGGGGCATTTATAAGCCTAGCCCGATTGTGTTTGGCTTACGCCACCCCTTGATTTGAGTATACTGTGCCCTTTTTAAAGTTTAGTTTACTGTGCCTCTGTCTAATAGTGACACGGAAGTAATCCCCGGGACAAACCTACGATCCCCCATCCACTCATCAAGATTCTTCTTGAAGAGAGTCAGTGAGGTGCTCTGCCTTACATGAATTGGAATTCTATTCCAGAGCGAAGGGAGCCTCTGGGTTATGAATCTGTCCCTCCAGCATGTTCTGTTTATTTCTGTGCTGAGGTTCAAGTCCCTCGAGCGCGTGGCTCTAAGGGATTTAGATTTACTGAGGTGGAGCATGTCCATTAATTCTGGGTTGGACATAGCTTTATATGTCAGGCATAGATCTCCTCGAAGTAGGCGGTATGCAACTGAGTAGAGCTGGAGTTTTTTTAACCGAGCAGCATATGGCATCTGTCCCTTGATCCTCCTGGTTAGGTACTTTTGGGGTCTTTCTAATTGCTGCAGGTGTCAGGTAAGGTACATCCCAAAGGGGGCATTGTATTCTATGATGGGCCTGATGGATGAATAAAGGGGCACGATTACCTCTCTTGATCTAGATGTGAATCCTTTCATGATGAGGTGGGCTATGTAGAAGGTCTTTCTAACCACTTTGGCAATGTGGTTGTCAAAAGAGAGATTGCCATCAACTTGGATCCCCAGATCCCTAATTACTTTCTCTGTACTTAATGGGTTACCACCTATGTGGTAATTTGTGGGCACATTGTTTTTGCCAAAGGGTATGACTATACATATTTTGGCATTTAGCTTTAGACCATGGCTCTGGCACCAGTTATCCGTCTCTGCGAGACCTTTCTGAAGGATGTTTGTGTCAGCTGGAGAGTCGATTATGGCGCCCAGTTTGCAGTCATCTGCGAACTTGGTGAGCCATAGTCCTCCCACGTTGGCCTGTACCTCAGAAAAGTAAATACCGAACAAGAGAGGTCCCAGGACAGAACCTTGTGGGACGCCACTTGTAACGGGTTTCGAGTCTGACATGGCTCCAGCAACTCTGACTCTGTGGGTTCTATCTTTGAGCCAGTTTGCGACCCATCTTGTGACATAGGGGTTTAAATTTAGGCTGGATAGCTTATCTATGATGCCCGAGTGGGGTATTGTATTAAATGCCTTTGCGAGGTCCAGCTAGGCTGTGTGGACTACCTTCCCTTCATCTATGGCCTTGGTGACTGTTTCGAAGAAGTCGACCAGGTTCAAAAGGCAGGATCTGCCCTTGAAGCCAAATTGGGTAGGATCTAGTGTCTGTAGGTCCCCAATGTCTTTGTTTATGAGTTCCATGATGATCCTCTCCATAGCCTTGCATACTAGGCTAGTCAGGCTTATGGGGCGATAGATTCCAGGGTCCGCAGAGGCACCACCTTTGTGGAGTGGGACCTCTGTTGCTGTACGCCATTCTTTGGGCACATATCCTGTAGTGAGGCTGAGATTGTACAGCAGTTTTACTTGAGGGATTAGTTCTTCTTGGAGTTCATGTAGGGCGCAACCGGGGCGCCATCTGGTCCCATGGAAGCAGTGTTTTTGCTTTGGAGAGGCGGCCTTCACCTGAGCATCAGAGATGTTTGGGAGGCTGCACTCTGCCGGGATAGATACTTGCTCTTTTTGGGGGGTGGGGAAGTTTGCACTGAACCTGTCTGCCAGGATATTGGCGATGTCTGTGGGTTCAGTGTATTTTTTGTCGTTTAGAATCAACTCAGAACAAGTCTGGGAGTTGCATCCCAGGTTCCTAACATAACTGAAAAAAGCCTTATGATTGTCTTTAGTGTCCTGTGCAATTTTTCTCTCGAAGCTGGCCTTGGAGGATTTTATGAGGGATCGTAATTTTTTGCTAGTACTGGTCAGAGATGCCTTCCCTTTTAGGGATTTTGCTCTATCGTGTAGTAGCTTCCTCCTTCTGTTGTACAGTTTATTTATGGCTGGGGTCCACCAGACTGGACGCCTGCCTTTGGATGATTGGGTCTTGATTTTGTTTGGGATAGCATGATCCATGTATTTCTGGAGATGTCTGTAGAATGCGTTTATATAGGATTCTGCAGTTTGGGCCATAGTTTCCACTGGCCCTGGGGCCTTGAAGGATTCCACTTCAGTTTTGAATAGTTTTTCACTGTGGTTTTCTGGGCTGGGGGTGGGGTTGGGATATGGATATCCAGTGAAATTAATTTATGGTCTGATCTTACCAATGAGGGATATCCTTCTAGTATGGAGCATAGAGTCCCCATGTTGGTAATGATCAGGTCTAGTATGTTATCTCCTCTTGTGGGAGTGGTGACTAGTTGTTCCATAGCATTTGAGTTTATAAATTCCAGGAACCTTTGGGCTAAGGTGCTGGGGCTTGAGTAATGCTCCCAGTCTGTTTGGGTAGTTGAAGTCGCCCAATATAATGGTGTTCTGAGAGATCTTAGTGTTCTCCAATGATCATCGTGCATACAGCTGCAATCATTACAGATGGGTTATCCTGCCGTCAGGCGAGTCCTCGGTCGGCCGAATTCCAAAGTCTAGGTCCGGCGTCGGTTGTCGTCGCTTCTTCCCTGACGTCAGTGCGGCAGGGGTATAAAAGAGGCAGCCGATGCCATCTTCTTCAGTCTTTCTTGCAGCGCGGTGCCCGAAGCAGAAGCAGTTCGCAAGTGCCGGTCGGCCATCTCCTGAGATTTACGAAAATATTTCAGCCGAAGTCTTCTTGAATGCTAAGTACCCCGTTGGGGAAACTTTTCTTGCCGCAGACCGATGTCAGACAAAGTTAATAATTGCATTTCATGTGGGAAGCAAATACCGCATAAGGATTTCCACTCTTTCTGTATACCTTGCTTAGGCCCAGACCACGACGTCTCGGCCTGCCGTTTTTGTGCTAGATTCAACAAGCGCACTATTAAGCGCCGGGCGGAGTTCGCCCTTCACTATTTTGGTAAAAAATTTAATTATGTCGTCGGATACTCCGACTCCAGTTTTGAGTAAAAGATGCAAAGATAAGGACTGACATACGAGGTCCGCACCGACTACTGACACCACGCTAAGGCCGACTACCGGTTCTCTGGTTCTCAGCGAGGTGCCTACGCAGCCCCTGAGTACCGATGACACTACAATACCGGTGTCTTCAGTACCCGAGGTCGCAGGCTCCTCAGTCCCCATTCCTACTGCAGATACCGACGCCACTCTTGGCGGGGAAACTCAGAGTTTAGACAGGCCTGCCATTTCTCAAGGCGTCTTCAGGCCTTCCTCCTTCTCTATTAAAGGTTTCACTAAATCTAAAGCAGCTACGAAAACCAAAAAAACAGGGACCTCAGACCCCCTCTCAAGGCCCCGTGCCTAAAAAACAGGGACCTCAGACCCCCTCTCAAGGCCCCATGCCTAAAAAACAGATGCTCAAAATGGCTGAGGATTTGATTACTCTTATCAGGGGTTCTCACCCCCCCTCTGACAAAAGGCCCAGATTAGAGGAAGACTACCCTTCCTCAGATTAAGCCTCTATTACCTCTGAACATTCTGAAGACCAGGATTATGCCTATTCTACTTTCGAAGACTCTGATGCAGAGGAGTCTATTCCCTCTGTCTCCCCCTGAGGACTACTCTTTTGGGAAACCTTACATACATTGAGGGAACACTTTCACTGGGAAGGCCAAGATTACTCGGATTCCAAGAAAAGGCTCAGGGATTTTCTTTTGCTCCCCCAGCATAGGCCCCTGGCTATCCCTCCTGTTTTAGATATATTGGATGATGTGTACACAGAAGCCAGCCTTAATCCAGATTCTTTGCCTCCAGCTCCTGTTAAACCAGACAGGTATTACCAGGTTCCTGATTCACACCAGTTCCTATACAAAAGCCATACTGCTGACCCAGAAACTATTTCACAGGGTCCCAAGGGAATTAAGGCCTCTACTGCTAAAAACTCATTACCTTCAGAGAGAGATTCCAGAGCTTTAGAAAGGTGGGGGGAAAAAGGTGTACACCTCGGCCACTTTAACCATGAGGGCATTAAACTGTCAATTCCATATGTTAAAGTATCAACAGTTTTTGTTATCTAAGTTGAAAAGCAAAATGATACAACCAGAACGACCAGATTTAAAAGAGTTGCAGGTTTTGTTGCATGGTGCAGAGCAAGTGGGTAAACATACCTTGCAGTGTGGTTTTGATGCTTTAGAGGCCTCATGTAGAGCTGCTGTTACGAGGTCTGTTATATGTAGGCATGCTTGGCTCAAAGAGCAAGCCTTACCAGATCATGTCAAAGCTAAATTATTAGATGCACCTCTTCAAAAAGATGTATTGTTTGGTGTTAAACCTGAGGAGGTACTAAAGAAAATGGAGGAAAAAGTGAAATCAATGCAAACAGTGAAAGATTTCCTGCAGGTACAACCTCCACGTTTCAGCAGAAACTGGCCTTCAGAAAATTGGTCCTTTCCAGCCACGGACAGACCTCAAAGGGGCAGATACAGACGCCCAAGGGGAGAGGGCAACCTCAAGGATCTTTCAGAGCCAGACAGTGGCAATCACCAACTCCAAGAGGTGGAGAAGATAGATCAGTCATTTAGAAAACAGACACAATGACTTCCCCCTATACCTGCTAAGCAAAGCTTTAATGGCAGCACCTTTGGGTGGAAAACTGGCATTATTCTCAAAAAATCGGCATATTATTACAAAAGACAAATGGATTCTGGACATTATAGACAGAGGCTACAGGTTCCACTTTCACACCCTTCCAAAAATGAGAGGCATGCCAAACCTGCCACAAAATCAAAGGGCAGAGGCACAAAAACAAATTTCAGCTCTCATGGACATGAAAGCGATTCAAGAGGTACCTGCAAAAGAACAAGGTCAAGGGTTTTATTCCAGACTATTCCTGGTACCAAGGAAAGACAAAGAAGGGAGACCTATCTTAGACCTATCCATCCTAAACACATATCTACAGGTACCAAAATTCAAGATGCTCACATTACAGCAGCTTCTTCCCATGCTGGGCAAGGAGTCTTGGCTGGTAACATTGGACCTCAAGGAGGCATACCTGCATGTCCCTATCAGACAAGATTGCAGAAGATACCTCAGATTTCTTGCAGGCTCAACCCATTATCAATTCTCTGCATTGCCCTTTGGCTTATCTACTGTGCCCAGAGTGTTTACGAAATGCCTGGCATCAGTAATCGCCTTCTGCAGACTACAAGGAATACAAATCTACCCATATCTGGACGACTGCCTGATCCAAGCAGACAGCAAGGACATTCTACTGAAACACCTGGCGTTTGTAATAAAACTGTTGAACTTTCTGGGATACACAGTCAACAAAAAGAAATCAAACCTAATACCCTCTCAACAAATAATTTTCCTGGGTGCCAGCTTGAATACAACCACCCAGATGGCCTACCTCACGCCAGACAAACAAGGGCAACTGTCTCAATACTTCAGCAAAATGGCAACCTTCACCAGGCTGACTGCAAGGAAAGTCCTGCAGGCTCTGGGATTCATGGCATCTTGCATCCTACTAATCCCATGTGCAAAGCTGCATATGAGGAAACTTCAATGGTACCTAAAAAACTTATGGTCTCAACACACCCACAGCTTGGAAACAATTATACCACTCATTCCATGCCTTCAAAAGGAATTTCTGTGGTGGGCTCAAGCATGCCAAAGAAACACAGGTCTCCCTTTCTGTGTACCTCAAGCAACTCAAATCATCACAACAGACGCCTCAGACTACGCCTGGGGAGCACACATGACAGATCAGTGCATTCAGGGAAAATGGTCCCAAAAAGAGAAGCACCTACACATCAACCAAAAGGAAATGTTAGCCATGCAAAATGCTATTATGACCTTCAAAGACCTACTGCATCTAGGCCAGCTATTGACAAGGACAGACAACACCACAGTGATGTGGTACATAAACAAACATGGGGGAACTCATTCATACCCCCTGTGGAGGCAAGCCATGACCCTATGGAACACAGCACTGGAATTGCAAATTCAACTACAGGCACAATTCCTGCAAGGGAAGGAAAACACTCTGGCAGACAGCCTAAGTAGAAATATGACAGATCCACACGAATGGAAGTTGCATCCTCAAGTTTTCACAAAGATAACTCGGGCATGGGGACAGCCAGACATAGATCTCTTTGCTACCCACAGAAATTACCAGTTGAAAAAATTTTGTTCAAGGACCTATCGTCCACAGGCCTGGAAAGTGGACGCACTTTCTTTCAATTGGACAACGTTGACAGTTTATGCCTTTCCGCCTCTTCCTCTGCTGCCCAAAGTTCTATTAAAAGCCAGAGCAGAGGCCGAAAATGATTCTCATTGCTCCAGACTGGCCAAGACAACACTGGTATCCGCTCCTGAAGAGCCTGACACATTCCCCACCATGGATCCTACCTCTAGTCCCTCTTCTGTTGTCCCAGCACAACTACAAGACCCTTCACAGCCAGCTCAAAACCCTAAATCTAGCTGCATGGAGAATTCCTTGATTTCCCAACAGACCCTCCTCTCCAAGGAGGTGCAGGATGTCATCTTGGAGGCCAGAAGACCTTCTACTAGAAAAGCCTACTCCGCCAAATGGAAACGATTTTGTGCCTGGAATCAAGAAAAGGGCCAGAATCCTTGGGTAATAAATTTACCTCAAATTTTACAGTACCTAGCTGAGATGTTAGACAGTGGACTTTCCTTCTCCTCCATCAAAATCCATGCTTCAGCCATTTCTGCTCAATACAACACAGATCCTCCTTTATTCTCTCATCCTCTCTTAAGGCAGTTCCTCAGAGGGGCAAAGAATATAAAACCCCCAAGGAAACCACCAGTCCCTGCTTGGGACCTCAACCATGATTGGAAAAGCTGACCCTTCCTCCCTTCGAGCCAGCTTCTTCAACAGAACTACAATACTTGTCATGGAAAACAGCCTTCCTTCTGGCTATCACCTCAGCACGCAGGGTTTTGGAGCTACAGGCCCTCATGGCTGTGCAACCTTTCATCATTTTCCATCAGGACAGAGTTTCCTTACGAACCAACCCTACCTTTATGCCAAAGGTAGTATCCAGTGTAGCTTTGAATCAGACTATCCACTTACCTACCTTTTATCCTAATCCACAAAACAAAGGGGAAAGACTACTACATTCCTTGGACATTCACAGACAACTTCGTTATTATTTGGACAGGACAAAGCCATTCAGGAAATCCGAGCAACTCTTTGTGTCCTATGCTACAGGTGCTCAAGGAAAGGCAATTTCCAAACAGACAATCTCAAAATGGATAGCCCACTGCATACGCTTTTGTTACTCATTTCATGGAAAAACTGTGCCTACAAGCATCAGATCCCACTCCACCAGGGCCACAGCTACCTCTGCAGCTTTCCTCAGGGGGGTTCCTACCAAGGACATTTTGGAAGCAGCCACTTGGAGTTCAGTGCACACTTTCTCCAAGCACTATCACCTTCCACTATACTCTAAATCTAGAGCGGGATTTGCCACAGCAGTCTTGCTCCTCCTAGTTCCACTTAGTGCCTGCCACCCCTACTTAGCTTTGGGATTCTTCCCATCTGTAATGACTGCAGCTGTATGCACGATGAACATAGTACAGTTTTGTACCTACCATAAATGTAAATGTTCGAATGCTCATACAGCTGCAGTCCAGGTTACCCCCCCTCCTTCCCCTCTTAGGACAGGCCTTATGACAAACACCTTCTCATACAACCTATTTGGGGTATTCTTTTATGGTGTATTTGCTTGCAACTAATGTTTTTTGATTATTCTATATTGCATGATTACATAAATTTATGTTTTGCCTTCCTCCTGGGGGCACCTGACATCTGGGGCAAAAAAAAACTGAAGAAGATGGCATCGGCTGCCTCTTTTATACCCCTGCCGCACTGACGTCAGGGAAGAAGCGACGACAACCGATGCTGGACCTAGACTTTGGAATTCGGCCAACCGAGGACCCGCCTGATGGCAGGATAACCCATCTGTAATGACTGCAGCTGTATGAGCACTCGAACATCTACATTTATGGTAGGTACAAAACTGTAGTTTTTCAGGCAAGCCGAGTGGGATTCCTGACTTTGAGAGGGTGGTCTGTAGGATGCTATAAACTGAAAAGCAGTCTTGCCCACTGTCAGTTGCACATGGATGGTCTCCGATACTTCGTGCACTGCCACTAAACTGGAGGTATGGATATCCTTGATAAATATGGAAACTCCCCCTCCTTTTGTGGTTTGGTCCGGGTTTTGGGGCCGAAAAGCATGATATGAGGTACAACCTGGTAGTGCTGGGGTGCTCTCTGGAGCTTTGATCCAGGTTTCTGTCACTGCACAGATATCGATGTTCTCCATACTGAGGAGAGCTTCGAGTGCATGCATCTTGAGGTTAAGACTTCTGGCGTTTAGCAGCATTACCCTTAGTTTCTTGTTCCTTGTGCTGTCTATGGAGGTGGGTTTGACTTTTGAGCCTTGCCTAAAAAAGGCACTATGGGGGTGGCAAGAGCCTTTGCCAATATCCGAAAGCCCAGGGGTGACAAGTGCAAGCCATCCCTAGCGAAGCAACGTGGCTTGTCGAGCATGTCATCCCAGGCTGACAGACACTGGATCCCCTTTGAATGACACCAACATTTTAGCCAATTGTTAAAATCGATCATTTTGTCTTTATACTGTGGCATCATTCTAGGTGAGGATAAGATGCTGCTCAAGGTCAGGGTCATACCGGCCTGGGCTACATGATCAGAGAGCTCCTCTGTCTCTTTTTCATGTAGTCGAGGGAGGTACGTCTCAGGTCATTCACGCCAGCATGTACAATGACTGAGTCATATTTGTATTTGCTTTGGAGTGACCTGAGTGCTTGCGTTATGTGGCGGATCCTAGCACCTAACAGGCAGCTCACTGTGACCTTCTCTTTATTCAGCCCGGTGAGCGGGACATCAGTGTGTCTGACAAATAGAGTCACCTATTACAAGGGTATCAGGTGTGTTATTCAGCCTTAAGGGCTGTGACTGCTTGGCACACTGACTTTGTGTGCTATGTGTTGTACGTGTTTTGTTTTGGGGTAGCGTTTGCTTGGATGTCTGCTTTGGAGGTCTCTGTTGCTTAGGTAGATTTTTATTTAGAGCCTCCGAGTATGTTTTTGTGTTTTTATGTGTTTGGTTCGCTGTTGTTGTGGGACTGTGTGATACTGGAATTGTGTTGTGTGAGGTTACCTTCTCCTCCTGACTGGTTACACCAGTTTTGAGATGAGAGAGCTCAGCCTCCAGTTTTGCTATATGGTTGCATCTCTCACATATATTAGAACCTGTTTGGAGGAGGAGAGGGTTGTCCGT
The DNA here is from genome assembly GCF_019279795.1 of Protopterus annectens. Taxonomy (NCBI): domain Eukaryota; kingdom Metazoa; phylum Chordata; order Ceratodontiformes; family Protopteridae; genus Protopterus; species Protopterus annectens. Next base: position 621,543,913 of record NC_056751.1, on the reverse strand, counting down.
GTACATGAGACAGTTGTAACATTGCCTCAAAATTCCCAGATTCACCAGCTGGACTGGAGAGGAAACCAGTGACTGACCTTTGGACATGCTAGAGTAATATAGGGAACTGAATTAAAACGGACCAATAGGGGACAAGGTAATTGTAGAGAGTATAAGAGTAAGTAGTGCTTATGGTTTATTAGTGCTAACTTGTAAGATTACTTATTTGGACCAGTGAGGGGCCTTAGAATGAGAATATGGTGTTTAATTTGAGAGATAGAGCAGTTCTAAGGGAAAAAGTGAAGAGACAGACTTTGTGGAGCCAGGAATAGTTTAAACCCAATTAGGCGACGCTGCCCGATGTTGCACTATGCGCAAAAACGCGCAAAACCACACAAAAGAGGGTTTTAAGAGAGGGAGATCAAGGAGTTTGGAATTGACCCAAAATGGCCAATAAAACTACAGTTTCAAGGCAGTAACCACTCCCACAGGGGCAGGCAGGCTGCTCAATGTTTATCACTGCCACTGATGAACACAGAGACTTCCCTTTAGCCCAAGCAAACAGTGGCCTCCAAGAAACTTACAAACAGTTCAGAGCAGCAGATCTGTAACTGAACTTTTTTAAATCTCAGAAAAGTGGAAAAAAGCAAGTTTTTTTTTTTTTTAAGGAAAGCAGAGGATGTTAAGTTGTCAATCTCGCCTTCATTCTTGCTTGATGGGTTCGGAGCCGATCCCTCGGGCCTTGCTAAGCTCGAGAGTCTCTTTTACCAGCTCGAGGCAGCCCCATATCCCATGATGCAAGGCAGTAAGTACCCAGATCTCGTTTGCCGCTTAGGAGGTCTTCTTTTTGCCAGCTCCTGGTAAGTTGTTCACTTTTGTGAGTTTAAGCCCCTTTAGTCTAAAAAACTTTATATATATAGTTTTAACTCTAGTTTATACCTTTTCTGACAGAAATTTCCTGTCTCCGTTAATTTTTAGTTAGTCTATCTTAAAACCCTATCCCATCCCCCCCCTGTTAGGGTGTGTGTGTATTGGTTTTATACAATACCTTTTGGTATTTTATTAAGTTATTTTTTGACTGGTGTGTGTGTGTGTGTTTTTCGGCACCATGTCAAAGGAGAGGGTCTCAGGTTTTAAGAAGTGTGACTCGTGCTGTCAGAAAATGTCTCTGACAGACGGTCACACTTCTTGCCTGTATTGTCTGGGCCCTCTTCACCTGCAGGACTCCTGTGCTATTTGTCACTCCTTCAGCCAGAGAGTCCTGCAGGAGAGACATAACAAACTGGTTCTTAGGGGCCTTCTTAAGCCGGAGGGCTCTCCGGCTAAGTCGGCTCCACCAAAACCAGCAAAAGTTTCCAAGGCCCAGGCTTCTGTTTCTAAGCCTGCGGCCTCGGCTCCGACTGCATTCGTGCTGAGTCGAGATCGCTCGGCTGGAGCCGATTCTGGCTTGATAGCCTTCGCACCGATGGCTATCGGTGCCGAAACTGTATTGTCCGCCGATGTCGGCCCCGATCGGCTCCGACACCCATGTGGCACAGGCATCGGTGTCGGCTCCGATCGGCTCCGACACCGTTACTTTGGTGGCTGTATCGGCTCCGGCTGGAGCCGATACATCGGCGTTCTGTCGGCTCCGAGAAGTCGGCGCCGACAGGATCTGTATCGGCTCGATGGCTCATTCCAGGAAGAGGTCGAGGTCTCCTTCCTTGGAGCCGATACTTCGGCTCGGCTTCACCTCTTCTATCGGACGGAGCCATCGGAGCCAATCTTCAAGGTCATCCAGGTTGTCAGATCATGACCTAGAGAGAGTGGTCAGTAGATTACTCAAGTCACAGGTACTGGCCCAAATGTTACACAGTCCGTCTCAGCAGGCGACTGTTGGTCCACACCCGTTACAATTCCTCCTTCAACTCTACCCCAGAGTTTGGAGTTGGAGTCTTCGGGCATGGTTACTGCTACGGCTGGAGGACGGATACCCCCTTCTGTTCCTTCAGCCTCTACTCTTATCTCCTCTTCCTTAGAGGGATTCGTGGTCGGGCTTCCATGGTCTCCTCCGAGGGGTGAGTGGCATCGGACCCTTGTCCGAGCCGCTCTTCCCTTGGAGCCTCGGCCTTGGTGAGCTCGGCTCCGACATCTGCCTCGGAGGCTTCCCTTCGGTGGTCCCTGGAGTTCCTAGCTCTTGGCGGGTTCTCGGACCTGCCTGGGAGGGGGAGCCTTCAAGGTGATGAAGAGTGTACTGGCCACTGGTATCAGTCAGCAGTCTGTGCCCCTAGCTGCTTGCTCTATAGTACCTGTTGACATCTCTGCCACTTCTCTTGCTACAGGACCCAGAGATCCTCCGCCTCAGGTTTCCCCATTGGGAATTTCCCCTCTTCCGAGGATTCTCCTGATGTTTCGGGAGATCCTCCTAGGAAGAGGACTTGTAAGAGGAAGCATGTAGACTCCCGAGTCTGTCACTTGGATACTGACTTTGATGAGTCAGAGGGATCCCCTAGATCCCCTCTGAGGATGTCTCCTTCTCAGACATCCTAGAACTTCTGAAACAGAGGGAAACTGGCCCACCAACAATCCCTCTGAGGATGAGTCAGTATACCTAGAGGCGTTTGGATCTCGGCCCTCCACCTCCTGGGTATCTCCGCTTCGACCCCTTATGCAGGTGATTGCACGAAGGCGTGGGCAGCTCCTGACTCTGTAGAGCCAGTCCCTAGGAGGCCTTCAAAATTTATCGCTGCCCGGAGCGACAAACAATTCCTTACTAAGGGTGTCCCGCTGATGCCATGGTGGTGGCTGCGGCCACCAAAAGAACTTGCAGATCCTTCCGTGCCCGTCCATCCTCCTAATAAGGACTCTAGGACCATGGATAGGTGCAGTAAGCGGATGTTTTCATCAGCGACCTTTGCTATGCGTCGCTGAATTACCTATGTCACTTCACCAGACTCCAAAGGGATATCCTGAAGGAGCTGGGAGAAGTAGTTCAGGATCCTACAGCTGCAGGGGCTCAAGAAAAATTGCTTCTCAGCTAGGAACCCTCAATTCCATTGCAAACTCTTCCATGCGGCTAATATCTTATGCTGCGGATGGGCAGTAGAGCCACAGGCACAGGTGTGGCTCTTAGGCGCCAAGCCTGGATGCGGCTATGTGATTTTGGATCCCTTTAAGGCGTCCTTCACAAATTCTCCCTTTGATGGGTCAGCTTTGTTTGGCCCTCAGGTGAAGGAAACCTTGACCAGGTGCGAGCAGGACGGCAAGACTCTTTCTGCTGTTGGAGTCCGTTTTTCCACCCCTTCTAGGCCTTATCCCAAAGGACAGAAGGGTGGGAAGATGTATTTCCGTAAATCCCAAGGAGTCACGCCGGATTCACGTGGTCAGTTTACCCCTAGAGGCAGAGGGGGTAACAATAACAGACGCCGCTCTAGAGGCAGAGGGGTCCAAAACCAGGGAAACAGGGAGCCTCTCTCTGACAAGCCCTTTCAGCATCCCTGAGGTGTTGCCCGGCTGTCCCTCCTTGGAGGCAGTCGGGGGAAGATTATCACTGTACCCAGAAGCCTGGCATTCCCTCACTCGAGACAGATGGGTACAGTCGATCATATCCAAGGGTTACATGATTCCTTTAGAGGAAACTCCTTTCACCTCAAATTCCCTTCCTGATGTACCACCGGTCTAAGGGACATTGCAGAGTTAGAAATCAAAACTACTGCAAAAGAGCCATTCAGCCAGTTACAATAGACCATTCAGAGCCCGGAATCTACTCAAGGTTCTTTTTGGTCCCCAAAAAGACGGGAGACTGGAGACCAATATTGGATCTCAGCAGACTCAACAAGTCTGTCAAGAAGACAAGATTCCGAATGGTCACTCTTCAGTCAATTCTACCCTTCTTACAGAAGGACAACTGGATGTGCTCAATAGATCTTCAGGATGCGTACTATCATATCAAAATTCACAGACGCTCCAGGAGATTTCTCCGCTTTCGGCTGGGGTCCAGTCATTTCCAGTTCAGAGCCCTGCCCTTTGGTCTCACTACAGCCCCAGAGTGTTCACCAAATGCATGGCAGTGGTCACGGCTCACCTGAGACGTCAAGGATTCCAGGTGTTTCCGTATCTCGACGACTGGCTCCTGTCAGCCACCACCAGACATCAGCTTATACAAGCCAGGGATTACACAATAGACCTTTGTTCTCATTTGGGCATCTCAATCAACTTCGAAAAGTCATCCTTATCGCCCTGCCAGTCTATTACCTTCATAGGCGCAAACTTAAACACTGTTCGGATGTCAGCTACCCTTACAGAACAAAGAGTTTCAGACATTCAGACTCATGTCAGGATCATTCTGGCCAGCAAGAAAATACAGGCCAGAATGGTTCTGAAGGTATTAGGTCTCATGGCTGCGGCCATTACACTTCTTCCCCTGGCTCGATTCTACATGCGCCTTCTTCAATGGATGCTGTTCACACAGTGGTCATACCAGCAACTTCCAATGCGTCACCAGATTCTGGTGACACAAACATGCAAAGAACATCTTGCTTGGTGGATCACATCGTCTCAGGTTCACCAAGGCAGGTGCTTTGTACCTCCGTCCCCGATAGCCACTGTCACCACGGATGCCTCCCTGATCGGGTGGGGGGGTCATTATCAGGGCAGGATGGTTCATGGGACGTGGCAACCGTTCGAGTACCATCTGCACATAAATGTCCTGGAGATGAGAGCAGTGCTTTTAACGTTGCAAGCCCTCAACGACTTTCTTCCCGTAGGGACAATTGCAGTCCACACAGACAACATGTCTGTAGTTTGGTATATCAACAAACAGGGCGGAACCAAGTCCTACCCCTTGTGTCGAGAAGCTCAGACTTTGGCAATGGGCGATCTCCTCTCATCGGTTTCTGGTAGCAACGCATATCCCTGGGAAAACCAACATTATAGCGGACAGATTGAGCAGAGCTATCCTCATGCCTCACGAGTGGTCTCTCAAGCAATCTATAGCGGAAGAGATTTTTCTGGAATGGGGTCGTCCATGTTGCGATCTTTTGCTACTCCCAAAACAGCAAATGTCCAGACTTCTTCAGCCTCTTCCTCTATCAGGCCATCCCCAGAGACGCTCTGACCCAGGATTGGCCCCAGGGACTTCTTTATGCCTTCCTCCATTTCCTCTGATCCCTCAGGTGATCCAGAAAGCTACCGTTTGAGAGCCAAATTGATGCTCATTGCCCTTACTGGCCTCGACAAGTTTGGTTCCCGTTCCTCCATCATCACCTTTTGGTGCAGCCGTGGCATCTGGACCCAGTGCCAGATCTACTGATTCACCAATCTGGTCAGCTGCACCGGTCAATCCCTTCTCTCAACCTCACAGCATGGTTGCTCCACTTCCTTCCTTAGCCAGGCTTCCTTTGATCTCCAACCCAGTTAGAGACATCATAGTAGCTTCACTAAAATCCTCTACCAGGAGGATTTACACAAGCAAATGGAACGTTTCTCTTATTGGGCTAAGGCCCAAAATATTGATCCTTTTACTGCCCCTGTTCAGGCAGTTCTGGACTTCTTAGCAGAGATTTTTCATGCAGGCTCCTCTTCTTCCACAGTCAGAGTTCAATTGGCTGCTATTTCTAATTTTCATGTCGGGATAGCAGATCATAATATTATGTCCCATAGGCTCTGCAGGGCCTTCTTGAAAGGAATTTTCCTACTAAAGCCTCCAATCAGGAATCCTCCTCCTCAGTGGGATCTAAATTTAGTGCTGACATCCTTGATTCTTCCCCTTCGAGCCAGCTGTTTCTTGTTCCTGAAATATCTTTCTTGGAAAACTTTATTCCTAGTGGCTATTACATCTGCCAGGAGGGTGTCTGAACTTCATACTCTTTGGTTCGACCCTATTTGGTTTTCACAAAGACAGAGTATCTTTGAGAACTAATCCATCCTTTTACCTAAGGTCGCTTCAAAGAACAATCTGAATCAATCCATTGATCTCCTGTATTTTTCCTAACTATTCAGATAGAGCTGAACAAAAGCTACATTATCTTGACGTCCACCGTCAACTTCGATATTATTTGGACAGAACAAAAAATTTAGAAAATCTGATCAACTTTTTGTTTCCTATGCGGATAATAAAAAAGGCCTTCCTGTTTCTAAAGTGACTTTGTCCAGATGGCTTTCTTCGGTCATCACTGAAATTTATACTCTCAGGGGAAAACAGCTGTGCTCAAAACCTAAAGCACATTCAACTAGGAGTTTAGCTACTTCTACAGCTTTTCAAGCTAGACTTCCTTTGGACACTATTTGTGCAGCGCCACTTGGGCCACTCCTCACACTTTTGTTTCCCATTACAAATTGGACTTGGCCTCCAGGGACAGAGCCAGTTTTGGCTCTACAGTCCTCAAGAGTTTGTTCCATTGAGCCACCCAGGATAGAGGTGCTAGGGACGCGGTCCCATCAAGCAAGAATGAAGGCGAGATTGACAACTTAACATTAAGTTATGTACCTACCATAACGTTCCATGTTAGTTGTCTTCTCTGCCTTCTTTCTCGACCCTCCCTCCTTCCCCTGGCCTGGACAGACCTTGTATAAGAAACTATTATGCTAAAGACCATTCAGACCTGGTCCTTTTCCATCTGTAAGTTTCTTCTTCCTTTGGGAAGTATTTTATGCTTGGTATTATTGCCCTTTGGCAACAAACGAGATCTGGGTACTTACTGCCTTGCATCATGGGATATGGGGCTGCCTCGAGCTGGTAAAAGAGACTCTTGAGCTTAGCAAGTGCAGTGAGCCGAGGGATCGGCTCCGAACCCATCAAGCAAGAAAGAAGGCGAGAGAAGACAACTAACATGGAACGTTATGGTAGGTACATAACTTCTTATTCACAAGTATCAACAAGTTAGAACAGTGCAGTAAATGACCCCACACTTGAGTGCTAGGCCAGAGACAGATAAAATGCAAGTTTTAAGAAAAAAAACGATTTTAAAAATAAGTGTAGGCAGGAAATTCAGTAATCAGCTCTAGGTTGTGTTCTAAATTCAGTTACCAACACAGAAATCAAGTTTAACAAGTCAGAAAATGCTCAAAAGTAGGCGGCAATGCAGGAAAACGTAATAAATAATCTGAAGCAAAATACTTAAAATCTCAAAAGTGGCGCCTTTCTTCTCTCAGCATTTTCTCCTCTTGGTGGGTGCTTCACCAACAGCCAACAAGTCCAAAAAGATGCCAAAACCACGAGACAATCGGGTTTTAAGAGAGGGAGATCAAGGAGTTTGGAATTGACCCAAAATGGCCAATAAAACTACAGTTTCAAGGCAGTAACCACTCCCACAGGGGCAGGCAGGCTGCTCAATGTTTATCACTGCCACTGATGAACACAGAGACTTCCCTTTAGCCCAAGCAAACAATGGCCTCCAAGAAACTTACAAACAGTTCAGAACAGCAAATCTGTAACTGAACTTTTTTAAATCTCAGAAAAGTGGGGAAAAAAGCAAGATTTTTTTCTATGGTATTACAAATGGATATGCATGGTTGAAGGAGCATCCTCTCCCTGATCATGTCATATCTAAACTACTTGATGCGCCCTTGGATAAGGACCACTTGTTTGGAGTAAAAGCAGAAGAGGTGCTTAACTCATTCACTCCGGAGCAGTTGGGAAAATGCTGCCTGCTTACTTCCACCATAGGGAGGGAGATCAAGGATCAACAGTGCAGCCTGAGCTCATTTCCAGAAAATCCATTTGTAATACCATACAGAAAACAAATGTTCATAACGTTTTAACTAAGAGCTAGACTAAAAATGTAAATACGGAAGTTGTTCAGTAGACACTGACCGTTCCAACAGTGTAAATGTTGATATTGCGTATTAAAGTCATTATTAAATATTTGGCTAACAATGCTGATATTGTGCATATTTTTTACCTTTTTGAAAAAGCAAAGCACAATATCTTGGTCAATGTACCATGTTGTAGACCCAGAAAATGTGTATTTAATTTGTATGAATGTCTGCTTTAAAATGATACCTTAACCATTACTGTGTGATGCTCCGTTACAGAGATATTCACAGTAATATGATTAATATAATATTTCTCATAACTGATAAAGCATAATATCTCATCACCTATAACAGACCGAGGCTACATATCAGTGAACAAGTTGTGTGGCTCAATGTCAGCTTGAAAATGATGCATCATTTATGTCATCACCATGCTCCCTTGCAAAGATGTGATCATAATAATGAGAAGTATTGGAAATGTATAGTTTTCATAATTCTACAAGACTAAACAAACTGTGATATCTGTACATGTGTACAGTGCACAGACACAGTTTTTATCATGTTGTAAGGAGTAAACTCTGTCTTCAAAATGAGGTATTACTTAGCACATTCAGATGCTCCCTTGCAAAGTTATTTACCAAAATACAAAAAGATTCATATCTTTCATAACCTTGGTCCTAAAACTGTGATATCTGTACATATGTACAGCATACAGACACAGTTCTTTTATCATGTGGTAAGTACTAATACTGTATTCAGAATGAGGTATCACTTAGCACATTGACAACTTCCCTAGGAAAGGTACGTACCAAAATATGAAAAAATATCATAATTCTCAAGTCCTAAACAAACTGTGATATCTGTACATGTGCACAGCCCACGAGCACAGTTCTTTTACCATGTTGTGAGGACTGACACTGATTTCAAATGAGGTATTGCTTAGCATGTTGACATGTTCCCTAGCAGAGGTACAATTGCAATTCTTTTACTGTGCCTAAGTAGTGAAAACGGTTTTCATGAAATGTAATCGACTTTCACTTACCGTACTGCTCCTACTTGGTCATGGTTGTTTTCAATCTTTTGTCACAAGGTGCATGTTGGCAATATGTCATGCATTGCTGCCATCATGCCATTGTGCAGATCACTCAAGAACCATTCAATGCCATCTTCATTTAAGTGAACTCCGTCATTTCTAAACAGTTGATCATCTTCTACAGTGATGCTGATGTGGCTAATTGTAGGTCCGCCGACCCTGAGTATCAATCCACGCATGAAACCATTCTGCAAGTTGTAGTATTTGTTCTTGCCGGAAGCATGTCTGGAAGCTCCGTGAATGTAGGAATGGCCGCACACCCACACTCACTTGTCTTTCCCCTGCTCCTGAAGCCATGTCAGTGTCCCAAGGTAGAAGTACCTGCACAGAGAAGAAATGCAAGTCTGTTACTGATGATGTTTGAGGGATTTATTGCATTACTTACAACATGTATGTGTATATAATGTTCATTACCTTGTTTGCCTGCTGGAACCTTCACTGCTAGGCATTATTCTTTTGGTTCATTATTTGAAAAGATGATGCAGAGGTACATACTTAACCGCCTGAAAACCAGCAGCTCACACACACAATCAGATTACTAGTAGACACATATCATTGTAAACATACATAGTCTTCATGTAGCCAACATACTGCATGAGTGGAAACTGACCAGGGGCTACAGACAAGGGCGCGTGTAAAGCGAAAAAGCAGGGTAAGGACTGCCACTCCACTAATGAACTCAGGACAGGCATGGGACTTGTGCATCTAATGTGTCCGATACCTGTGCTGGTTACCCACTCAAACTGCTGATAACACTACTTTCTCATGATTTTTTTCCATGTCAGCAGTCTGCCTTATCTCTTTACATGTGTCCATCCAGCAATGGACATAAGGGATCAAGCATGGAAGTAATGTAATATTTTCTTGTAGTAGTTCACAAAAATATGAAGCGTATAACCACAATGAAGACTTTACCACATATCAAATAAATTGTAAATTGACAGAAAATGGTGAGGGGGTGGCTTGAAATGACTCTGTGTAGACAGAAACCCAAATCTGGCTTGTGCATTCATCAATGTGATAATAACTTCTACTTATATGAATAACAGTGACAGCTGATGAGAGTTTTGCCTGAAAAGTGATAATGACTCAGTGCTATACTGTAACTGCACTTATTGTTAATGTGATAATGAGCTGCATTTCATTACTGCAATGTTATGCATGCTCAGACACAAGTGATAATTGCTGCACATAACCTGTTGAGTAGGCATTCATTATATTATCTTGTGCAGCTGTTATGTAACACAGATTCCTTATCTGTTAGGAGAAGACCTAAGTAATTCAATAAAAGTAGTATTAACACTTAGATATTACTGAGCCATTCCTCCCACCTAATTTCCACACATGACTGACAGCCAGGAGAAATGCCCAAAATATATGGTAGCTGCATGCTGGTAGTAGTCAGCAAGTGATAACCTTTACCCCACTCAGGCAACTACTGAGTATAATCAGAAAGAGAATTACAAGCAGAAATGGCTGTTATCTGGTCCATCCATGTAAGAATCCGTCCAAAAAGTAGTAATTCATGATATCTCACCTAACCATTCCTCTGGTTAGATTAAGACAGAAGTAAAGAAGGCAGAAATATTGTACAAAATATCTGGTTGCACAATGCCAAAAATCGCCAGTAAAATACACACACATACGCACAAGCAATTCCCTGATGCACAATGAAGTATTTGCCCAAGGAACATCTTCATTAGTATGTCCAGGTGTACACAAGCAACAACCCTGAGACATTCACCCGAGCAACCCCTTCAGTAAAATTTTGAGGTATGCACATTCTTTTGTCTAAAGCATGTGGAAAAATGTGTTATGGTCTGATGAGACCAAGGGTGAGCTTTTTGGCCACAATTCCAAAAAATATGTTTGGCACAAAAACAGCACTTCACCGTGGGGATGGTGTTCTTTTGGTGATGTGAAGTGGTGGCAGTATCATGCTTTGGAGTTGTTCTTCAGCTGGAACTGGGGCTTTAACTCATTAACCCCGACTACTGTCTCATGGCGCTTCTGTGGTTACATCCGAGCACGCTGTGAGACTATAGTAAATGCATGTTGTTGGACCCGAGTGCCTTCTCACGGCGCAAATAACTTTGCAGTGAGATTGCAACTCCATGCTGAAAATTAAGTTGAAAAAGTAACTGAACTTTGTTACCTTGTCAGCTTAATTTTCAGCATGAAGTTACGTGTTGTTCATATTAGATTTTTCCTAGAAAATCGGCTTGCAATTCACTATGTACTTTCCTCTCCATAGCAAGCCAATTTTCTATGCCTTTAATCAAGCAAGCGGTGGCGTCCAGTGGCAGTCTTGCAGTCTAATCCACCGCTTGCTTAACACCTCCACCCTCTGACCTAAAATCCTTTGTTCTGTGCAAATAAATGGGTCCAACAGTAAAAATTCCTTTTCTTTTTCTGCTGGATCCCTCTATTTATCCTGCTGATCACTTCATGACTGGAGATCTCTCTGTATTTCTGTACTAAACTGCGAGTATCTTCACCTCCGATCCAGAATAAGGTAAGATTGTGCTTTTTTACAGCTTTGCTTCTCTCGTAGCAATTCTGAATGCTCTTGGTCCATTTTTCCTAATGTGCTGGTTTTAATTAGTGGCTGCAGTTGGAAAGTAATGACAGAGAATTAATTTCCACACTTCTGTAAACCCCTAGTGCAAAACTTGTTCTATCAATGTTCAAAAGTTTGTATGAGCAATGTGAAATCATCCCTATTTCTGACCAGCTTTTCTGCTGTACGCTGTACCAAATACACCTCAGATTCACCATACATATGTTTGGGCCATCTTTCAAAAAAGAGGTCATCATTTCATTGGTGGCACAGAGTGAACTTTTATTCACCTTTCAAAGTTAGTACGAGCTAAAAAAGGAATCCGCCCTCCCAAGTGTTGCTTTTGGTTTCATCCAAGTGCTCCGCTTCCTCCCATGTTACAAGGACTCTCGTTTGTAGCACTTTTCCCAATGGCTGCGGCATAAATTGGCTTGATTCACATCTGACTTTCCCGGTAAACAAATGTTACAGACCAGAAGAGGTGTATGCTATTTTGGCCAAAGTATAGCACTGTTATGACCTACTGAATTTTACGGAGATGAAGGACCCCATCTCAGTGACTAGTCATCGAACTGCTAGAGTGTGACAAGTTGTCTTCAGAGTGCAAGTGTCTTATAATTTTGTCGTAAATTTCTTTTACAGGCTGAAATACATGTTAAATGTATGTGCTTTATTGTTGGGGCTACAAACGTCTAGCTGGTAATGTCAAAACGAGGTACATGAGAAAACCTATGTGTAGTTTCTATCAAAGGCATCTCTGTTGGGACATGGTATGTTTACCGGGGGTTAAAATATCTAGGTTGTAATAATGAAATAAGTTATGTTAATAAAAAGCAAAGTATATGTAATATGCTCTCATAATATGGTGTTAGTGTGTGTGTGTGTGTGTGTGTGTGTGTGTGTGTGTGTGTGTGCTTATGGTGCATTATTGTTACAGTGCAGTTACAAAGATGTTTGGATATGATGTAATGGTTACATAGATTTATACACGGGACTTAGAGCAACATGTCTTTGTTTAACAAGGAGATTGACAGTATAGATTTCTGATTTGCTGATCAGGCTTTTAAAGATGGGTGTTGAATAAAAGAACAACGTCATATAAATTGGTTGAGGGACTTTAGGAGTGAGCTGGAGGAAGTTGTTTCCACATTTTTTATAATGTTTTCATAGGACAACATTTTAGTCATAATATCCCTGTGATCAAATGAGAGCTTTTTTTATTTTTTTTTTTTTTTTTTTTTTTTAACATTTATAGTTAATTTTTAGGTTTATTGTGGGTAACCGATTGACACAAATTTTTATATAAACTGATGTACACTAAGTGTATGCTTCAGGATTCATTGTAGTATGTCACAGTGTTTATAAGTGATGCAAGTGTTCTAATCGGAATAGATTTTATAGTAGGGAAAGGTATGCCTTTGGATTTTTTGAGATTTGGTAATGTTGGTAACTATATGGGAGAAAGGTTTAATGCCCAAATGATAAAAAGTATGAACTATACAGCACTGCTATAACAGTAACAGGATTGAGGAGATGTCTGGCTGTCATAAAGGATGAGTGTTGAATGAGTATTCATTTTTTTTTAATTTCTCCATGTATTTATGGTGTAGAATATCATGACAAAATATATGTAATCTTCTGACATTGTTAAGAAAAGTGAAATTAAATTTAATTAAATCAGTATTACGTCAGTCTTCAGTGTTTGTCAATGTACCCCAAGTTATCACCTTCTGTGGTTCATATGGAGCTATCTGTAATGATGGCATTCTTAACTGTGATTTCAAAATCTTTTTATTAATCCTGTTGCTCTTTTGTTCTGTGTACTATTGGAGCTGTCTTTAAGTCTTAATTCCACATAGCTGTGCTTTATGCTTGCATGTCTTGATATCTTAAATATCTCTTAGTACAAAGGACACCATAGTTACAAAGTATAGCTATTGTAATATCTTATCATATGGGGACATAGACATCCCCATCAAAGCATGTAGGTGATGGACTGCATTTGCACAGTCATGACATGAACTCCATAGGACAGAGTCATAACAGTACCTGTTGTTAAGAGACTTGAGTGCATGTGTGTGATATGGCAAATTCTGGTACCTGACAGACTAACTGTGACTTTCTCCTTATCCAGCTTGGTGAGAGGCACATGTGTGTGTCTGACAATGGAGTCTCCTATGACTAATATGTTGGATTTTTGGTGAAGTCTTAGTGGTTATGAGGCGCAGGTGTGTGGACTATGACACTTATTTAAGATTATTTTGTTCTGTCAATGATAGCCTTTGGGGTATAAAGATGAGCAGTAATTATTGAAATATTATGATGATTATATCGTGAGGTCTTTGTTCTTCACTCAGCCATTTTATATTTTTACCGAGGAATTCAATTTATTTGTATTGTAGCCAATGTTGTTGTTCTTTTGGCTTTTCCTGGTTAGGGGTCGCCACAGTGGAACTCCGGTCCACTAATGATTGGCAGTAGATTTTTTACGGGTGCTGAGGTGCCAGCCCGACGCCCAACCTTCAACGAAGGCACACCCATTCATGCATGTCTTTCGAACGCTACTCAATCGCGGGGAGGACATGCAGACTCCACACAGAAGGCACTCCAGCCAAGAATTGAACGGGAGAGCCTCTTGCTGTGAGGCAACAACGCTACCGCTGTACCACTGCGGCTTCAATATGAACAGATAATATTTTGAGGGCAAGATAGTGGGTGGGCTGATGAAAATGGTATCTAACAGTGTTTTATGTGATAAGACATACACAATCATTGCTCATAGGCTATAGCTGGGAAGCTTTGTGGTTCATGATAGGTCCAATGTCAATGCACTGCATACTCCTTGAAGATATTTAATTTGATTGATGGTCAATGACAGCAAAGCTATACATGCTTTTTTGGTGTAACAGAATGAGTTTTCCATGTTCCTTGCAAAGTAACTTATGAGAAATACAAGGTTGGTGTTTGGTAAGAAATTGCATTACAGGTGTGATGAGATTGCTTTGGTGAATGTTTCATTTTGGTGCATGTACATACTAGTAAATGTTGCTGAAGGGCCATTTGATGAAATATTTCATTCTGGCAGTTGTGCATGCATCATTTCACTGAACAGGTCGCTTGGGGGAATGCTTCACTTTGGTGGTTGCACATACTAGCAAATGTTACTGAAGGGTCATTTGTTGAAATGTCTCATTTTGGTAATTGTGCATACCTCAATATTTTACTGAAGGGGTTGCTTGGGTGAATGCCTCATGCTGGTGCATGTGTAGACCTGGACATACTAATGAAGAGGTTGTTTGGGGAAAGGCTTCATTCTGCATCGGGGGCATGATTGTGCATACATTGTCATACTGCTGAAGTGAACACTGGGCAACATAGTTTACTGTGTCATTTTAGTGCTTCTGTATACACAACACAAACAACCAAAGGGGTTACTGGGGAAAATACTTCATTAGTTCAGTCAGATCTACTCCAGTTTTATAAATGCTCTGTTATGATGTTTTGTCCATTATAGCGCAGGCTATAGGTTTCGTAGGAAAACTGTTCTCGCTTTCTAGTAAATGGAATTGTCCAGCTGGAATTAAATTGCTGTTGCACTACCTGCAGTTATTAGTCCACATGTTTTGTATTAATTCCAATCGGTGAGACGGCTGTTGTTCCAAACAGTCTGTAGTAGTGTTATTCGTCTTACAATAGAATGGTCTCTGTCCATTTTTCTGTCATTTGCCCATTTTTAGACAAATGCATAGATATCCAGTAAGAAACTATAGGGTTTCTAGTTTGAATTGTTTATAAAAAATTAGCCAAATAGGTGGTCACTTCTTCGTTTACTGGAAGTAGTTTGGTTTTAGCAAAACCTGAAAAAAAATGTTCTCTGTTTGTTACAATTAGTTATGAATTAGCAAGTTCTATGTTAGGTCATTTGTAAAGGGTTTATTTTCTTTTTAGCCATTCCAAGTAAAGACCATATTTTAGATGTGGGAGAAGTATTCTTTTTAATTAACAGCTCGTCCTTCAGTGGAGAGACGGTAGCTTACTTGTCAGGCCTAGATAAGCAATTGTGTTTTGTAAGCATCAGAGGTATGAGATGTCCAATATTTGGTCAACCAGATTCCAAGACATCTTTATTATGTTACTTGTCTGGGATGGATTTTGATTTTTATGAAGTTACAAAGGCTCAAAGCATCTTTATTATTTTTGTGTTTAATATAATGATAATATTTAAAGCCAAGACAGTTACATTTTTGGAGCAGGTCCTGTTCAAGATTTTTTTTCAATAGTAGCAGGTAGGCTCCACCTCTAAGTAGCCATGCCATCTGCAAAAAATCTGAAGTGGCAGTCTGGAAAGCTCAGGTGCAAGATGGTTGATGAAGAGAGAAAAGTGTGTGTGGGGGGACAGCAAATACAAAACTTTGGAGAATACCTTCAATTTTGTGGAGAAGCTGGAGAGTCAAGAACAGACCTTAATGCAGACGTGCCTCTATATGAGGTAGTGTTTCAACCAATCTAAGGCTTTTAGGCCTTAAGTCAGCAATTAACAGCATATTGAGTAAAAATTACCGATTGTGAAAATAAAAATATTTTGTCAGTGCCAAGAATATGGACCCATTAGGTAGATTTTGCCCATATTCATAGTGATGTCATTTATTAGGGTATATAAAGCATTAGTGGTTTCCTTAAGAATTTCTGTTTTTATATATTTGAAAAGTTTTGAGCCACTCCAGACTGGAAGGTAGTCAGAGTTTGGATTACAAGTTTTTGGAAAAATAAACTTTTAATTATTTCCAAATGATGGAATAAGACAGTGATACTTTATAGGTGGGATATAGTTATAGGTGGGATATAGTGGGGTTATTAGGTGTTAATTACAGAAGGAAAAGAACCAAGAGTGCCGATTATTAGTTCCTACTGGTTCAGCAGATGGAATTTTTTTTCAATAAATCGTACACAAGCAGTTCAACTGTGTATGTCAGCTGTTTAAGTGCTTTGTGAAGTCTCATTAATGCATATGTTCAACTGCAGTGGAACAACTGAGTTTAGAGTAGTGCAGTTTACACTATATAAAAGAGTTCTAGAGATAGTTTGCAAGAGGAAGAGAAAGCAGAGGCAGTATTTTAAAACTTAAGTGTAAAGCATTTTAATATCAAGAGGTGGGGAAAGCCAAGTGAGAGCAGTGGTTTAAAAAAATCATAGTTGGAAATATAGTGAGGAGTAAAAAGAAAAAAGTGGAAGGAAGGAGATGTGACTTAAAAAGCCTTCAAGGATACAGAATGAGGAATGTTGGTGTGCAGAAGATAGTTACATTGTAAATGAAACAGTTTATTGACCTGTGTAAATAATGAGCACTGGCGAAAGGCTTATAGTGAAAGTAAATTTTATTATGGCGATATTGTAGTGTACTGGCTCACCAGATGCGCAGTAGCAAGCGCCGCCCCAACCCCACCCCAGCCGGTTGACGTCTTGCTGTACTTATGAATAACCAAAAATTAAGTGGCTTCCTCTGCATGAATATTCATTTTGATGAGTAATCGTAGTTATATTTAACAGATGAATTTCAACTCAGTTTAAAGAATCATTAAGTGCATGCTTAGCTGTTTCAGCATAACAAATGCTGGAATACAACCGCCAGATTGACAAACTACTACAAATAATCCTAAACTGCCGTATTACATCAACTGTACAAGAGATCCCAGTAAATGTAAACAATTACTTTTTCCCCTTTGCTTTTGCAGGGGGCAAGCCCCCTACACCCCCTTGTGGGGGTGCTGTGCCCCCCCCACACCCCCCGCTATTTGAATATACCAACTCCAAGAACCGACTATAAGGGGGGTGCAGGGGGGGGCTTGCCCCCTGCAAAAGCAAAGGGAAAAAGTAATTGTGTATATTCACTGTAAGAAATGAAGACATTCAGTATATGCGTGTCAGCATGGGGTAATATACATAGCATGCCAAACATGCCTCATTTCCTTACCACTTTTTAGGTTTTAGGCTTGTCAACCACCCTAGCCACGCCCACTCCTGCGCAAAACTGCCGGTGAGCCAGTACACTACAGTATCGCCTTATTATCATTTAGAACTACACATGTATAGCCTAAATTAAATTTTGTCCATCATAGGATCATAGGAAGTTTCTAGGCTATTGGCCCTGAAGCCCTTATAAGCTTAGCCAAGAGTTTAGCCCATGTATAGACAAATCAGCACCCAATGCCCCTGTCCAGCAGGGACACTGGTGGAATCCAGGGATGTATTACCGATTTCCCATCCAGTTATCCAGGTTGTACTTAAAAGCGTCTGTCAAATAAATGAACGCTTGAAATGTCGATCGTCATATGGTTGAGACCATATAATCGAAATCTCAAGTGTTTGAAGGTTGAATTTAACAGCACCATACAGTACAGAATGGGTGAATTTCCCTTTTTCTGCACTGAAGTGTGGTCTCGGAGTTGGTATATTTAAGTAGGGGGGTGTGGGGGGTTCAGTGGGGCATGCCCCCCTGCTCGCACTGTTAAGGTATGTTTGTTTGTTTGTTTTTTTTTTATTATTATTATATATTGGAACTTTCAAATATTGACCATATGGTCTCGAACATATGATGTTAAGTTGTCATTCTCACCTTCATTCTTGCTGGATGGGTTCGAGTCGATCCTCGCCCCCGACTGCCATACTATAGCTCCGCTAGAGCTATTTTACCTCGAACCTTGCCCGCGTCGGGGAGATACCACCCACAATTTTTCGGGTCCGCTGGCCGACCTCCTCGGAGCTACTCTGGTTGCCAGCGACACCGACTTTGATGAGTCGGAGGGTTCCCCGAGATCCCTCTGAGCATTGTCTCTTTCAGACATCCCTGAGATCTGGAACAGAGGGAAATTGTCCCACTCTCAAACCCCGAGGAGCAGTGGTTTTTCGCTTTTTTGATCTTTTCATCCTCACCTCCCTGGTCTCTCCCCTCTCCCCACCCATGGAAGTAAAAAGGGTGAAAGGCAAGCAGCTCCTGAATGGAACTACCCTCCCTACCTCTAAGGCCCCCTGCTCTTATTTTCGACTGAGGACAAATCCTTTTCTCAAATGATTTTCTGCAGATGATGGTGTGGTAGCAGCAGCCACTAAGAAGGAATTAGCTGATCCTTCTGTACCTGTTCATCCTCCTAACAGGACCATGGACCAACCAGGAGTCCAGGGCCAGGTTTAGCGATTTGCTTCAGCTCGCTCACTGAACTACTTAAGTCTTCACTGAACTTTCACCCGCCTTCAGAGACTGAAAGAGCTGGGTGAAACCAAACCATATTGCTCCATTCAGGGCTGGTTATCAGGCAAGATCCCCAGCTCCTCCATGCGGCTTATTTCCTACGCAGATGGCGATGCAGGCTAGCGCCGGAGGCACAGGTGTGGGCGGAGACGACACTCATGGCAGCGGCGTCAATGACAAACAACATCTTGATAATCCCCATCATGCAAGTCCTACCCCTATGTCGAAGTACATATGCCTTTCCCCTCTTACTGATGATTCAATTAATTCAGAAAGCAAGTTATCTACTGGAACAGCCTTGGCATCTGGAACCCCTTGAAGACTTATGTGAGTAAATGGAAGTTTTTAGCTCGATCCTTTCCATGCACCAATTCATAAGGTTCTAGACTTTCTGGCAGAGCTTTTTCATTCAGGGTCAGGCTCTCAGAAGCAAATATTATGTCCCACAAACTCTGTAAAGCCTTCCTCAAGGGCATCTTCTTGAGAATCGCCTCCACAATGGGATTTAAATTTGGTTCTAACGTCACTGATTCTGCCTCCTTTAGTAGCCATAACATCTGCCAGAAGGGTATCGTAACTCCAAGCCTTGTCTGTCTGTCCCCCTTATTTGGCCTTTCATAAAGACAGGGCAACTCTCAGAACAAACCCTTCCTTCCTACCGAAGGTTTCCTCTGAAGCAAATCTAAACCACTCTATTGACTTGCCTGTCTTCTTATTATCTAGACAGGACAAAACAACTCAGAAAGTCAGATCAGCTCCTTCCAGTATCAAAGGTTACTCTTTCCAGATGGTTAACATCCATTCTAAGGCTCATTCAACTAGGGCACTATCAACATCAACAGCCGCAGCTACATGGGCTTCTCAACATACCTTTATTGCCCATTACAAACTTGATATAGCCTCCAGAAATAGAGCTGACTTTGAGTCTGTTCCATTGAGCCACCCAGGACCAAGGTGCTAGGGGACGTCCCATCCAGCAAGAATGAATTCATGTGATACAATACTTTCACGGTTTCCAGATCTTTAGTGTTACCAGCAGGAGTCCAATAAGGATAATAATAAATTTATACTATGTGTTAGCTGCCAATGAGATCTTTATTGTTCGACATTTTGAAAGTTCGAATATATAACACAGACCCGCTTAAAAAGGGGTAAAGAGGTAGTCTGCTTGATGTGGAGAGGGAGTCTATTCCATGGATGGGGGAGTCTCTGGGACACAAATCTGTCCTACCGACAGGTCCTATTGATGTCACAGACCAGGTTGAGGCCATGTGTTTGGGTTACTCTAGTGGAGCTTGACTTGCAGATATGCAGCAGTCCCATCAAGGCAGGGTCTGAGTTCACCTTGTATGCCAGACAGAGGTCACCTCTGCGGAGTCTTTATGAAACAGAGTTAGAGGGATAGGGATTTTAGCCTATCTTGTGTATGGTAGATTTGTGGGGCCCTGGATTCTCCTGGTGAGGAACATCTGTGGTCTCTCCAGTTGCTGCATGTGCTTTGCGAGGTATATGTCGAATCGGTCATTGTACTCAATAAAGGGACCTTATAAGGGAAGAATACAGGGATGTTATGACCTCCTTGTCTGTGGATGAGATACCCTTACTTATGAGGTGAGCCATCTAGAAAGCTTTCCGTACAATGAAAGCAACATGGTGGTCAAAAGTCAGGTTGCTATCAATCTGGGTCCCCAAATCCCTCATGACTGACTGCATGCTTAGGATGTTATTAATGTGATAATTTGTGGGAATGTCACTCTTCCCAAAGGGGATGATGATGCATTTTTTTGTATTCAGCTTGAGGCCATGTTTCTGGCACCAGTCATTTGTTTGGGTGAGACCATCTTGGTGGATGTCCACGTCACTAGGGGAATTGATGACAGCGCCCAGCTTGCAATCATCTGCAGACTTGGTCAGCCGTAGCCCACTGGTTTTGGCCTGCACCTCAGAAAAGTATATCCCAAATAATAGATGCCCCAACACCGAACCCTGAGGTACGCCACTCAATACAGGTCTACTGCTTGAGGTGGCTTCCCCTGTTTTTTTGAATAGGTTGGTTCTATCAGTGAGCCAGTTAGCTACCCATCTGGTAATATACAGATAGATGGCTAATTGAGAGAGTTTATCTATTATGCCTGAGTGAGGAATAGTGTTGAAGGCTTTGACCAGGTCAAGTTAGGCAGTGTGCACTGTCTTCCCTTCGTCCATGGCTTTGACAGTCTCCCAGCTCATTTCTTGAGATTACAAAGGAAAGTGAAACAACACATTAAAGTTATCTCTAGTATGCAGCCTGCAACTTGCAGCTGGATCCCTGTCCATAAGGCTGGTGATGTGCTAGGTCCAATGATTTATCACATCCTGCTTTCATCATTGAGGGATGGGGAATTTTCATTGGCCTTGAAAGAGCCAGTTGCTATCCTGACCCTCTAAAAATATCTTTAGCTCCAAATTCACTGCTGCCTAAACTCTAACCTCTCTTTTCCAGAGAAAGATATCAAGAAGGTTGTAAGTTATCAATTAGAGATCTGTCTTGCAGTTGATAGACTGATGGACCCCTTCAATCAGACTGTCTCTCATTGGGCTGGTACTAATAAAGAAAGCAGGTGAATTTAGCTAGATTCACCATCTCACCCATCCAGCCAGCTCCCCATCCATGCATTCATTGACAAAAATTTAACCAAAGTGCACTATGCATCTTTGCATCAAGCCATGGAGGTTATTTAGAGTTTCTCGGTCTCCTGGCTTTGCAAACTGGATATCCAGGCTGTATTTTTTGCCTCTTGCATAATAAGGAAAGAGGTTGGCCTTTTTTTTTTTTTTTTAGTCAGTGGAAATAGTGTTGTTGCCTCACAACAAGAGGTTCCCCTGTTCAATTCTCTGCTGGAGTGCGGGGAATGCCTTCTGTGTGGAGCCTGCATGTCCTCCCCACGGTTGGGTGGGCGTTCAAAAGACATGCGTAAATGAGCGTGCCTTCGTTGAAGGTTGAACATCGAGCTGGCACCTCCGCGTTTGTGAAACTCTACTGCCAATTATTAGCAGACCGGAGTTCCGCTGTGGCGGCCCCTAACTGGGAAAAGCAGAAAGACAACATCAGTGGAAATTTATTCTTCAACAGAGTCAGGAAATGTTATTAAACGGTTGTTTCGGGGAAATATTTCATTCCGGTGCCTGTGCATACATTATATTGAAGGGCTTGCGTGGATGAGTGCTTCATTTTGGTGATTTAATACTAGCAAATCTTACAGATGTTTCGTTTGGGGAAGCTTTTAATTTTGGACATTATGCATACTCAACATTCTACTGAAGGGGTTGCTTGGGTGAAGTGTTCATGCTGGTGGTTGCACATACTAGGAAATGTTACTGTAGGCTTGTTTGTGGAAACGTTTCATTTTGGGTGCATGTATACATGGGCATAATTATGAGGATGTTGCTTGGGGAAAAAATTCATTGTGTATCAGGGAAGTGCTTGTGCATACATGGTCTCACTGCTGAAGTGACTGCTGGGCCAGTTTGTGTCATTTTGGTGCCTGTGCATACAGAATGCAAACAACTGGAGGGGTTACTGGGGACATATAGAAAGTCAGTCTGCAAATTATATTGGGTTACATCACTTCTGCTTGTATTATTCTATTTGTGATTATACTGCCTGAATGAGATAAAGGTTATAGTCTGTGTTACATAACAGCTGCACAATGTAATATAATGAGTGCCTACTCAACAGGTTATGTGCAGCAATTATCACCTGCGTCTCAGCATGCATACCTTTGCAGTAATGAAATGCAGCTCATTATCACATTAGCCATATGTGCAATTACAATATAGCAGTGAGTCATTATCACTTTTCTGAGAAAAGTCTCAGCTGCTGTCACTGTTGTTCACGTAAGTACAAGTCATTATCGCGGTGATGAATGCACAAGCCAGGTTGTGTTTTTTTCTCTGTTTGGAGTCATTGCAAGCAACCCCCCCTCATTCTTCATCAACTGCCTACCCTCCTAAACCCCTGATTTTTTTCTAGCTGTAGATATACATTTTATTTATTTATAGTTATACATATGTATGTACATAATGTACTTGCACATATATACATTGGTCACACGCATATATATTATATTGGTGATTGTGCATATCTCAACATTCTCCTGAAGGGGTCATTTGGGTGAATGTTTAATTTAGGGACATGTGTATAACCTGTAGTAATGAAGACGTTGGTAGGGGAAATAATTAATTTGTGTACCAGGGAAGTGCTTGTGCATACATGGTCAGACTGCTGAAGATCGTAATACAGATGCGGTGTAACAAGAATATTTTATCTATAACTCAGATTTCAGTGGTGTGGTGGTTATTATAATTTTTTTGTTTATGTATCCAGCTTTCAAGAATAATTTATTATCTGTTAACAATATGTGCATACTGCATTGAGGAAAACTGATGGATCTTATTGTAACCAGAGTGATGGTCATATGCGATAACTGGAATTATTACTTTCGTGACTAATTCTTACATGGATGAACCAGATAATTTTGACATTTTTGCTTGTATTACTGTACTTCTGCTTATGCTCAGTAGTTGGGCATGTTTCCATGCTTTGTCTGTCTTGGGTGGAAATTAGGTGGTAGGAGGAAGGGCTCCGTAACATCCAAGTGTTATACTATTTTGACTGAATTATAATGATAAAGTATTTCTACTGAATGATAACGAATGCCGCTGCACTCCACACTAACATGTATTAGAGCATGCTAATGCAAAACGTGTGTGTGTGTGTGTGTGTGTGTGTGTGTGTGTGTGTGTGTGTGTATGTGTGTTTGTGTACCTCTGCAGCGTCGTCATCATCACTTATGTACCTAATGCAAAGAATACTGCCCCTGGGGCTAGGATGGAAGATTTGGATGGGCTAACCAGGTAATGCATATGATATACATATATATGTACTCTTCCAATAGATTTGTCAAACCTCAGTAGTAATCGGTTTGCATTTTCATTCCTGTGCAGGTAGTCAACCTTCTGACACTGACATGGCTTCACGACCAGGAGAACGACAAGTGAGAGTGTGGGTATGTGGCCATTCCTACATTCACTGGGCTGCTAGCTATGCCTCCATAACTGAAAACCAGTACAACTTGAGCTTCCCCACATCCAGTGTGAAGGTATACTGGATTGCAAGAAGAGGAATGCATTTGAGCGGAGTGTTGCAGTTGTTGGAAGAGACCCTGAGCCCGACATTCTTGTGCTGCACATTGGAGGGAATGATGTCCTCAGCCAACCACTCGGAAGGCTAAGGTTTCAAATCACGGCAATTTTTGAACACCTGTAGTCGTGGTGGCCACGTTGTCATTTTGTGTGGTCTGACATAATTCCTCGACAGATGTGGAAAACAGTCAACAGGCAGCGCACAAGGCCAGACGTTTACAGAATGGGTTCATGCATGGCTTGATGCACAAGGTCGGTGGATCTACAATCTGTCATGACAGCATCACTGCAGAAGATGTTCACTTGTTCAGAAGGGATGACGTTAGGGCATTGCATTGTTCTTGACTGACTTCCACAATGGCGTGAGGAGAGCTATACAGGATTGGTAATACGCAGCTTGTGAGAAGAGTGGAAAACACCCATGACCAAGTAGGGACCAGTATGGTAAGTAAAACTCTGTTATGAAATGTGTTGTGTAAAATATATTTTTCTGAGTTTGGCAAATAACTGTGGTAAGGAGCTGGTGAAGATGCTGAGAAAGAACAACTGTTTCAGGAGAAGTGTGACCATGTACAATCTTAATATGTCAGGGGCCATCCTGCCATACTTTTTTTATTCTGCTTTTATCGGGCATGTGTAGAGTTTAGATGACAGGAAGGGCTTAGTAATACAGAACGTGATCCCTTAGGCCTATGGCTGAGTGGACACATGTAAAGAGGAAAGAAATGGGTAAGGCAGACCGCTGACACTGAAGGAGATCATGAGACTGTAGTGGTATCAGCTGTCTGAGTGGGTAGCCAGCACAGCTATGAGACAGATCAGATGGCCTTGCCTGCTACTGAAGTCCCATGCCTGTCCTGGGTTCATTAGTGGAGTGGCGGTCCTTACCTTGATTTTTCTCTTTACATGTACCCATTCAGCTGTATGTTGGCTACACCAAGAATGTGTATATTTACAATCATATGTGTCTACATGGTAAAACAACTGGTTCTGACTGCCGTACACATGTACATATATCAGTTTTGTTAGGACTTGTTGCTTTGTCTTTCGGCTTTTCCCGGTTAGGGGTCGCCACAGCGGAACTCCGGTCCGCTAATGATTGGTAGTTGATTTTTACGTGCCGAGTTACCAGCCCTGACGCACAACCTTCAACGAAGGTACGCCCATTCACGCATGTCTCCACACAGAAGATGCTCTAGCTGAGAATCGAACCGAACAGCGTTTTACTGTGAGGCGACAACGCTACCGCAGCACTCAGGTTATGGAAATTATAATTTTTTTCATAATTTGGTAAATAACTTTGCAAGGGAGAATCTGAATGTGCTAAGTAATACCTCATTTTGAAGACAGTATTGCTGGCTCCAACATGGTAAAATAATTGTGCCTGTATGTTGTACACGTGCAGATATCAAAGTTTGTTTTGGAGTTAGGTTATGGAAATTATGATTTGTTTCATATTTTGGTAAATAACTTTGCAAGGGAGCATGTCAGTGTGCCAAGTAATACCTCATTTTAAAGACGGTGTTACTCCTTATAACATGGTAAAAGAACTGTGTCTGTGCACTCTACACATATCACAGTTTGTTTAGTCTTGTAGGATTATGAAAATTATATATTTCCAATAATTCTCATAATTATGCCCATATCTTTCCAAGGGAGCATGGTGGTCACACAAATGATGCATCATTTTAAAGCTGACATTGAGACACAACTTCTACACTGATATGTAGGCTCTGTCTGTTACAGGTGATTAGATATTATGCTTTGTTTATCAGTTATAAGAAATGTTATATGAATCATATTTCTGTGACTATCTCCATAAAGGAGCATCACGAAATAATGGTTAAGGTATCATTTTAAAGCTGACATTCATACTAATAAATTAAATACAAATTGTATGGGTCTACATGGTACATTGACCAAGATATTGTCCTTTGCTTTTGCAAAAAGGTAAAAAATATGCACAATATCAACATTCCTTGCCAAATATTTAATAATTACTTTGTTGTGCACTATCAACAGTTACACTGTTGGAAAGGTCAGTGTCTGCTGAACAACTTTCGCGTTTACATTTTTAGTCTAGCTCTTAGAGTTATGAACATTTGTTTTCTGTATGGTATTACAAATGGATTCTCTGAAAATGAGCTCAGGCGGCACTTGTTCCTATGGTGAAATTAAGCAGGCAGCTTTTTCTGAGCTTCTCTGGAGTGAATGAGTTAAGGTGGAGGGAAATATGATGAGCAGTTCCAAATACCAGTCATTTTTAGCAGAAAACCTTCAGGCATATGCTAGAAAGCTGAAGATGAAGAGCAGTTTTACCTTTCAACATGACAGTGACCACAAGCATACAACCAAATCACAAAAGCATGGCTTCACCAGAAGAAAATGAAAGTTTTGGAATGCCCCAGCCAGAGCCCAGACCTAAAGTCAATAGAAAATCTGTGCTGTGACCTGAAGAGGGCTGTGCACAAGAGATGCCCTCACAATCTTTCATTTGTTCCCACTTAATTCAAGTACACACTTAAAGTTTTTTTTTTGTGTCCATCTTTCATCATCATCGTCTCTGAAATGTGAGCTTTTTATACCATATTTGTACCACAATACTCTAACAAATAGATCAGCTCTGAGGTGCGAATTACAGTAAGCCAGTGAATCAGTATAGCACAGGCAGTTGCCAGAAGAATAAAATGGCCAAATGGAATTTCCAATTATGCAAAAGCTTCTCTGTGACAGACTAATGAGTTATTTTCCCCAGTAAACCCCATCAGTTGTTTGTGTTGTGTATGCACAAGCACCAAAATGACACAATAGACTATTTTGCTCAATGCTCACTTAAGCAGTCTGACCATGTATGCAGAATCACTCCCCTGATACACCAATGAATTATATCCCCAAGCAACATCTTCATTAGTACATGCGGGTATACACATGCCCCAGAATGAAAGGAATATGTTGAGATACGCACAATCACCAAAATTAAACGTTTTACCAAACAACTCATTAATTGCACTCCCTACTATGTGCAACCAGCAAATGAAGTCACCCAAGCGACCCCTTCAATAAAATGTAGAAGTATCCACAAGTACTAGAATGAAATATTTCCCAAATGACCATCCAGTCACACTTCCCGCCATGTACATGCACCATAATGAAACATACAGCCATTGTTTTGAATACCACAAAAGCTGGCCAGTCTGCCCTTTGGGTCATATGCCTTGCCACCACTCCATCCACCAGTAAAAAAAAGAAAAAAAAACTCCCATGTAAATGAACTGCAGCCAAAATATGCAGATTCATCACCCTATCTCCCAAGAGAGACCACTGTCATACTGATCACAAAGCACCCCACCATCTTAAAATCTAACACAGAATCAGCAATCCATGTACATGCTGTGGGAATAGAACCCACAGCTTTCTGGATCAGAACAAAAGCATGCTACCAGCCGTGCTACTAACACTGGTTTAAAACTCGTAACACAATAGTGGTACCATTTGCTAAGCACAACAGTTAATTATTTTGGGTAGAGGATTCAGGCTCTTGTTTCCTGTAGCTAAGGTACAGGGGTTGAGCCCAAGCAAATTAGTAACCACCTGCTAACCCTAGCTAAGGCATTTCATTGTCTCGCACACACACCTCAACCTTTTAATGTAAGAAATCTGGACAAAGTCTAAAAGAAGTAGGAACAGAATATAAATCTCTCATGAACTTAGAAAATTGCTAGAATAACAGGATTTGTTAGTATGCATTTTTCTAAAGGATATGAAGTCTAAACCTCAAATATCTGCCATTATTTAGCAAGTTCAATGTTTTTATGAGGAAAAAAAATGTGGGGCAAAAATCTGGACATTCTGCAAAAACCTGGGCAATTGAGGGGTATGCTACCGATCTCTTTTATACAAACACACACACACACACACACACACACACACACACACACACAAACACTTTTAGTGTAACCAGTCAGCCAACAAGTTTTGGGAAACTTGAGGAAAGTAGAACTACAAAGAGAACATCATTAACAGACACGGAAAGAACACAAGCTCCACAGATATTGTGACCGGTAGTCAGGACTGAACCCTCAACCCTGTAGCTATGACGCAGAGACTTTACCACTGTGTTCTTGCACTTCAGCTTAACAATACAAAATGTATTCTAGATGTTCTTCGTGTTTCACTGTTGCAGTCATTACATTTGGGTAATCTGCTGGCAGGTTGCCCTCAGTCGGCCTGAATATCAAAGTCTTGGGTCCTGCGTCGGTTGCTGTCCCTTTTTCCATGACGTCAGGTCGTCAGGGGTATAAAACAGCCAGCCGACGCCATTTTCTTCAGTCTTTCTTGCCGCGCGGTGCCCGAAGCAGAAGTAGTTCACAAGTGCCGGTTGGCCGACTCATGAAATTTTCGCATTCAAGTTTCAGAACCGAAGTCTTCAATTAAAGCTAAGTACCCAGTTGGGGAAACTTTTTCCTTGCTCCATACCAATGTCAGTAAAAGTTAATAATTGCATTACTTGTGGGAAGCAAATACCTCATAAGAATTTCCATTTGTACTGTATTCTTTGCCTAGGCCCAGATCATAACGTGCCTTGCTGTCAGTTTTGTGCTAGATTCAACCAACGCACTATTAAGCATGGGTATCTCTTTGCTTCAAAATATTTTGGAAACCGATTTAAGTACCCTGAAATGTCGTCGGATAGCAATCCGACTACCGGAGTTCACAAAAAACACAAAGAAAAGGACAGAGACAGACCGTCGAGGTCCAAAACAGACGAAGCTTCTCCTAAGCCAGTCGCTGGTACTCAGTGAGGCGCTTTTGCAGCCCCTAATACCTGCTACTTTCGAGTCGCAGGCCTCTACCGAGACCCATGTGGAGTCCGGCATGCCATGAGATTCTCAAAGTATTGTACCCACGGATGTCTCTCCCTCAGATGGGTCCGGAGCCACTGAGCAGGCACCGGCTTCTGAGGGTGTTTTCAGGCTTCAGCATTTCTGTATAAAACCGACGCCAGCTTCAAAAACAAAGACAAAAGCAACTCCTAAGGCTAAAAAAATGACGCATGAGCCACGTGCTCAGGCCTCTATGCCCAAGAAACAGATGATCAAAATGGCTAAAGACTTAATTACCTTGATCAGGGGTTCCCAACCCCCCCCCCCCCCCGATAAGAGGCCTAGGCAAGACACTGATTATGAATCTTCAGATCAGGTTTCTATTTCTTCTGATCAGGAATTTTCTATACCACCCTATGAGGATTCAGATGCAAAGGAATTCATCCCATCTGTATCTCCTCCTGAAGATTATTCTTTTGGTGAAACCTTGCATACTGTGAGGGAACATTTTCTTTGGGAGAGTCAAGATTTCTCAGAATCAAAAAAGAGGCTTAGGGATTTCCTTCTCCCTCAGCATAGGCCTTTGGCCATACCTCCTATTTTAGACATTGTTGATGTGTTTTCGGAATCAAGCATGGCTCCAGATTACCTACCACCAGCTCCTAGCAAGCCAGATAGATATTACAGGGTTCCTGACTCCCAAAAATTTGTATTAAAAAACCCTGCTGCTGACCCTGAAACTATCTCACAGGGTCCCAAAGGTGTAAAGGCCTTAACAGCTAAGAATCCTACCCCTTCTGATAGAGATTCCAGGGAGCTGGATAGATGGGGAAAGAAAGTTTATACGTTTGCAACCTTGGCAATTAGGGCCTTAAACTGCCAGTTTCATATGCTTAAATATCAACAGCATGTTATGGGATTATTGAAACAGAAAATTATGCTGATTTCTGAATGTGTGGAAAATAAAGAATTACAGGAATTATTGCATGCAACAGAACAGGTTGGAAAGCATACTTTGCAATGTGGTTTTGATTCCTTGAAGGCCTCCTGCAGGGCCGCAGTTACTTGATCTGTGATTAGAAGGCATGCCTGGCTCAAAGAGCAAAATCTGCCTGATCATGTTAAAACTAAATTGTTGGATGCACCTTTACAGCATGATACTCTGTTTGGTAATAGGGCAGAAGACGTTTTAAAGAAAATGGAAGACAAAGCTAAGTCTATGCAAACTGTAAAAGACTTCTTACAAGTGCAGCCGCCGAGATTCAGTAGACACTGGCCTACAAAAAAATTGGTCCTTTCCTGTGTCCGACAGAGCCTCACGGGGCAAATCCAGGCGCTCAAAAGGCTCTAGATACCAATCACAGGGTTCCTACAGATCAGAGCAGTGGGGTGCCTCTACCTCCAAATCTGGAGAAAACAAAGCACAACCCTACAGTAAGCAGTCTCAATGACTTCCCTCTGCCATCACCAAGCACTTATCTTTTGGCAGCCCCCTTATGGGGAAAACTAGCACTTCATGCTCAAAATTGGCAGTTAATAACCCAGGATAAGTGGGTATTAAACATAGTATCCCAGGGATACATATTTCATTTCCATACCTTGCCAGTTCCATACGGTTGGCCAGATCTGCCACAAAATCAATGGGCAGAGGCACAGAAACAAGTTACGTCCCTCATGGATATGGGGGCTATTCAGCCAGTACCAGAACTAGAAAAAGGACAAGGGTTTTACTCAAGATTGTTCTTGATACCCAGAAAAGACCATGCCTGGCGCCCAATACTGGATTTATCGATTTTGAACACATTCTTGGACATCCCAAAATTCAAAATGCTGACTTTGCAACAGCTTCTGCCCTTGCTGGGTAAGAACACTTGGCTAGTGACTCTAGACTTAAGAGGCATGCCTGCATATCCCAATAAGGGAAGCGTGCAGAGGATACCTCCACTTCAAGGCTGGTTTTATGCATTACCAATTCTCTGCACTGCCCTTTGGCTTATTTACTGCGCACAGGGTCTTTACAAAGTGCCTGGCACCAGTAATTGCATTTTGCAGACAAAGAAGCATTCAAATCTATCCATACTTGGACGACTGTCTCATTCAAGCAGAAAACAAGGACATTCTTCAACATCTGGCATTTGTAAAAAGGCTTCTAACATGCCTAGGGTACACAATAAACGAAAAGAAATCACAACTGGTACCCTCTCAAAAGATTACATTCCTGTGTGCAAGCTTGAATACAACTGCTCAGATGGCTTACCTTACACCAGACAAACAAAGGCAACTGACTATTTACTTCAAACAGATGGCAACAAAAACCCAGTTATCTGCAAGACAAATCCTGCAGGCTTTGGGGTTCATGGCATCCTGCAATCTACTAATTCCATATGCAAGACTGCATATGAGGAAACTACAATGGTCAAGAGAAAAGAAATCCAGCACCCCGAGCAGTAGTAGCTTAAAGTTCTTTTATTAAACCAGACCGGTTTCAGCAATCAGCTTTCTTCAGTGGTTTGATAACTACACAACCATAGGCCATATTTATTAGTATTTTGAACTAGGCAGTATGACATCATTTCCTGTGTTCATGAAAAAATCACCAAAACATATAAATATATATGAATAAACCTAAAAGGTACAAAGATCAATTAGTATATGGAAAGTATAATAAGAATATTAATACTAAAATGTATATCAAAATTGAAATAATGCTTCAATAAATTTGTAATATAACAACAACCCTGTAGTTCAGTATAACAAATAGAACAAAAATGGTGTTGTAACATATAAATAGATTACAGTTATTGGGGGCAATAACCCCTCACAATTTATCATTAAGACCAGGTGGAAATAAACCACCTAGTTTTACAATCCATTTCGTTTCTTTTTGGTTAAGCAATTTGTGCCATCCAGTTTTAAAATTTCTATTGTCAGAAATCTTATCAATAATGATAAAAGAAAACTGGGCCGTTTTATGTATCAAAGAATGTTTGTACAAAGCATTGGTGGACCTGGCATATGGTCTTTCACTCTACCCCCTGCCAAACAAACCCTAACTACAGACGCATCAGACTATGCTTGGGGGGCCCACCTGGCGGGGAGATGCATTCAGGGCATATGGAGCTGAAAACAAATGCATCTGCATATCAACCAGAAAGAGATGTTAGCTGTTCAGAATGCCCTGACAGCCTTCAAGGACTTACTTCATCCAGGTCAACTACTGATAAAGACAGACAACACCACGGTTATGTGGCACATAAACAAGCAGGGGGGCACACATTCCTACCCCCTTTGCAGACTAGCCATGGCATTGTGGGACACAGCCTTGACGTACCAAGTACATCTTCAAGCTCAATTCCTGCCAGGAAAACAAAATACTCTGGCAGACAACCTAAGCAGAAATCTTATGGACCCTCACGAGTGGAAACTGGATCCACAAGTCTTCAACATAACAGAGAAATGGGGGAGCCCGGACATAGATCTATTTGCCTCTCCCCAGAACTATCAACTGGACAAATTCTGCACAAGGACTTATCACAGACAAGCATGGAAAGTGGATGCCCTATCCTTCAGTTGGAAAAACCTATCAGTCTACGCCTTTCCTCCTCTGCCTCTTCTTCCCAAGGTCCTACTAAAGGTCAGACAGGAAAAAAACAAAAATTATCCTAATTGCCCTAGACTGGCCTCACCAGCACTTGTATCCAATTCTAAGGAATATGTCTCAACTCCCTCCTTGGTACTTGCCTCAAATGCCTCATCTACTGTCTCAGCAGAACAATCAAATTCTGCACAATCAGCTCCAAACTCTGAACCTGGCAGCATGGCTGATCATGTAATTATTCAAGCAACACCTCTCAGTAAATCTGTTATGGATGTCATTTTGAAAGCCAGAAGGCCTAGTACTAGAAAATCTTATGCTGATAAATGGAAGAGATTCTGTGCTTGGAACCAAGCACAAGGGACTGACACAGCAAAGCCAAATATTCCTCAGATTTTGCAATACTTGACTGAGATGCTTGACAAGGGCCCATCTTTTTCATTAATAAAAATCCATGCCTCTGCCATCTCGGCTCATTACAACACAGAGCCTCCCATCTTTTCTCATCCTCTGCTAAAACAGTATCTTAGAGGGGCCAAAAATTTAAGGCCTCCCATAAGATCACCAACTCCTGCATGGGACCTCAATTTTGTGCTGGAAAAGCTCACTCTGCCTCCATTTGAACCAGAAGCTACTGCAGATATAAAGTTTTTATCTTGGAAAACAGCTTTCCTTCTGGCAATCACTTCAGCTAGAAGGGTTTCAGATCTACAGGCCCTCATGGCTGTGGAGCCTTTTATTATATTCTACCCAGACAGGGTGCCCCTCAGGACCTATCCTCCCTTTATGCCTAAGGTGGTATCCAGTGTGGCTCTTAACCAAACCATTCATCTGACAACTTTTTACCCAAATCCGCAGAACAAGGGGGAGAGGATTCTGCTAAACAAGACCAAATCTCTAAAAGTCTGAGCAGCTACTGGTGGCATTTGCTGCAGGATCAGAGGGAAAGGCTATTTCAAAGCAGACTATTTCAAAGTGGATAAGCCACTGCATTCGTTTCTGCTATTTGCATCATGGTAAACCAGTGCCCAAAGGAATCAGGTCACATTCCACCAGGGCTGCATCTACCTCAGCAGCTTTCCTCAGAGGGGTACCAACCAAAGACATCCTAGAAATTGCTACTTGGAGCTCTGTTCATACTTTTACAAAGCATTATCATTTGCCTCTCTTCTCTAAGTCCAGGGCAGGCTTTGCCACTGCAGTTCTGCAGGGCCTTATAGCCTCTCCTAATGCTATTTAGTTCCAGCCTCCCATCCATAGCTTTGGGATTCTACCCAAATGTAATGACTGCAACAGTGAAACAGGAAGAACATAGTACAGTTGTGTACACTTACCATAAATGTAGATGTTCGAGTGTATTCACTGTTGCAGTCTGGGTTATTCACCCACCATCCCCCTTTATTCTGGAGCTTCTCTTTCATTCACTATATTCTACAGCCTTTGTGGTGTATTTGCTTTTAGATGAAGGTAAAGTCTATTTTGTTACAATTGCATGTATATATAGTTATATATTTATATATATATTTTTGCTCCCCATTTGGGGGGCACCTGACATCTGGGCAAGAAAAACTAAAGAAAATGGTGTCTGCTGCCTGTTTTATACCCCTGACGTAGAGGGAGCGACTGACGCAGGACCCAAGACTTTGATATTCAGGCCGACTGAGGGCAACCTGCCAGCAGATTACCCAAATGTAATGACTGCAACAGTGAATACACTCGAACATCTACATTTATGGTAAGTGTACACAGCTGTACTTTTTTATGTGTCTCATTGTATTTACGATGCAGACCATGGTCATGGCTGTAAAAGGTCCTTTGCATCAGTCGGTATAACTAATAAATACATTAATCAACACTGAATACCACAATGATCAAACTTGGAGGAGTAAACTGTTATTCTCCATTGCAAAATTTTGGACACATTCCTGGTGTTGACTGACTTCTCATGGAAACTACAGAATCCGTCAAGATACCCTTTTAAGCAGTCACCAAACAGAAGGACGACAGCAGCCATCTAATATAACCATATTGCAGCATACTCCCATAACTGTCATCACTATTATCTGCCCACTCAATCAGTTTAGGGGGAAATGGAGAGTCATCTGAGATGCCCACATTGATGCCCTGCAGCTAACCATCACAATATGGCTACTGCGACTGAGAGATGGGCACTTCTAAATTGTAGATGGACAGTGATTACCAGTAACAGGAAGCCACCAAAGTCATCATCTGGAATCAGTAAGCATGAAACCGCATAAGCCAGGAAGCAGAAAAGAAAAAAACATTCCCATATGTAGCACCTTGGGCTCTGCAAAAAACAAGTATTTAACCCCAAGCTGTCACAGCAGACTGTAGTCACCAAACAGACTTATCAGAACCTCAGTACTATGGCCCACTGAAAATATCATCCAAAAACAGGTACAACTAAGTAAGAGGATTAAAAACAAGGTTATTTTGGTAAATACCCTTCAGAATATTCAATAGGAAGATAAAAGGGTAAAGGATATTAAGTTGTCTAGCAAGTCAAACATAAAAGTCAGCCATGTCAGATAACATTGGTTGTATTCAGTCACTGATATAATTTTATTTACATATGTGTGTGTGTATTTTGGCAAGATTTTTTTAACTACATCCCCCCTTTCTCTCAGTACCTTGATGATACAATTCATTTTTACCACTCATTTTCCAACCTAGCAGTGGAGGAAGAGTCCTTCCATTCCAAGAAGAACAGCCTTATCGGTGACAAATTTTGCTGTTAGATAGAGGAAGGTGGCAATAGGGTGTCAAGAGGCCATCATCTACAAATGGCACAGACATTATTCTCAATAGAAGAACTTCCCTAAATGCTACACAAACAGGGTTGTTTGCCATGACAGCTTCTTAATGTATGACTAAGGTATCCTGTTACCATGCGTAAAATACATTTGGTCAAAGAAAGAATATGACAGAGCAATAAACCAGCAGTGTACAATCACAGTGGCAGAATGAAACAAGTCCCCATTTACTTATAGTTTTACCACATGAAACAAATGATGTTATGTGATCCTATCTCGCCTACATTCTGTACTGATGGGTTCGGAGCCGAGAATCGTCCCGCTTCATACACTATATACTATAGAGAGAGTCTCTTGAGCTGGCTGAGCTTCCCAGGATGCACCACCACCAACACCCCCAGATCTCACACAAGTGCACAAAAGACAAGCAGGGTCTGGGTCTCGAGCTAAGCTCTGCTTTAAGAGCTTTCTCTTTTCTGTCAGAATTTTCTTTTTTTAACCATTTTTAAATTTAACCGGCTATGCTGTATGAGTTTTTTTTTCTTTTTTGATTTTTTTTTTGTCTTAAATTTGTCTTTCAGGCTCTAAGTTTTCGCCTTAAGTTAGAGGGCCTATGAGCCTTTTTTGTGTGGTGAGCCTTTGTGATGAAAGCTGCCGTTTTAGTTAGAGGGTTCTTGGCCCTCCTGTTGTGGTTGATTTATTTGTTGTTTTTCTCTGTTTTAACGTAAATTTTAACTGTAAAAGTAAAATTTTTCTTGTGTTGTCTTCATGTTTTCTGTGTTTCTACTAAGCACCACCTACTCAGGAGTTTAAAAATGTACAAGGTCCAAAATGAACATGATGTAGATGCAGCTGTCCATAGCGGTTGTACACTCCCGGCCCCAAACATCTTCTGTCACTCCTTGTAAAACCTCTTGTCACACCTTTGTCACTCGAGTCCTCCAAGAGAGGAAAAACAAATTGAAAAGAGAAAGGACTTATCAAACTTACTTTGCCTGATTCTCTTCTCTTCCTTATCTTCCTCTTCTTCTCCTCTTATCCAAAAAAGAAAACCCGAACCGAAAGTCCATCGGCTCCGACCATTCTCCCGCCCGGCTCCACGCGCTCCAGCCGGCAGGCTCGGAACGGCTCGGGCCTGCCACGGGAGGCTGCGCTCTGGCTCGAGCCGGAGCTGCTGACTGGTCTGGCGCTTGGCTGGTCCGGAGGCCGGGTCTCCCTTCCGGCCGCGGCGGCTCCTTCCCCGCCAAGACCTCTCTTCACACTCTTGAAAGTTACCGCCTCTTCCTTCGGCGAAATTACAATGGGAGACAATTGGCACCGGGCATCGACCGAGACCGAGAGTCCCCAACCCCCCTCCGGAGTCCTCCTCCGGTCTTCAAGTTGTCGATCGGACACATTGACAAGAGTCCTCTCGGACTGTCTTCCAAGAGTGTAATTGACAGTTTCAGTCTCCACAGTTTCTTCTCTCTTTCTCCATCCCCCAAGTCTTGGTTTAAAAGTTTCTGATTAAAACGAATACCATCTACACCATCAGCTAAATATGTCCATTTTCTTCACTCAGCTACACCTGTGGTTCTTCCTTGTAACAGCAGTAAAGACAAAGTAAACTTTTTGCTACTAACATCCACGAACAGTGCACCGCCATCTTCCCTCACTAGGAAAAAGCTGTCAAACCTGTACCCTCGCTCCTTTCACTGGTGTGACGTCATTTGTACTCTCAATAGAGTCAGAACAGGAGGGGCTGTAGAAAGCCCTGTAACACTTTTCATCCTAAAAGTGAAATTCTGTAATGGGCATTGTAGGGTGCTGAACACACCACACCCCTTAACTTTTATTAAAAAAAAAAAACTGCAGGCTCCACAACAGTGGGAAAAGGAAGAAAGATTAAATTTAAAGTACCATTGTTTAATGCATTACAGACGCATACTGTTGTGTCAGAAAAACTTGCCTGGGCTGTCATTCATATCCCTGAAATGCTTTTTACATACTATTCTCACTATATCAGGCTTCCATGGGTCCAATTTTGACCAAGCTCTTGTTCATATGCAGAACTGCTGCAGCAGTGTCAGAGGCTTCAGTAGGTTTGGAAAACTGCTCTAACTAGAACTGTAATTGTTTACAATCACGGCTCATAGCTTTGGCTCTTTTTAAATGCTTGAATAAATCTTTTTGCAACACATATAGGGTGAAGGTGGTTTGAGGCACAAAAGTTATAATTGGAGAAAGATGAGAATTCCATCAGTAAGTCTAAGTATTTTGGGCTTGATAAGGTGTGTTTTAACAGTAACTGTTATCGAGTCCGCAAAGGATTATGGGGTGCAATCGCTACTGAAGTGCACTGATGTTCTTCGTGTTTCACTGTTGCAGTCATTACATTTGGGTTATCTGCTTGGTAGCCCTCAGTCGGCCTGATTAACATAGTCTTGGGTTCTGCGTCGGTTGCTGTCCCTTCTTCCATGACGTCAGGTCGTCAGAGGTATAAAATATGCAGCCAATGCCATTAGATCAGTCTTTCTTGCCGTGCGGTGCCCGAAGCAGAAGCAGTTCACAAGTGCCAGTCGGCTGACTCCTGAAATTTTCTTTTTCAAGTTTCAGAACTGAAGTCTTCAACTAAAGCTAAGTACCCCATTGGGGAAACTTTTTCTTGCTCCTTACCGATGTCAGTAAAAGTTAATAATTGCATTACTTGTGGAAAGCAAATACCTCACAAAGATTTTCATTCGTACTGCATTCCTTGCCTAGGCCCTGACCATGACGTACCTTGCTGTCGGTTTTGTGCTTTAATCAGCGCACTATCCGTCGCTGGTATATTTTCGCCTCTAATTATTTCGGTTCTGGGTTTAATTATCCAGAAATGTCATTGATTAGCCATCCGACTGCCGGGATTCCAAAAAAACTCAAAGATAAAGGCAGAGACAGGCCGCCGAGGTCCAAAGCTGCCGATGATGCCTCTCCTAAGCCGTCGCTAGTTTGCCGGTGCACAGTGAGGCGCTTTCGCAGCCCCTGATACCCGCTTCTTCTGACTCACAGGCTTCTATGAGATCCATTCGGAGTCCGGTATGCTGCGAGATGTTTCAACTGTGAAGCCTGTGGATGTCTCTACCTTGGATGAATCCAGAGCCGCTGTGCAGGCACCGGTTTCTGAGGGTGTATTCAGACCTATAGACTTGCATATTAAATGGACACCTCCTTCATTTAGGCCAAAATCCTGAACCATGCCTAAGAAACCAACACCCAGGCCGCATGCTCAGGCCTCTATGCCTAAAAAACAAATAAGAATGGCTGAAGATCTTATAACTCTAATCACGGGAAGCCAACCTCCCCCTTCTAAGAGACGTAGGACTGAAGTTGTTTATGAATCTTCTGACTAGGATTCTGATTTTTCTAATTCTTCTGTTGATCTGTATTTGCCCTTATCTACTTATGAGGATTCTGATGCAGAGGACTATATTCCCTCTGCTTCCCCTCCAGAGGATTTTTCTTTTGGTGAGACCTTACATACTCTAAAGGAGCATTTCCACTGGGAAAGCCAGGATTTTTCTGATTAAAAAAAGAGGCTTAGGGATTTCTTACTCCTGCCTCAGCATAGGCCTTTAGCTATACCTCCTGTGCTAGACATTTGTTGATGATGCCTTTTCATAATCCAGATTGGCCCCTGATTCTTTGCCTCCTGCTCCCAGAAAACCTGACAGATATTACAGGGTTCCTGATTCACACAAGTTCCTTTTTAAAAATTCTGTTGCAGATCCAGAGACTATTTCACAGGGACCCAAGGGTATTAAGGCTTCTACTTCTAAAAATCCTACCCCCTCTGATAGAGACTCCAGGGCGCTGGATAGATGGGGTAAGAAGGTTTACACTTCTGCAAACTTGGTCATTAGGGCTTTAAACTGCCAGTTTCATATGTTAAAGTATTATCAACATGTTATTGGATTGCTTAAACAGAAAATCATGTTGATTCCTGACTGTGCTGAAAATAAAGAATTACAGGATTTAATGCATTCTGCTGAACAGGTTGGAAAACATACTTTGCAATGTAGATTTGATTCATTAGAAGTCTCTTGCAGGCCTGCTGTTACTGGGTCTGTGCTCAGAAGGCATGCTTGGCTTAAGGAGCAATCTTTGCCTGATCGTGTTAAAGCTAAATTGTTGGATGCTCCTTTAAATCAGGACCGCCTGTTTGGCAACAAGGCTGAGGAAGTTCTTAAAAAGATGGAAGATAAAGCTAAATCTGTGTAAACTGTTAAAGATTTCTTACAAGCTCAGCCTCCTAGATTTAGTAGGCACTGGCCCTCTAAAATTGGTCCTTTCCAGCCCCTTCCAGGTCTTCTCAAGCCAAACCCAGACACAGCAGAAACCCCAGGTTTCAGTCCCAAGGGACACACAAGACTAGTCCCAAGGGACACACAAGACTAAGCAGTGGGGGGTTTCCGCACCCAAATCTGGGAGTAGTAAGACTCCCCCCTATGGAAAACTGTCTCAATGACTTGCTTTTAAAACTTCCAAGCACTTCACAACTGAATGCTCCTTTAGGTGGAAAGATTTGTCTGCAGGCCAAAAACTGGGAACTCATTACCCAGGACCAAATGGGTTTTAAATATAGTGTCCCACGAATACAGATTTCACTTCCACATGTTACCAACACCAAGCCGGTGGCCAGATCTACCCCCAAATCAGTGGGCAGAGGCCCAAAATCAAGTACTCTCTCTCTTAAACATGGGGGCTATTCAGTTGGTACCAAAAGAGGAAAAGGGACAAGGTTTCTATTCGAGACTTTTCCTGGTACCCAGAAAAGGCAATACATGGTATCCTATCCTGGACCTTTCTACTCTAAACACCTTTCTGATTATTCCAAAATTCAAAATGCTGACTCTTCACCAGCTGCTTCATATGCCAGGCAACGATGCATGGTTGGCAACACTAGATTTAAAAGAAGCATACCTGCACATCCGTATCAGGGAGTCTTGCAGAAGGTACCTATGCTTCAAAGCAGGCTACATGCACTATCAGTTCTCTGCACTGCCTTTTGGATTATCTACTGCGCCCCAG
The DNA here is from genome assembly GCF_019279795.1 of Protopterus annectens. Lineage (NCBI taxonomy): Eukaryota > Metazoa > Chordata > Ceratodontiformes > Protopteridae > Protopterus > Protopterus annectens. Next base: position 621,503,876 of record NC_056751.1, on the reverse strand, counting down.
GTATTCACAAAGTGCCTAGCTCCAGTCATTGCATTTTGCAGGCAAAAAAATATTCTAATATACCCATACCTGGAAGATTGTCTAATTCAGGCAGAAAGCCGGGACATTCTTTTGAATCATCTGGCCTTTGTTCAAAGGGTACTGACTTGTCCTGGGGTTCACCATAAATGAAAAGAAATTGCACCTGGTACCCTGTCAACAAATTATATTCCTGGGAGCAAGTTTAAATACAGCTTCCCGGATGGCTTTCCTCTTGCCAGAGAAACGGAGTCATTTGTCAACCTACTTCAAACAAGTGGCCACAAAAACCCAGCTGTCTGCAAGGCAAATACTGCAAGCCTTGGGGTTCATGGCCTCCTGTATTCTTCTAATTCCATATGCAAGGCTGCATATGAGGAAACTACAATGGTATCTCAAAAGCCTATGGTGTCAACATTCACAGGATCTAGAATCAAGGATTCCTATCATACCTTGCCTACGCCTAGAGTTCCTTTGGTGGGCAGAGGCCTGCCACCAAAACAGGGGACTACCATTCACATTACTCCCTGCCACCCAAATCTTAACAGACGCATCAGACTATGCATGGGGGGCTCACCTGGCAGGGAAGTGCATTCAGGGCAAATGGAACTCAAGTCAAATGCACCTGCATATAAATCAAAAGGAAATGTTAGCTGTACGGAATGCTCTGGCAGCCTTCAAGGACAACTAATGGTAAAGACGGACAACACCACTGTCATGTGGTACATAAACAAGCAGGGGGGTACACAATCTTACCCCCTCTGCAGACTAGCCATGGCATTGTGGAACACAGCCTTGAGCTACCAAGTGAATCTACAAGCTCAGTTCCTGCCAGGAAAACTAAATACACTGGCAGACGGACTAAGCAGAAACCTCATGGACCCACACAAGTGGAAACTGGAACCAAGGATTTTCAACATGTTGACAAGCAAATGGGGGAGCCCAGATATAGACCTGTTTGCCTCCCCCCAGAACCATCAACTGGACAAAATTTCCACAAGGATTCCCCATAAGTTAGCTTGGAAAGTGGATACTCTATCCTTCAGCTGGAAAAATCTATCAGTTTATGCCTTTCCTCCTCTGCCTCTGCTCTCCAAGGTACTACTAAAGATCAAACGGGACAAGCCGAGGACGATTTTAATTGCACCAGACTGGCTTCACCAACACTGGTACCCACTCTTGCGCAGTGTGTCACGCTTGGCTCCATGGCACCTGCCTCAGACTCCTTCTCTGTTGTCTCAGCAGGAGAACCAGATTCTGCACCCTCAGCTGCAAACCCTGAACCTAGCAGCCTGGTTAATTAACCTAATCTCTCCTTTACCATCCCTCAATAAATCGGTGATGGATATCATTTTAGAGGCAAGGAGGCCTAGTACCAGAAAATCTTATGCTGCAAAATGGAAAATATTTTGTGCCTGGAACCAATCTCAAGGAATGAACGCAGCAGTGCCCAATTTACCTCTGATTCTACAATACATGACTGAGATACTTCATAAGGGCTTGTCCTTTTCCTCCATCAAAATTCATGCCTCAGCCATTTCAGCTCATTATAGCACAGAGCCTCCCCTCTTCTCTCACCCACTGCTCAAGCAGTTCCTCAGAGGGGCCAAAAATTTAAGGCCACCCAGGAGAGCTCCAACTCCAGCCTGGGATCTTGACTTTGTCTTGGAGAAACTCACTTTTCCTCCTTTCGGGCCAGCTGCTACTGCAGATTTAAAATTTCTTTCCTGGAAAACAGCTTTCCTTTTAGCAATCACTTCTGCAAGAAGGGTATCTGAATTACAGGCCCTTATGGCAGTGGAACCTTTCATCATCTTTCATGCTGACAGGGTGTCCCTCAGAACCAGTCCCTTCTTCATGCCCATGGTGGTATCCAGTGTGGCTCTTAATCAGTCCATTCATTTGCCTACCTTCTTTCCTAATGCACAGAACAAAGGGGAATGGATACTGCACTCTTTAGATGTGCACAGACAGCTTAGATTCTACTTGGACAGGATTAAACCTCTAAGGAAATCTGAACAACTGTTGGTGGCATTTGCTGCAAGGACAGAGGGGAAAGCTATTTCAAAACAAACCATTTCAAAATGGATAGGTCACTGCATTCATTTCTGCTATAAGCACCATGGAAAACCTATCCCACAAGGCATCAGACCCCATTCAACCAGGGCTGCATCTACCTCTACAGCCTTTCCCTGGGGCGTCCCTGCTAGGGACATCCTAGAAGCTGGTACCTGAAGTTCTGTACATACTTTCACCAAGCATTATCATTTGCCAATTTTCTTTAAATCCAGAGCTGATTTTTCCACTGCAGTCTTGCAGGGCCTTATAACTGGTCTTAATTCTATTTAAATTCCTCCTCCCAACCTTAGCTTTGGGAATCCACCCAAATGTAATGACTGCAACAGTGAAACACGAACATAATACAGTTGTTTACACTTACCATAAATGTAGATGTTCTAGTGTATTCACTGTTTCAGTCCTGGTTACCCTCCCTCCAGCCCCCTTTCTTCTTTTGGCTGTACCTCTACTCTCACTTACTATGCTCAAAAAGCTTTTTGGTGTATTTGCTTTTTTGTTGGAGGTATATCCTTGTATTTATAGATTTAATTGCTTCCCATTAGGGGGGCACCTGACATCTGGGGCAAGAAAAACTGATGTAATGGCGTCAGCGGCATGTTTTACACCCCTGTCATCATGGAAGAAGGGACAGCAACCGATGCAGGACCCAAGACTTTGTTAATCAGGCCTTCTGAGGGCTACTGCAAACAGATAACCCAAATGTAATGACTGCAACAGTGAATATACTCTAACATCTACATTTTTGGTAAGTGTACACAACTGTACTTTCCAGGATTTATTCTTAAGCTGAATGATATAGAAACTGAAAAAAAATGGAATTTTACGCAGAAGAGTGAAGCATTTCTCTTACAATGCTCACTCACACATATATGTACTTTAATTTGTTTGTGTCTTTTGGCTTTTCCCGGTTAGGGGTCGCCACAGCGGATCTTCGGTCCGCTAATGATTGGCAGTTGATTTTTACGTACCGGCTTGCCAGGCCTGACACACAACCTTCAACGAAGGTATGCCCATTCACGCATGTCTCCAGGCAGAAGACGTTCTAGCTGAGAATCGAACCAGACAGCGTCTTACTGTGAGGCGACAGCGCTACCGCAGCACCACAATTCCAAAGAACAGTGGTTTCAATAATAACCTTGTTTATTCTATTAAACATTAACATTTGTCTCAGATGTTCACTCTTTCACTCCCAACCCTCACTCACACACAGAGACACAAATAGCAAGCCGATTTTCTCTAAAAAATCAAATATGAACATTACCTTACTTCACAATGAAATCTAAGTTGAGAAGGTAACTGACAAAATTCAGGTTCTTTTTCAACTTAGTTTTAACAGTGCAGTTAAAATGCGACTCTAAAGTTACTCGCGCTTGGGGAAGGCACTCTGGTGTAACAACATACAATTTGTAGCTCCTCCGAGAGCACTCAGATGTAAGCACCAAGGCGCCAAGGGACGGTACTCGGGGTTAATGAGTTAAAAAGATGGAAGACGAAGCAAAATCTATGCAAACAGTAAAAGATTTCCTTCAGGTACAACCTCCTAGGTTCAGCAGGAATTTTCCCCTCAAAACACTGATCCTTTCCTGTACCTAGCAGACAGGGGCAAGGTAAGCCCTGCAGGGACAGACCACCCAGACTCCTATCCCATGGACAGCAGAGAACCAAAAAGTGGACAACTTCCACTCCTGAGGCAGGGAGTTGTAAGCCAGCCCTCTATGGCAAAAACTCTTTGTGTCCCACTCCCCATTCTGCCCTGTTTTCACTCACCAAAAACTAGGAGGAAGGCTCTCCCTCTGCAAAGAGAATTGGCTTTCTGTAACAAATGACCAATGGGTCTTAAAGATCATTTCTCAGGGATAGAAAATTCTCCTTCAACGAGCTCCCAATTCCAGGAGGGTTCCCAGACTTGCCTCCAAATTAGTGGGCAGAGGCATTGAAACAAGTCCAAACTCTCCTATCCCAAGGGGCAGTAGAACCTGTCCCCTCAGATCAAACAGGCAAAGGCTTTTATTCCAGACTATTCCTTGTTCCCGGAAAAGAGGGAACTTGATGCCCCATCCTGGATATATCCATTCTGAACACCTTCCTGGTGGTCCCCAAATTCAAAATGCTTACTGCAGCAGCTGCTGCCTATGCTGACAAAAATGCCTGGTTAGTTACTGTAGATCTAAAAGATGCCTGCCTCCACATCCCCATAAGGGAATCCTGCAGAAAATTCCTTCGCTTCAGAGCAGGCTCACAACACTTTCAGTTTTCTGTGCTACCCTTTGGCTTGTCTACTGCTCCCAGGGTATTCACCAAATGCTTAGCCCTGACCATAGCCTTTTGCAGACAGAAATATACAAATTTACCCTTATCTGGACGACTACCTCTTTCAGGCAGATTCCAGAGAAAAGCTCCTCAAGGACCTCCTCTTTGTCAAAACCCTCCTAACCTCCTTAGGGTACACCATCAACGAGAAGAATTCAAGGCAAGCACTCTCCAGGAAGATCATTTTCTTGGGGGCACTGTTGGACATAGCATCTCAAATGGCCTTCCTATCCCCAGAAAAACAGAGCGTCCTGCCATCTATTTTACCCAGGTGGCTTCCAGAAGTCACCTCACTGCAAGGAAGTTCCTGCAAGCCTTGGGGTACATGGCATCTTGCATCCTTCTAATTCCTATGATCAGGCTTCACATGAGAAAAATTCAGTGGTACCTAAAGAACCTCTGGTGTCAGCACTCTGTCTCTAGAGACCTCTCTACCTCTGATCCCCTGCATAAGGGCTGAGTTTCTCTGGTGGGCCAGGGGCCTGTGCCCAGAACAAGGATCTTACCTTCACCCTCCTCCCAACCGGGTAGACCATTACCACCGATACTTCAGACATAGCTTGGGGCACTCATGTAGAAGACAAGTGCACCCAAGGTCTTTGGCATGCCTAGCACCTTCCCTTACACATCAACCAGAAGGAAATGATGGCAGTACAAAAGGCTCTGACATCCTTCAAACCCCATCTCAAGCCAGAGGTTCTCCTTTTCCAAACAGACACCACAGTAATGTGGTACATCAACAAACAAGGAGGTACCGAATCTTACCCTCTGTGCAGGTTAGCCATGAACATCTGGCTGGCAGCCTCTTCCATGGGGCTACACTTGATAGTCCAATACCTACCAGGTATCAACAACACCCTGGCAGACCACTTGAGCTGGACCCCCATGAATGGCAGCTCCACAAAAAAATCTTTTTACAAATCACTCAGGCGTAGGGGACTACAGAGGTGGATCTCTTTGCTTTGCGTACCAACCATCAGCTGAAGAAATTCTGTAGCAGGGAGTATCACCCCCTAGCATGGAAGGTGGGTGCCTCGACCTTCCCCTGAAACACCCTCTTTGTGTATGCATTCCCTCCTCTGCCTCTCATCCCCAGGGTGCTGATCAAAATAAGGAAGGAGAGACCAAAGGCCATCCTCATTCCTCCAGATTGGCCCAGACAGCATTGGTACCAGTTACTGCGCAGCCTGACCTTACAGCCTCCCAGGCAGCTTCCCCTGATCTCAGACCTCTTAACTCGGTGTGGGGGGGGGGTGCTGCACCCAGACTTGCAGACTCTCAAACTATCGGCATGGCTAATACTCTAAAGGCAAACAAGAGTCCCCTGTTAAGCAAACCGGTCCTAGACATTATCACAGAGGCCAGAAGGCCCAGCACTAGAAAATCTTATGCAGGAATATGGAAAAGATTCTGCTCTTGGAGCCAGTCCAGAGGGGGGGCAATACCTCACAACCTTCCATCCCTTTTATCCTGGATTACCTAGCAGAGCTACTTAAGTGGCCTCTACTTCTCTATTAAAATCTACACCTCAGTCTTTTCAGCTCATTTTGATACAGAACAGCCCCTGTTTCCCCATCCTTTGATTAAACAATTCCTCAGAGGGGCTTCTAATATTAGACCTCCCAGAAGGCCACCCACTCCAGCCTGGGACCTGAATTATGTTTTGGAAAAACTAACTTTACCACCCTTTGAACCTGTTGCTTCAGCAGAACTAAGATACCTCTTCTGGAAGACTGCTTTTCCCCTAGCTATCACTTCAGCCAGAATGGTTTCAGAACTTCAGGCTCTGATGGCCATTGGGCGGCCACAGTGGTGCAACGGTTAGCGTTGCTGCCTCACAGCAAGAGGTTCTCCGGTTCGATCCTCAGCTGGGGTGCCTTCTGTGTGAAGTCTGCATGTCCTCCCTGTGGTCACGTGGGTTTCCTCCGGGTGCTCCGGTTTCCTCCCACATCCCAAAGACATGCTGTAGGTGGATTGGACACTAAATTGGCCCCAGGTGTGTGTGTGCCTTCTGTGGAAGGTTGGGTGCCGGGCTGGCAATTCAACACCGTAAAACTCCACTGCCAATCATGAGCGGACAGGTGATCTGCTGTGGCGACCCCTAACCGGGAAAAGCCAAAAGAAGAAGGCTGTTATGGCCATTGAGCCCTTCATCATCTTCCATGCAGACAGGGTCTCCCTGAGGACTAATCCCTCCTTTATGTCCAAGGTGGTATCTAATGTAACTCTCAGCCAGGCCATATATCTGCTCACCTTCTTTCCTAACCCTCAAAACAAGGGGGAAATAATTCTGCACTCACTGGATGTGCACAGACAGCTCAGATACTACCTGGACCGTACTAAACCCTTCAGAAAAACAGACTAACTACTTGTCAGCTTTGCCCCAGGGGCAGAGGGGAAGCCCATCTCCAAACAAACCATTTTCAAATGGATGTCACACTGTATCTATTTCTGTTACAATTTGCATGGGAACCCTCCCCCCCAAGTCTATTCAAACCCATTCCACGAGATCAGCCTCCACTTCCACAGCATTCCTCAGGGAGTTCCCACCAAGGACATCCTGGAAGCTACCACATGGACTGCTGCCTATACCTTTACCAAGCATTACCAGCTACCTCTATTTTCTAAGGCTAGGGCAGCGTATGCCTCTGCAGTTCTGCAGGGCATGCTGACCCATTCCTAGGTCTCTTACTAATCCTACTCCCCTCTCCTCAGCTTTGGGAATCCTCCCACAGGTAATGACTGCAACAGTGAAACACGAAGAACATAGTACAGTTGTGTGCACTTACCATAATTGTAGATGTTCGAGTGTATTCACTGTTGCTGTCCTAGTTTCCCACCCTCCTTCCCCCTTATAGCTTCTTTCTTTAGGGGGACATAAGTTTCTTACGGTGGCTTTTAGCCACCAGGACCTCTTCACTATATCTACTTGGGCCTCTGACCGGTTCGGACAAGAAAAACAGATGTAATGGTGTCGGCTGCCTTCCTTTATGGCACTGATGACCTGACGTCAGCCAGTAAGCAACAGCAGCTGACACAGAACTTTGACTCTGGTATTCGTTCCAGTCGAGGGCTACCACAGCAGGGATAAACCCACAGGTGATGTCTGCAACAGTCAGTACATTCGAACATCTACATTTATGGTAACTGTACACAACTGTACTTTTTCTGGGATAGATTATAATTTTTGAGACTCCAATTCATGTTTTTTTTTGTTTGTATAAAGTACTCAATATTGGGTCCAGTTTTTAAAGGCAGTTAGAACCAGCATATTATTTTCCTCAAGAAACACAGACAAATTCATCATTTTAGGATGAGGCAGGAGCACTGCCAGTTTGCCTCCTTATTTGTTTTTCTTCCATACTCATCCTTCATCAAGTACACAGCCCCTGGGTCTGGCTACCTCAAGACCATGGGGATTTACAGCTACCCTTTTCTAACTGATTTGCTTGATTCAAGCACCCAATCTAGAAGAGGTGCAGAGGGCCTTGCAGTACATTTTCTATTGCCTCAACTACCTCAGGTTGTTCTTTAATTTCCCAAACTCTGGTCTCGCACAGACAACCTCAAAAATCTCAAGGGGACATGTCGAACACAGATTTAAGGGGGCTGTCTCTCTTCCCTCTGGAGAGAATCCTCCACTTGGCACTTTTCTTTACCCACATAGCCAAGAGGACACACAACCTTCTGCATGTTCCTGAAGGTGCTGGACAACATGCCCTTGAGCCTTATGGTAATAAAGGCCAGGCTGTACATGAAGAAATTACACTGGTTCTTGAGGAATTTCCTGAAGAAGCACCAGAATGCCTTGGACAATGTACCAGTACTGATCCCCTCTGTCACGCTGCCAGCCCAGCTATCTGAAATTGTGTAAGTAATTCTGTTATTTGTGGATATTTATACAGAACTGTATGTTGTGTATATTAAACTACTGGGACAGAAGTGTATATTGAACAGGGTATGCACAGTACTGAGCTTCAAGGATCTGCCCATAGTGTACCCTACTGGATAAGAGCAGAAATGTATATAAACTATATATTGGTGAAAATGTATGTTTTAATAGTAGAAACTGGAAAATATAGAGTTAACTTGCAAAACTTCAAGAAAATTAGTTGAAATTTTAATTATTTTACGATTGTGTTATAAAAGTTACTTTCAATGCAGCAAAGCGACAGGATGTCTAGAACTAGGGTGCCTTCTGCATTGTTTTGTAAGTGTTTTATTATTTTATGTCTTCTAGCATTTGCAAACATCTGAAGAATTTGTATTTTCACAGAGAGATGTTAAATGTTGGACACTGAGGGGTTTAGCTTGGGAACTGAAAGTCAGGTGACAAAAAGTGATGTCATCCAAGATAACCCTGCAGTAATATTAGATATTAATTTAAGAACACTCTCAGAGAAAGACTGTGCATTTTGTATTTTATCTTGGACCTAGCAAGAACATCCACTTATTATCACCATCTACACTTGCCCTGCTAATAGCAAATAACTAGGCTGCAGTGATTTCTTTTAGATATAGTTAGGAGTATAGTAAAGATTAGTTTAGATGTTTTCTGTATTTATTTGAGACTGTCCTGCAATGTTGTTTTAAATACTTCCTGTGATTTTGACTCTAAAGTTGCTGTGTTTGTGTACTGAGTATTGTCTTGTTCTTTTATTATTTATTCTTAAATATATTTAAACCCATCTTTGTGGCTGATATTTATGAGACATTTTACTCTTAGTGTACTTGCAGTATGTATTTGGCAACAGTGTACAGGCCATTCCTAATAGCCTGGCACTTGGTCAAAACTACCATTTGGGTTATTAGTAACATTACACAGTAGGATTGGACACCCTTTGTAAGGGCCTTATAGTAGATGGTAAGTAGGGGTTCTGGTGACAGTGAAAACTACCTTATAGTCTGGGCAGAAGGGGGCATAGCTAGTAAACCTGTGCCAGCCTTCCCCAGGTGTGTGTGTGTGTGTGTGTGTGTGTGTGTGTGTGTGTGTGTGTGTGTGTGTGTGTGTGTGTAAAACAAATCTGAAAACGTTTGTGTGCATTAGCTGCTTGGGCAGGGACACAAAGCACTGGTTGGGCAGAGAGGGTGCTGGAGGTCTTGGCTTGGCCCCTCAGCTGAGATCTTAACCCTATAGCTGTGCCAGTGGGGAGTCTTATTGGGGATCTGGAGAAAGAGGGAGAAACCAGCCCCAGACTGACTATGATCTATGTGTGCTCTTAAGGGAAATCATACTTCAGTGTGTGTGCACTTGTCATCCTCCCAATGTGTACATCCCCTAGCTTTTGCCAATGGTGAGGATTGAGGCTCCTTGATTACTGGGCCAGTGCTGGGGCATCCCATATTAATTTGTGGACAGTGGTGGAATATCCACATCACATATTAATTGGTTGGCAGTGGTGGGATATCCAGATCACATGTTTGTAGTGGTGTGGATATTGAATTCCTGTAGCCTGTGTACAGTGCTTACAGAAGGTGTTTGTACTCTGTCAACCATGCAGTGAACATTCAGAGTTTCACATCACAATTGTTTTATTTTTTTTGTTAGCTTAGTCAGGGAGAGCAGGCAAGCATGTCAGCAGAGGAGTATGGCAAGCTGACAAAGAGCTAGTTGGCTGAGATGTGCCAGGCTAAAGGACTGGTGCATGCCACCCTGACTAAGTCAGAAATGATTGTAGCTTTGGCACAGCTGCATCGCAGACCAGTAGTCAGGAGGACAACCAGGCTGGCGTTGGAGATGTACAACTCTCAGAAAATGGACAGCTCAACCTTTCCACAGAGGACTTAAAAATCTTTCTGTAGTTAGAGAATTTAGCTGGAGGCCAACCGTTTGGAAATAGCAGTACCAGAGAGACATACGTTTAGAGGCTGAGGAAAATGAGAAACTGAGATGTCTAGAGACTGAGGAGAAGGCAAGGCAGAGGCAACATGAAAAGGAGATGCTGACTGTCTGCCAGAGTCATGGAGGTAATTGCGAAGGGAGTAACCGAACCCCAGAAGCAACAAAGGTCAGTAAATTTCCTCCACAATTTAAAAAGGGGGATATTTTTTATAGTTTCATTCATATATTTGAGAGGGTATGTAAACAGTATAAAGTTGACCAAGAGCTCTAGGTGCGGTTCCTGACCCCCTTACTCATGGTAAAGCTCTAAATGCTATTTCTAAATTGTCTGATACTGATTGCTTAAATTATAATGTTGTGAATATATTGCTGAACTAAGCACTGATTTTTATAGGTGAATGAGTGGATGTCAGGTCGCCACTTTTGAAGGGCTGCCAGACCATTTGGTGAGGGAACAAGCCCTTAGCACTATGCCTGAGGACATGAGAATCTGGTTAGCTGATAGACAATACAATACTGCAGATGAGTTGGGGAAGAAGGGAGACCTATACCTAGCAAGCAGGGCATCACTCCACAGGAAAGGGACACCCAGTGCTGCTCATGGGTCTAAGGGAACCCATGGTGAGCAGCCCAGACTGCCCCAACAGAGTCCGCCAGTAGCAGGGGAAGCCACTAGTCCAGGTACACATCCAGGACCAAGGGTTAAATGTTTAAATGCAACCAGTGGGGCTATGTAGCATATAGATGCCCATGGAGGCAAGGTGGGAGAGCCACTAAGTAGGAATGACAAAATCCTAGCAGTAAGTTGTCTCGAGACAACAAGGGTACCAGACTACCACCAGAAATTATATCCTGTCTTAGTGGATGGGAAAGAGGCCACTGCTAAAGAGAGAGACAGCCTCTGACCTAACTATTGTGAAGCCTGAAGTGGTTACAGAGAACACTACTTGCTTGGGCAGTCTACTTCAGTCAGAGCCTTAGGAGGGACCCCATTCCAAATACCTTTGGCTAGGGTTCACATTGACTGGGAGGGTGGAAAAGGAAGCCAGCAAGTAGGTGTGTTTGAAGATATCCCTGCAGATGCACTAATAGAGAATGATTTTGATAATGCAGTACCATGTGTGCATGCAGTTACACACAGTAAGGCTTGGAGACGAGCATGTGGGTCTGTTTGCCTGGGGGAGACTCCGACAGACTGCAAACTTGCAGCCAGGACTGGGTGAGGTGGTTACTTCAGGGAGGGAGCTACCCTATAGCAATGAGACTGAAGGTGAGCCACAGATGCTTGTGGGTACTGATGTTCCCGTGTAGAGAGTGACTGCAAGGGCACAGGTGAGTAGTAGTACCCGGGCTGACAGTGAGGCACCATTGTCAGAGAATGCCAGACTTCCTGTGGAAGGGTTACAAAGAGTTGAGACAGGCTCAGCTCTCAGACCCTACATTACAAAGCCTGAGGGAGGTAGCTAGGGAGGCACCTAATTCTCAAGGGAAGGGGGAATCTGTATACTGGGAAAAAGGGTTAATGTATGGAGAGTGATTCCCTGAGGGAGGGCTAGAGGGTGAGGGAATACAACAGTTGGTAGTGCCCAGAGCCTACTGTCTGGCATTTCTAGCCATAGCCCATGATATTCCTTTTGCAGGTCATATGGGCATAAAACCTACAAAGAGACATATTATGCAGAACTTCTATTGGCCTGGGATTTCTAGAGCTGTAACAGGGTACTGCAGGACCTGTGGGCAGTGCCAAAAGGTAGGCAAGGCAGGAGACAAGGTGAAGGCTTCTTTGCCTCTGATTGAGGAGCCATTTCAGAGGGTAGCTATGGATATTGTGGGGCCTCTGAGTACCCCAAGTTCCACAGGGAAAAAGTATATCCTAGTGGTAGTAGATTATGCTACAGATGCCCTGAAGCAGTGGCTCTGTTTTTCATTGAGGCAGAAAAGGTGACAAATGCTTTGTTAGAGATTTTCAGCAGGGTCGGTTTTCCAAAAGAAATACTGAGTGTCAAACGAGCCAATTTCATGTCAGACCTGCTGGCTGGTCTGTGGAAGTAATTTGGGGTGAAGCACCTAAAGACCACCCCTACCATCCCCAGACTAATATTCTTGTTGAGAGGTTAAACACTACACTCAGGACGATGCTACAAGCATTTGCAGACCAGTTTGAGAGGGTGGGACAAATATTTGCCCCATCTGTTTGCTTACAGAGAGGTTCCCCAAGAATACACAGGTTTTTCACCCTTTGAGTTGATGTATGGGTATAGTGTGAGGGGACCTCTAGATTTGATTCAAGATGAGTGGGAGGATGTGTGTGAATCCCACAAGGAGTCTGTCGTGGCATATGTCCTAAACCTCAGGACAAGGCTCCGCGAACTCTTGAGCTTAGCCCAGGGGAACCTGGCAGAAGCCCAACAGCAGAAAAAGGTCTGGTATGGCAGGAATGCTCGAGCTAGAGAGTGTGCTGTAAGGCAGCAGGTAATGGTTCTCATTCCTGTCAGACACAACAAGCTGCAGGTAGCTTGGGAGGTATCCTACAAGGGGGTAAGGAAGGTCAGTGGGGTTAACTACATGGTAGAACTGCTACACAGGAGGCAAGGGCACAAATTGTACCATGTTAACATGATGAAACCTTACTCTAGGGAGGCCCTTGTGCTGAGTATTTGCAGTGGATGGCAGGAGGAGTCTGAAGGGGATCTGGTGACCTCCTTAGTGAAGCTCTGATAGACACCTCAGTGGTAGGAGTAGCAGTGTCCCAGCAGCTATCTCCTACCGTGGTTCGAGAAATCCGAGCAGTGTTGCAGGAGTTTGTTGACATGTTCACTGGGAAACCAGGGTGCACCCAGCTGGTGCAGCACCATGCAGATACAGGGCCCCAAAGGCCTATTAAACAGGCCCTTTATAAGGTGCCTGAGAAAGTCATACATACTCTGAGGGAGGAGATACAGCAAATGTTGGAACTAGAGGTAATTCAGGAGTCCAGCAGTCCCTGGGACTCCCAGTGGTGCTGGTACCAAAGAAGGATGGCAGCACCAGGTTCTGTGTGGACTACAGGAAATTAAATAGTCACACAGAGTCAGATGCTTACCCCACATCTAGGACAAATAAAGCCCTAGAGCAGCTGGGTGGGGCTAAGTATGTTACCACTTTTGATCTTAAGGGTTACTGCAGGTGCCCCAGACTCCCAGTGCTAGAGAAAAGTCCGCCTTTGTGACTCCTTTTGGCTTGTATGAGTTCACAACGATTCCTTTTGGGATGAAGAATGCCCCAGCATCTTTCCAGAGGCTGGTAGATCATATCAAAGCAAGAGCAGGAGGGGTTTGCCCTTGCTTACATGGATGACACATTTCGGCTTGTATGAGTTCACAAAAATGCCTTTTGGGATGAAAAATGCCCCAGCGACTTTCCAGAGGATGGTAGATCATAGCCTAGCAGGAGATTTTGACCTTGCTTACCTAGATGGTATTGCCATCTACAGTCATTCCTGGCAAGAGCACCTTCAGCATGTCAGGGAGGTGCTGGGCAGACTACAAAGGGCATGGTTGACCATTAAGCCCAGAAAATGTCAGGTGGGTATAGCAGAGGTCTCCTACCTGGGACATATAGTGGGGAGTGATAAGATCAGGCTTGAACCTGCCAGATTGGAAGCCATTCAGGCATGCCTTGCCCTGGTTACCAAAAAACAGGTGAGGGCATTCTTAAGGATAGCAAGGTACTACAGAAAGTTTGTCCCCAATTATAGTACCATAGCTGCTCCCCTCACAGAAATAACATGGAAAAACAGGCCAGATAAGGTAGTGTGGACCCCAGCATGTGAGCAGGCATTCCAGAAGCTTAAAGGGGTTTTGGGAGGTCCCCCTGTGTTAGCCAGTCCAGATTACAGCAAATAATTTGTTGTGTAGGTGTATGCTTCAAACCATGGGGTGGGGCTGTACTTAGGCAGGTTTCCTCAGAGGGAAAAAGGCACTCAGTAGTACATCTCAGTCGTAGACTCCAACCCAGGGAGGAATACTGTGCAGTTGTAGAAAAGGAATGCTTAGCCATAGTGTGGGCACTACAGAAACTTCAGCCTTATCTATATGGAAGGAAATTCACTGTAGTTACAGACCACAATCCCTTAACATGGCTACATTGAGCCAGCCACCAAAATGCCAAGTTATTAAGGTGGAGCTTAGGATTGCAAGCATGCGATATGACAGTGCAGCACCCCAGTGGGATCTCAAGACAGGGAATCAGGTAAGGTATTTATAGATAGACTCAACCCTCTCAAGCAACATTTATCAAGGGGCACTTGAAAAACTAGCTTGAGTTTTCGGGGGGTCACACTGCCAGCCCAGCTATCTGGAATTTTGTAAATAATTCTGTATCATTTGTGAATATTGATATGATTTATACAGAACAATATGTTATGTGTATGTTAAACTATTGGTATAGAAGTGTGTGTTGAACAGGGTTTGTACAGTACTGAGCTTCAAGGATGTGTCCATAGTGTACCCTACTGGAAAAGAACAGAAATGTATATAAACTATATACCTGTACAAATGTATGTTTTAATAGCAGAAATTGGAACAACAGAGTTAACTTGCAAAATTCTAGAAAATAGGTTGAAATTAAATTATTTTACAATTGTGTTATACAAGTTAGTTTCAATGCAGCAAGAAGACATGATGTCTAGAACTAGGGTGCCTTCTGCATTGTTTTGTGTTTTATTGTTTTATGCCTTCTAGCATTTGCAAACACCTGAAGGCTATATATTTTCACAGAGAAATGTTAAATATTGGACAATGAGATGTTTAGCTTAGGAACTGAAAGTCAGGTGACAAAAAGTGATGCCATCCCAAGCTAACCCAGCAGTAATATTGGATATTAATTTAAGAACTCTCTCAGAGAGAGACTGTGGATATTTTGTATTTTGTCTTGAACCTAGCAAGAGCATCCACTCATCACCATCTGCACTTGCCTTGCTAATAGTAAGTGACTAGAGTACAGTGATTTCTTGTATATATATATAGTTATGAATATAGTAAAGATTAGATATTTTCTGTATTTATTTGTGACTGTCCTGCAATGTTGTTTTAAATGCTTCCTGTAAATGCTTCCTGTGATTGTGTACCCTAAAGTTGCTGTGTTTGTGTACTGGGTGCTTCTTGGTCAAAACTACCATTTGGATTATTAGTAACACTACACAGTAAGATTGGAAACCCTTTTTAAGGGGGCTTATAGTAGCTGATATGTTCTGTTGGCAGTGATAACTACCTTATAGTCTGGGCAGAAGGGGGCATAGTTAGTAAACCTGTGCCAGCCTTCCCCAGGTGTGTGTGTGTGTGTGTGTGTGTGTGTGTGTGTGTGTGTGTGTGTGTGTGTGTCAGCTACTTGGACAGGGACACAAAGCACTGGTTGGACAGAGGATGCTAGAGATTTTGGCTTTGCCCCTCAGCTGAGATCTTAACCCTATAGCTGTACCAGTGGGGAGTATTTTTATGGATCTGGAGAAAGAGGGAGAAACCAGCCCCCTGTGATCTCTTTTTGCTCTTAAGGGAAATGTACTTTACAAAGTAACAGGTCTTCAGCAAATCAAAGCACTTGGATGAAAAGCAGTCAGAATTCCAGGAAAAAACAGTCCAAATCCACCGTTTGATAAATAATTTAATTAGCTCAGGACATAAACAGCACAAATAGCAGAACAAAGCTTGAGTAAAAAACTCTTCAGTGTTTGATAAAATTGTCCTACCAGAGCACAAGCATATATACAACAACACAACCAGTCAAAGTACAAACTTAATAATAGCAGCAATTACAGCCTTAAAGTGCCCCACATCTGGTAAGTTTCCTTAAAACTGAGCCTCATTGAGGCTTATATTTTATGTCTATCTTTTAAAATAGATTTTATACTATTATTCGCATTCAAACCTGGCATGTGATCAGCTCTAAAAACAATTAATCCATTTATATTCGGCCAACTCCGTTTTATTTATTAAATCACCCCCAATTTTACTTTTAAACACTACTTTAAAAATTCTAAACTGGAATTTATGCTGGGCACCAACTGTTGCTACATGCTTGACCAAAGCATTTGTAAGGACATTTCTACGAATGTCAGAACACTGTGCACTTATTCTCTCTCTTAGTTTGTTTTACCAATATAAAAACATTGGCAGCATACACAGTTAGCAAAATAAATCACATTTTCTGTGTTACATGTTTAAGCAGCTCTAAATTCAAACTGCTTTTGACTAATTGGGTGTTGGGTGTTTTTTATCAAACACTGAAGAGTTTTTTACTCAAAAGCTTTGTTCTGCTATTTGTGCTGTTTGTCCTGAGCTAATTAAATTATTTATGGAACGGTGGATTTGGACTGTTTTTTCCTGGAAAATGTACTTTACTGTGTGTGTGTACTTGTCATCCCAATGTGTACGTCCCCTAGCTGTTGCCAGTGGTGAGGCTTGAGGCTCTTTGATTAGGGGGTCAGTGCTGGGGCGTTACACCCTGTATAATTAGGTACTTCACTTGGTGTTCCCACCAAATGTTAGCCAATTCAGATATGCCCTTTTTTACCTCAGAAGACACACGGATGCCTTAACTGTAGCTTGAGGGGCCCATACTGCCCACCTGAAGGTCCAAAACAGGAGGAACTCATCTTTGTGAATAAAATGCTGGTTCTGATGCTGGCATTCCAGGCAACTAGAATAGTCTAGCACTTAAGTCCATTGTAAGTAACAACATACAGAACCATGATTGTATGGTACATAAGCAAGCAAAGGGGATCACTCGTATCCTCTCTGCAGGCTGGATGTGAAGGTCTGGGACCTGGCCTCCTTGGAAGGCTTGTATCCCGTACTGACAGACACCCCAAGAAACCTGAAATCTGTATCAGACAAGCTCAGCAAGTCTTCTCCCAGCCTTTGTGAATGGAGATGGGACTTTTAGGTTTGCCATGGCCATGTGGAAAGGTATGAAGAGGTAGACTTGCTTGTTTCACAGGAGAATTATCAGCTGGAGAATTTCTCCCATACAACGTGAGCCTAGGCTGTGAACATATTTCCCATCTTTAGGTACTGTGATTCCTTTACTTCAGAAGTTTGAAAAGAAAACTGGGTTCATTTTGGTCTCCTCCCCCGCTGAAGACATTCATGCTTCTCATAGTTAATTCCAATGAGAACATATTGCTGCTACTACTACCAAATTCGCTCCCTCCAGCTGTAAAGAATAAGTCACTAGTACACCCAAACATGAGGAATCTGACTAGTGGCATGATCTTAGCATAATGCCATTCATGAGCTACTTTTCTAAGAGCATGTCGCACATCCTGCTGCACATCCTGCAAGAGGCCAGGAATCCAACTACCAATAGAGCTTACCTGATTATTTGGAAAAAATGTTTCCATTTAGAGGGGCATCCTACCCATACCTCTCAACTCTCCAGATTTTCGCAGATCATCCAGATTTGTGCATCATATTTTGGTCAGTTCCTCATAAAATGTGTGGTTTTCTGGCAAATCACTGGGATGATCTGAGGTTTGATGTCACTAAAAACTGACATACATCTGAGTTTCAAACTTCAAATCCTTCAGAAAATTTATGTTAACATAAACCCTGATGTTCTTCATGTTTCACTGTTGCAGTCATTACACCTGGGTTATCTGCTTGCAGTTAGTCCTCAGTCAGCCCGAATACCAGAGACTTAGTATTTCTGCGTTGGTTGTTGTCACTCCAGGACTGATGTCAGGTCGTCAATGGTATAAAAACAGGCAGCCCGCGCCATTACATCAGTCTTTCTTGCAGAGGAGCCCGAAACAGAAGCAGTTCGCACGAGTGCCAGTCGGCCGCTACCGGAGTTTTCGTTTCCAAATTGAATCATCCTGAAGTCTTCTAAAGCTAAGTACCCCATTGGGGATCCTTTTTTCTTGCTCTAACCGATGTCAGAAAAAGTTAGCAATGGTCTCGCCTGTGGAAAACAAATAACCACACCGAGATTTCCATTCTTACTGCGTCACATGTTTAGGCCCAGACCATGACGTTCTTCACTGTTGATTTTGTGCTTTGTTCAAAGCCTGAACTATTCATCGTCAGGCCCTTATTGTCACTAAATACTTTTGCAGCCCCTGATGCCCGCTTTGATGGATTCGCAGGCCACTACCAAGACCCGTTCGGAGTCCGGTATGCCACGAGACTCTTTTTTTTTTTACTATGGATCCTGCGGATGTCTCTACCTTGGATGGGTCCGGAGCCGCTGAGCAGGCACTGGCTTCTGAGGAAGTTCATCGCATTATCGATACTTGACACAAACCGACGACTTCTTTCACGTCTTCAGTTTTGCCTAAAACTACCGAGTTTCTAAGGCCAAGAGTACAAGCTACACCTAAAAAAACTGACAACCCCATCTCAAGCACCTGCTTCCTTGCCACAATCTCAAATGCTTAAAATGGCACAAGGACCTGATCATGCTGATTAGGGGAAGCCAGCCTTCCCCTGCTAAGAGAAAGAGACCTGTCCCCAGCAGCTTTAACTGACCAAGATTCCAACGAACTAACCCTACTTTTATGCCTAAAGTGGTGTCCAATGTAGCTCTCAACCAATCTGTCCATTTGCCAACCTTCTTTCCTAATCCTCAAAATAAAAGGGAAAGGATCCTGCACTCTAGACATGCACAGACAGTTCAGATTCTACCTTGACAGGACTAAGCCCTTCAGAAAATCTGACCAGCTACTACTCAAGCTTTGCACCAGGGGCAGAGGACAAGTCCATATCTAAACAAACTATTTCCAAATGGATAGCATACTATCAATTTCTGTTAAAAACATCATGGAAACCAACCTCTCAGGGGGTCAGAACACTTTCCACTAGGGCAACTTCTACCTCTACAACATTCTTCAGGGGAGTCCCTACCAGGGACATTTTGGAAGCTGCTACTTGGAGTTCTGTTCATACCTTCACCAGGCTTTACCACCTGCCTATCTTTTCCAAATCCAGGGCGGGTTTTGCTACTGCAGTCCTACAGGGCATACTTTCTATGTTTGTAAGAGCAATATTTAGAATGCCCCTATTTTTGGGCCTTTGTCCTACTTTTAAGTATGGCTTTGTCCAGATTTCTTGCTCTAAGAGGTTGAGAGGTATGCCTGCTGTGTTATATTTGCAATAATATGAAGCTTTCAGCTGTTGTAGCCTACCTTCTCAGCAATACAGTAAGCATCCAGGTCTTTGCTTATAGCTTGCATCAAGCTTACTGCGGACTACTAACAAAAAAAAAAAAAGTCAGCATGCAAGAGTAGTAGCTCTGACCAAGCAGTCAAACAGTGACAAGTTGCATATTCATTCCTTCAGGGTTAAGTGACCCCACAACATCCTGACATTACAGATACACAGAGGTTTATTTTATACACTATGCATTTATCTTGCATGTCAGGCTGCCAGTCTTCCTGTTGTGTCATCCCAATATTGGCTGTGTGTTATACACCCTTAGATGGTAGTTAACTTGTGGTATTAGTATGTTTTGTAACATAAGATATGAAGGTAATGTCCCTCATTTGCATTGTTGGTTTTGGAACACGTGTACTGATATAATGTAGGCCTTGGGCAGCAGTTGTTAACATGCTTATGGACATTGCTGTGCTCCTTACCTGTAGAGCTTCACACTAAAAGATAATGTGCTTAGTTGCTGACAGTATATTTCATATTCCGAGACAAAATGGTTTTGGCCATCATGTCTAGCATGCGTATATGGTGGAAATGTCAAGAATCACTGCTCTGCTGTGTTATATTTGGGGTGTGTACTTTATTCCTTGCAGACTGCTGAAAGTTGTCTCCTCTACTATCAGAATAGTTGTGTTTACTGAACTGTGAGAAGATAAGGGTCTGTCAGCCAGTACCCCACAAATATCTCTCTGAGTTAAGTTACAAGTGCGTACTGGAGCAAAAAGTCTGTAAGGGGTTGTTGCACTTCTGTCGCTTCTGGCTTCTCTTTTTCTCATCCTTTGCTAAATGAGCCCTGTCTGTGCTGTTTTACAGAGCTGGGTATGGCTTTTTACATTTTAGTTTATTACTGAGGTAGATGGTTTGTAAGCAGGAATGATTTTCATGGGTTCTTTGCTCATGTTTTCTGAGATGAAGTCCTCCCTCTGTCTGTCACCCTCTTTCTCTCATTACCTGTTCTTGTGAAACAGTTTTAATTCCATTTGTATTCACATCCTCATGATGTACCCAGGCTCCTTAGACATTAGCAACACAGGAACCTGCTTACAGTATACTGGTGCTAAAGGAACTTGAAGTTTAAAACATCCAGACCAGAACTCCCAGCTCACCCTTGCAAAGAGGCTCTTACACTCTGTGGTTCTTACCTGGCAAAAAAAAAAAAATACAGAAACTGGATGGAGCCAAGATGGAAGAGTCTGACATGTTTTTTATGTTTTACATTGCTTTTGAAGAGGTCGTCAAGTCATAATGTCAGTATTTTAAGTTTAATTTTGTATTTGTAGAATTTATTCATAATCCTTTTTTTCCAGGATGGAAGGTATTTATTGACTTAATCTGGA
Organism: Protopterus annectens; assembly: GCF_019279795.1. NCBI lineage: Eukaryota > Metazoa > Chordata > Ceratodontiformes > Protopteridae > Protopterus > Protopterus annectens. The sequence goes on along the minus strand of NC_056751.1, from coordinate 621,483,105 downwards.
ATGAGCGACAAGTATGAAAGTAGGCTGAATATCAGAAATTATGATGTATAAGCGGTGTATTTTACAGTATCAGCAATGCATAATTCAAAATAACTTAAACTTGTGCACACTTGCATTCATTTTAACAGTTTGCCTGCACTGTTGCATTATTCTTCTTGAAGTATTATGTGTCATTCCAAGCAGTGGTTTTATACAGCTGTACTTCAGTATGCTTCTTTATTCTGATAGAGAGGATTAGCATGTGCCATTACTTAAACTAGTAGTCACCAATTTTTTATTGTAATCCGTTCTTTTCAGCTTTTTTTCCAATTTTTCTTCATTTAAAACAGTATCCAACTCAGATGGCATTCCAGCAGACAGAAGATGTGGATGGAAAAACAGAGATAATAATAAAGGTGAGTAGATAGTAATTTTTGAAAAAAATACTTCTTGAAAAACATTAATCCCATGTGTCCATCAGAATATCAAACAAACTAACCCACAGCTCCTACAGAAGAGCACCGTGGCAAAAAAGTAACAAACATTGAACTAAAACATGGTTCATATTACTAGACAAATTAAATCTAATTATTTGGTTTTGATTCAATCACACACTTAAAAAGCTTATAGAATTTGTACTTTTTTGTTTAAGAAGTGCATGGTAGACATAGAATTTATAAAGTGATGCAAAATGAATGAATCCTACCTGCCCAGTCGTCAAGGCTGTACAATCTGACTGAGGAGTACCAAGCCCATTTATCAGATCTGATCCAGCCTTTACTAGTGCTTCTTGCTTTGAGCTACTTCATAGTTTTTCCCCTCCAGTGTTACTCATGTACACTAACTGTCCTTAGATCTTGTTTGCCACCTTTAGCATTCAGACAGATCATCAACTGCTTCAGCTGAGTGCTTCATTTAATATACATTTCTTACTGTGTATTCGTTATTGGGATTTTTTTCCATTTAGGAACTTTTTGGACCTGCCTAAGTTCATATGTCCACATGTGTGTACTTGGCAATAACCTATGGAGCCTTTATAAGCCTGTTTAAGCATCCCTAATCTTTGACAAGTTGTGGTACCCTTGATAAGTGTAAGAAGAGGCTTGTGAAGTGAAACATTTACAAGCGGGGGCCTGGGAGATGAACTAGTTACAAGCTGCCTGTGTCCATTAGAGACAAAGGTGCCAAACGAGGGATGCATTTCTTGTTACCCATCCAATTGGGTTAGGGAGGAATTCTGCTTCACATGGATGGGGAGCCTGCTGCAGAGAAGGGGTGATCTCTGGCATACTCCACCAGGGTCTTTATAGGCTAAACCATGCAATCCAATCCAGTTTTGTCCCCAAGTACCTTACATGCCTATATGATTGGGTTTGTTAGTAATGAGTTAGCTAAGGGGTATGTGGGAGAGTATGTTAATTGGCGATTAATTTGCTTACTGTCGGCCTCTGTTCATCAGAGACACGAGGGTCAGACCAGGGGAGAATTTGCAATTTCCTATCCTGTGTTCAAGGTTTTGCTTGAATACGGTCCAGGGTGAGCTCCGCTTCACATGGATGGGGAGCTTATTCATAAGTGGTATAGACTATTTGTAGGCTTTTGAGCCCCCAAGCCCTTCTGTGTTGGAGGGAAGCCTTCTAGCTTAGTTTTTTTTCCCTATAACTAGCCAGTTTTCTAGTTTCAGCACTCAAATCTGTTTCTTTGATCTCAGCACTTGTTCAGAAAAAAAAAAAAATAAAAATTTAATCTGCTTTTACTGTACTTATGTTTCTACCTACTTTGCATCATCTTAAAAGTACTCAATTGTATTTATTAATGCTTGGTGTAACTCATTCTAAGCCTTCTGGTTTAAACACTTGGGCTTCGACCAGTTGTTTTGCACTGAGAGGGTTTGTGGTCTGCACTGTAGTGGCAGAACAGGTAGCTTACATCCTTCTAGGTTGGGAACTGCTGATTGAGGGCTCAGTGTCTGTTATTCTAAAAGTGTAGCTTTCAGGCCAGTTATTTTACATTAAGAGGGTTCGTGGTCTGCACTCTTGTGGGAGGAGAGGCTGGACTCTGCCCTTCTGAGCTGGGAATTTCTGATTGAAGGCTTATAGTGCATGCATATCTGAACTGCTTCTTACTGAAGTTGGTGCGCCTTGTTTGCTGTGGCGATTCCTGGTCTTGCAGGATCTAGCTTTGTTTGTGTAACTTGAGCACTAATCCAGACATTCTCTAAAGTATTCAATTGTATTTATTACTGCTTGGTAGTAACTTGATTAAAGTTTAGCTGTCATTCTAAGTCTTTTGGATTAAGCACTTGGGCTTCAGACCAGTTGTTTTACATTAGGAAGGTTTGTGGCATGCACTGTGGTGGCAGGACAGGTAGCTTTCATCCTTCTAAGTTGGGAACTGCTGATTGAGAGCCCAGTGTCTGTTATTCTTAAAGTGTATTAGTTCTGGTTTAGGCACTTGGGCTTCAGGCCAGTTATTTTACATTAAGAAGGTTTGTGGTCTGCACTCTTGTGGGAGAAGAGGCTGGACTCTGCCCTTCTGAGCTGTTTATAGTGCCTGAATATTTGAACTGTATCTTACTGAAATTGGTACACCTTGTTTGCTGTAGCATAGACTAGATCCAGGCCTGCTGAATATAGCTTTGTTTATATGCTTGTTGTTTGTTTGCTTGTTATTTCCCTGGGCTAATTCCACCGTGATATCTGCATTGCTTACTGTACTTATTTCCTTGTTTCACTTGAAAGAAAGTTACTGTTTGTCGTTTTGCATTTAAGTTACCTGTAACACATTGCACTTAAGTTACCTGGCACTTGCTCCTAAAGCAATTATATAAGTCAGCACTCTGGTTTTCAATTATTAAGGAATTATTATTCTAGCATGTCCGAATCTTGAGGCAATGTTACAACTGCCTCATGTACACAGACAACCCTCTCCTCCTCCCAACAAATTCCAACACATGTGAGAGATGCAACCATATAGCCAAACTGGAGGCTAAAGGAGGAGAAGGAAACCATACTCACTACAATTCCAGTCTAGTCACAGCCCTTAAGACTAAACAACACACCTGATACACTTGTAATAGGTGACTCTATCATCAGGCACACTGACGTCTGGCGTCCGCTCACCAGGCTGAACAAGGAGAGGGTCACGGTGAGCAGCCTGTCGGGTGCTAGGATCCGCCACATAACACAAGCACTCAGGTCACTCCAAGGCAAGTACAAATATGACTCAGTCATTGTCCATGCTGGTGTGAATGACCTGAGACGATACCTCCCTGGACTACATGGCTCTCTGAGCATGTAGTCCAGGCCGGTATGACCTGACCTTGAGTAGCATCTTACCCTCACCAAGAATGATGCCACAATATGAAGACAAGATGATCAATTTCAATAATTGGCTTAAGTACTGGTGACATTCAATGGGGATCCAATGCCTGTCAGCTTGGGATGATATGCTCGACAAGCCCCCGATGCTTATAGGGCTCGACAAGCCACGCAGAAGCTTCGCTACGGCTTGCACCTGTCACCCCTGGGCTTTGGATATTGGCAAAGGCTCTTGCACCCCATAGTGCCTTTTTAGGCAAGGCTCAAAAGACAAACCCACCTCCATAGGTATCACAAGGGATAAGAAACTAAGAGTAATGCTACTCAACGCCAAGTCTAAACCTCAAGATGCCTCCTTAGCATGGAGAACATCGATATCTGTGCAGTAACAGAAACCTGGTTCAGGGCTCGAGAGCACCCCAGCACTACCAGGTTATACCTCATGCCATGCTTTTATTTAAAACTTGGACCGAACCACAAAAGGAGGGAGTATCGATATTCATCAAAGATACCCACACCTCCAGGTTGGTGGCAAAGCACCGAAGCATCAGAGACTATCCATGTGCAACTAACAGTGGGTAAAACTGCCTTCCAGTTTATAGCCTGCTACAGACCACCCTCCCAAACCCAGGAACCCCACTCGGCCTTCCTGAGAACACTGGAAAATATGAAGGTCTCTCCAGACACCATTATATTAACTACCCAAACATAGACTGGGAGCATTACTCTAGCTCCAACACCTTAGCCCAAAGGTTCCTAGAATTTATAAACTCAAATGCTATGGAACAACTTGTTACCACTCCCACAAGAGGGGAAAACATACTGGACCTGATCATCACCAACATGGGGACTCTATGCTCCAGACCAGAAGTGTATCCCTCACTGGTAAGATCAGACCATAAACTAATCTCACTGGATATTCACATCCCCCCCCCACCCCCTCTCCAGAAAACCACTGTGAAAACTTCTAAAGCAAATTTTACACTCCTCAAAACTGAGGTGGAATCCTTCAAAGCCCCCGGCTGTGAAAAAAAATACAGCCAGACAGAATCCTTTATATAAATGCATTCTATGAACACCTTCAGGAATGCATGGATCATCGATCCCAAATAAAACCAAGACCCAATCCTCCAAAGGCAGGCCTGTCAGGTGGACCCCAGCCAGAAACAAACTATGCAATAGAAGGAGGAAGCTACTAAATGATAAAGCAAAATCCCAAAAGGGAAGGCATCACTGATCAGTATTAGCGAGAAAAATTGCACAGGACACTAAGGATAATCACAAGGCTTTCTTTAGTTATGTTAGGAACCTGGGTGGTAATTCCCAGATATGCTCAGAATTAGTCCAAAATGACAAAAATACACCAACCCCCACAGACATTGCCAACATCCCTAGCTGCAAGGTTCAGCGACACACCCCTCCCCCTCCAAAAGGGCAAATATCTATCCCAGCAGAGTGCTGCCCCTGACATCTCAGATGCTCAGGTAAGACGCCTAAGAGCCTCCAAAGCAAAAACACAGCATCAATGGGACCAGATGGTGTGTGCTAAACCCAAACATAAAACTACTGTTCAATCTCAGCCTTACTACAGGATATGTGCCCAAAGAGTGGCGTGCAGCAACAGTGGTCCCTCTCCATAAAGGTGGTGCCTCAACGGATCCTGGAAACTATCCCCATAAGCCTGACTAGCTTGGTCTGCAAAGCTATGGAAAGGATCATCATGGACCTCATAAATAAAGATATTGGGGACCTACAAACACTGGATCCTACCCAGTTCGGCTTTGTTAAGGGCAGATCCTGCCTCTTAAACCTGGTTGATTTCTTTGAAACAGTCACCAAGGCCATTGGGAAGGTGGTCCACACAGCCTACCTGGACCTGGCATTATAGATAAGCTCACCAGCTTAAATATAAACCCCTATGTCACTAGATGGATTGCAAACTGGCTCAAGGACAGAACCCACATGGTTAGAATTGCTGGAGCCATGTCAGACTCCAAACCAGTTACAAGTGGTGTCCCACAAGGCTCAGTCCTGGGACCTCTCTTGTTCGGTATATATTTCTCGGAGGTACAGGCCAACACGGAAGGACTGTGGCTGACCAAGTTCGCAGATGACTGCAAACTGGGTGCCATAATCGACTCTCCAGCCGACACAAGCATCCTCCAAAAGGGCCTCATAGAAACAGACAACTGGTGCCAGAGCCATGGCCTCAAGCTAAATGCCAAAAGTGTATAGTCATCCCCTTTGGCAAAACAAAGTGCCCACAAATTACCACATAGGTGGAAATCCATTAAGTACAGAAGAAGTAATTAGGGACCTGGGGACCCAAGTTGATAGCAATCTCTCATTTGACAACCACGTGGCCAAAGTGGTTAGAAAAACATTTTATATAGCCCACCTAATCATGAAGGGATTCACATCTAGATCAGGGAGGTCATCGTGCCTCTTTACTCATCCCTCATCAGGCCCATAATTGAGTACAATGCCCTTTTGGGATGTACCTTACCAGACACCTGCAGCAACTGGAAAGACCCCAAAAGTACCTCACCAAGAGGATCAAAGGGCTCAAACAGATGCCATATGCTGCCGGTTAAAGAAACTCCAGCTCTACTCAGTGGCATACCGCCTGTTCAGAGGAGATCTGTGCCTGGCGTATAAAGCCATGTCCAACCCGGAATTAATGGACATGCTGCACCTCAGAAAATCCAAATCCCATCGAAGCCACAAGAGACTTGAACCTCAGCACTGAAATAAATAGGACATGCTGGAGGGACAGATTCATAACCCAGAGGCTCCCTTCACTCTGGAATAAAATCCCAGTCCAGGTTAGGCAGAGTCCCTCATTGACTCTCTTCAAGAGGAATCTTGATGAGTGGATGGGAGATCATCACTTCTGTGTCACTGTTAGATAGAGGCACAGTATACTAACCTCGAAAAAGGGCATAGCAAAATAAATTTAAAATGGGTGGCGAAAGCCAAACACATTCTGGCTAGGCTTATAAATGCCCTAGGGCAGATAGCCTAGTATGAACCTATGAACCTATGAGTCCTTTGAGATGCATATTGGTTTTCTCTGGCATGTTCTATTTATGTCGCAGGCAAAGTTCAGGTCCTTGAAAGTAGTATTTCTGGTACTGTTTATTTTGTGGATGTGCAAGAGAGCTGTCAGAGCTGGATCTGAGAATGCCTTGTATACCAGGCATAGATCGCCTCTCAGTAACTTGTGGAAGAGTATAGAGATAAGGCCTTAAGACATCTTATGTAGGACAGGATATCCATAGCCAGCAATGTCTTTGTTGGTCATTTCCATCAATGATAAATTCATATGATGGCTTTGCATATTAAAGTTGTCAGAGTGATGGGTCTGTAGTTCCTGGGGTGAGTTGATGGTCCACCGTCATGAAGAGGGATGGCCCTTGCGGCCCTCCATTCACCTGGCATGTAACACATTTTGAGGCTGTAGTGAAGAGTGCCTCAAGTAGGCTTGCTAGGTCGTGTTTTAGGTCATTTTGGCGGTAACCAGGGATATTGTCGGGTCCTTGTGTTTTTGGCCTTGGCAGGCAGTGCCATGACGGCTCTCTGTTGATTGTTGGGTGGCTTATGCTAGAAACTGTTCCACAGGGCATAGTGGGAGGGGAGTGTGTGGGGGGGAGTTGGAGCTAAATTCATCAGCCAATAGATTCACTATGCCACCCTGGTCAGTGAAGGCTGTGCCATTTACAACCAGTTCCGCCCATTGCTGAATGTTACCTCTAAGGTTTTTGACATAGCCGAAGAAGGCCTTGTGACTGTCTTTAGCCTGGGAGGCTATCCTGACCTCTTAATTAGCCTTGTTTATTAGACGACTTAGTTTCATGTGTAGTTAAATTGGAGAGCTCTTGCCTCTGAGAGTTGCTGTTTCTGATTTTGGCCATTATGTTTTTTTCTTTTGTTGCGTACCCTTTTGAGGTAAGTATTCCGCCAGTGTGGTTTGTTTTTGATGTTAGATTTGGGCTTACTTCTGATAGGTACAGCAGCTTCAGTTCCACCTTTTACTTGTTTGTGCATGGTTTCTGTGAATAATTCTGCATAGGTAGCTGTGTTCTTGGGTATGGAGGAGCCATGAATTTTAACAAACTGTTGCTTAATAGGAAGTAGTTTATTTAGAATAGTTTGTGTCTGTTCCAGGATTAGTTGGGTTTTTCGGGTTTGGTTTTATTTCTAAAAGAAGCAGCTTTGTGGTCCAACCTCGCCAATGAGGAAGTAACAGGGTAGGGTGCAATGCTCTCCCATGTTGGTAAGTAACTAGGTCCAGTATGTTTGATCCTCTGGTTGGAGTGCACAGTATCTGGTCCATGGTGTTCATGTTGATAAAATCCAGGAAGCATTGTGCCTATAAGTGTGAGGGCAGTGTAGGTTTCCCAGCCTATAGAAGGGGATAGTTAGTCTCGCATGTATAGATTTTTTGGCTGGATAGTGAGCATCTCTAGTAGGTCTGTGTAAGAGTTGTGAGTGTCTTGTCATAGAAGGGGACCTGCAGCTAGACAGGACATGGTAAGGACATTGTCTATGGAAATGTGGACATAGATGAACTCTAGGGAATAATCCTGCTTAACCAAGCTTGAGTTGTATTTGTTGCTAACATAGATTGACAACTCTGCCTTTAGCTCCTGTCTATGCTACTGTTGGCCTAAACGTACAGAAGGCAGTATAGTCTTACACTGCCAGAGTGCTTTCTGCTGCTTTAAAGCAAGTATCAATAAAAGCAACAGACATTGACATTCTGCAAAGTAATGAGAGCTTAAATGGTGTGGAGTTTTTTGTTTAGGCTCCTAGCATCATTGAGCAGTAACACTTTAAGGTTGCTTTGATTTTTATTTATTTATTTATTTTTTTTGCTAGGTTGATAGATGTTATGTTGTCCCATCTCGCCTTCATTCTTGCTTGTTGGGTACGGAGCCAATCCTCTGCTCCAACTTGGTCGCATACTAAAGCTCGAGAACTTCAGCTGGCTCGAGGTTACCTCCTATCCCAAGATGCCTAGCGGCTGTTCCCCAGATCTTGTTTGCCACTTTAAGCGGGATTGTCTTCACTCAGGCTAGTTTATTACCTTTATTATCTTTTTATTACCTTTCTAGTCCGGTCTTTGATAAAAAAAACTATTAGTAAGAGGTTGTGAATATATTCCTTTCTAAGTGTTATTACTTGTATAGTATTTTTCCCTAATTGGTGTGTTTTTCGGCTCCCTTTAAAGGATCCATTTAAATTAGAGGATTCCTTTTTCTTTCAGCCTGTTTTTTCTTAGAGGGCTTTTTTTCTATCCCTTGGAGTCCGTTTAAGTTAGAGGCGTCTCCTCAGGCTGGAGAAGACTGTCGTTTAACTTAAAGACTTCTCCTCCAACCTAGTTACCCCTTCTCATTTAAAAAAAGAAAATTCTCTTACCTCTCTTTGCCTTTTCTGTTGGCGACTGTGTTGTTACACTACTTAATTCTGTAGTTGGTTTCTTGTTTAGCTTAACATAATGTCTACTAAGGAAACAAAACAATCTGGGATTAAAAAATGCGATTCATGCACTCAGAAAGTGTCTTTAACGGATAGACACACAAGTTGTGTTTACTGTCTAGGAGCAGTCCATCTGCAGGACTCCTCCTCCATATGCCATGGTTTCAGTGCAAGGGTCAGGCAGGAAAGAAAGAATTAACTTATTCTAAGAGGTTTACTGAAATGGCCTTTTGAGTTAATGGTAGAAGGTAATCAGGCCTCCAAATCTGATAAACCAAAAAGTCAGCTTCGTTGGCTCCAGCTTCTGAGCCGTCAAGCAGCCATAAGAAACAAGTATCTTCCGAACCGAAGATTGTCGGTTCTGACAAACCTGATCTCCTCTCAGTTCCATCTGAATCCTCTGAGCAGAAAAAGGAGTTAGTCACCAATATTGGAGCCAGTACACGCTCGGTGCCACAGTCTACCCCATTACAGTTCATGGTGGGTAGTCACAAGTCATCTACCCACTCCTCTCGGTCCTCCAGAGGTTTATCGGACGACGACGTGGAGTGGGTGCTGAAGAGGTTACTGTGGACGCCAGCCCATGGTAAAATTCTTTTGAGCCCAGCCCATCAGAATTTGGAGCCAACCATTGAATCTCGGGTACCATCCATTCCTCCTCCAGCTCGGACGAGTTCGGAGCCAGAGTGTCAGGAAGTTGTTGTGCTGGAACCGTCGGAGCCAGTAATCACTCCCAATATCTCGATTCTGCCGTCTGCTCCGATCTCGTTAATGCCGTCTTCGATTGAGGGATCAGGGAGCCAACACTCCCTGGCTGGCTCCGGAGGGGGGGGGGGGGGTCAAGTCAGAGCTAACTCTCCCTCTCAGTGCTTTGGCTCAGGTGAGTTCGGTGCCCATATCAGCCTCGGAGCCATCCTCCTTGGTGCAGGGGAGATCTCCCAGTTCCTCGGGACCAGAGTCTCTCTCGGCCCGGGATCGCGGTGCTTTCGAGGTGATGAGGAGTGTGCTCTCCACCAAGTTTGCTACACCTTCGGCTCCAGCCACTCTTCCCCCAAAAAGGGCCAGCGTCTACTTCTACACCAACCCTCCATCACCCCCACAGTAGAGTCAATGTCACAGGAACCCCCAATGGGGGGAACCCCCTCTTCCAAAACCTCCCCGGAACATCCCCTCAAAAGAGACAGTGTAAGAGGGAACACGGACTCCCCTGAGTCCGTCACTTCTGATACCGATTAGAGGACTCAGAAGGGTTCCCATGGTCCCCCTCTGAGGATGTCTCCTTCTCTGACATCCTAGAGATCCTTAAACAGAGGGGCGGCTGGAAAACCCTCTCCCCTTCTGAAGATGAATCTGTATACCTGAAGGCATTTTGCTCTCATCCCGCCACCTCTTGTGTGTCTCTGCCATTTGATCAGCTCCTGGCGGTGGTGAGTCGGAAGGCATGGGGCTCTCCGGAGTCAGTGGAGCCTGTTCCGAGGAGGCCAAACAAATTCATTATGGCCCTGGAAGATACAGTATTTAACAAAGGGAGTTGCAGTAGATGGAAAGGTGGTGACTGCTGCCACTAAGAAGGAGTTCGCTGAATCTTCTGCATCTGTCCATCCACTGAACAAGGAGTCTCGAACGATGGACAGATATGGGAAGCGTATGTTCTCCTCAGCAGCCTTTACCCTACGGTCGCTGAATTACTCATCACATTTTACTCAACTTCAGAGGGATCTCCTTAAAGAGCTAGGAGATGCCCTACAAGGTGCTACAACTCAGGGTATGTCAGACAAGATACATTCTCAGCTTGTGACCTTAACATCTATTACGAACTCCTCCATGCGCCTCATCTCTTATGCGGCCGATGGAGCGAGCGGGGCACAGGTATAGCTCTTAGGAGACATTCCTGGATGCGGCTTTGTGAGTTTGATGAACCCTTCAAGTCTTCCTTTAGTGATGCCCCATTCGATGGCTCATTCTTGTTCGGGCCGAAAGTAAAGGAGACTCTCACCAGGAGCGAACAAGATGGCAAGACTCTATCTGCCGTAGGAGTGCGTTTCTCCACCCCTACTAGACCTTATCCCAAAGGTCAGAAGAGTGGAAAATTGTGGTTCTAAAAGTCCAAAGGAGCCTTGTCGGTTGCTCGTGGTGATGTTTCCCCCAGGGACAGAGGGGAAAATAAAAATGGAAGATGCCATCCACGTGGCAGAGGAGGTCCGCAGAACCAAGGCGACAGAGATGCATTCTCCGGTCGGCCCTTCCAGCGCTCCTGAAAGGAGACCCGCCTGTCCACCTCTGGAGGCAGTCAGGGGAAGACTATCACTGTACCCAGAAGCCTGGCTGCAACTGACTCAAGACAAATGGGTACAGTCCATTATATCCAGGGGATACAACATTCCTTTCCACTGTCCACCTGGCCCATCAAAGTCTATCCCAGTCATTCCACTCTGCCAAAGGGATCAAGCAGCCATAGAAATTCAAAGGTTGCTAGAAAAGTCATCCAAGAAGTCCCCCGTGGACCAACTCTGATACGGAATTTACTCAAGGTTCTTTTAGTTCCAAAAAAGACACGGGACTGGAGACCAATATTGGATCTCAGCAGACTCAGCAAGTCAGTAAAGAAAGTGAAGTTCCGGATGGTAACACTGCAGTCTATACTCCCTTTTCTGGGACAAGACAATTGGATGTGCTCCTTAGATCTTCAGGATGCGTACTACCATATAAAGATGAACAAGTGTAGAAGCGGAGAAAAACGGCAATTAAGTTCTTTCTTTCTAGAAAACGTTTATTTACCAGACCACGGTCCACTCAGCAAATTAGATAGGTAAACACAATCAATCGTAAAACATAAACGCTATTGAGCCCTTGCGTTTTCGTCTGCTGCATTGAGACTTCATCAGATGAATACTTTGTTACCATTTACATTCCCTTTATATAGTCTACATAATCATTTAATTAATGAACACACCTTAATTCAATTAACTTAATTAAAATCCTATTGCATACTTTCTTGGTAGAAGTGTGCTTCACTATTCACTTAAAAACAACAGTTGTACAACATTTAAACAACATTTAAAAACTCTTCATTTTATAACATGTTTAAAACAAGTAGAATTAATTTCCATAGAGTTAATATGAACTCATTTCTTTCATAGATTAAGGGACTAAATACCAAAATATACATATATACAAAACAATTCACTTTGTGGTGTTCAGCTGCCATCCAGTGGAGATTCATATGTATTTAACATGCTGGACCATAAATTAAAAATCATAGGAAGGTTCCTTTGTTAAAAAATAATAAAATTTCATATTATTGTTATTAATGAAAATAATTTATAAAAATACCCTTACATCAAATGGATTGTTAATATTGTTATCAAAAAATATTGCTAAATCAAGTTAATGTACTTTCTTACAATAATACCATTATAATTTCATTATAATTTAGCTGCCCTTAATTCAAGACTGGCAATATACTAGTATATTCGTTCAGCCCAGGTGGGTTGTATGCTTCTAGTGTTATCTGCCACCAGAGCTCCCTGTATTCTACTTTTTCCTCCCAAGGGCCCCCCTGTGCATTCCTTACTATGTTTGAATAGGGCATTAGTAGCCTTACAATTCTTAATGTCATTAAGATGCTCATAGATTCTTCTTTTGAGTTTTCTTTCTGTTTTCCCTATATAGAAGGAATCACAGATCTCACAGGTGGCCATATAAACTAGCCCCATAGATTCACAATTGTAAAAATTCTTATTAGTAATTACTCTATTCCTACTTGTAATGTGTAACCTGTCGGTGTTAGAAATATACGGACACTGGGCACATCTACCTATGTACCCATCTTCCTTGCCCTTTGCGGACCCCCATTTTTCTTACTTTCTAAAATATTTCTAATACTTTGGGCATTTTTGTACACTATTTTTGCCGAAATCCCTTCCAGTTGCTCACCGTTATAAATTTTTTTCTTGACCATATAAAGATGGACAGGCGATCCAGAAGATATCTGTGCTTCCGGCTGGGAGCCAGTCATCATCAGTTCAGAGCTCTACTCTGGTCTCACTACAGCCCCCAGAGTGTTTACCAAGTAGTCAAGGCTCACCTGAGGCGTCAAGGATTCCAGGTTGTTCCATACTTAAGACTGGCTTCACAGCCACCACCAAGCAACTACTAATCAGAGTGAGGGACACCACCATCCATCTCTGCTCAGACCTGGGCATTACTATAAATATAGAAAAATCTGCCTTGTTGCCGTCAGTGTTATTACCTGTATAGGGGCAGAATTAAACACAAACGACATGGTAGCAAAATTGCCTCAAGAGAGAATACAAACACTACGGGTAAGTGTCCATTCTACTCAAGAATAGAAAGTTACAAGCAAAATTTGTCCTCAAGGTCTTAGGTTCAATGGCAGCAGCGATAACACTACTCCCACTGGCACGTCTACACATGCAGATATTAGTGGCTACTCTTCGCCCAATGGTCCATACAGGAGTTACCCATGTCACACAAGATTCTGATTACGGATTCTTGCAAAACGGATCTACTATGGTAGTTTCAGTCCACTCAGGTAACGATAGGCAGACTGTTTGTTCTTCCCCAGCCTGTCACTACAGTGACCATGGACACATCCCAGATAGGTGGGGGGGGGGCATTATCTGGGACAGACTGTCCAAAAGGTTCGGAAAGATCACTAGTACCACTTGCACATCATTGTCCTAGAGATGAGGGCAGTGCTTATGGCGTTGCAAGCATTCCAGAGCTCTTCCCATAGGGACTATTGCGATTCAAACAGACAATATGTCGGTGGTATGGTGCATCAACAAACGAGGGGAGCCAGATCCTATCCCCTATGTTGAGAGTCCCAGAGAGTTTGGTAATGGCGGTTTCTTCTCATCACTTTCTGACAGCAATGCACATCCCGGGGAAATCCAACGTAATAGCAGACAGATTAAGCAGAGCAATTCTCATGTCTCGCGAGTGGTCCCTGAATCAGGAAGTTGCAGATCAAATCTTCTGCAAATGGGGCCAACCTTGCTGCAACCTTTTTGCCACGCCCTTCAGTGCCAAATGCAGCAACTATTTTGCTATCATTTTTCCTCCGGGAGAGTCACAGAGGGATGCACTCGTTCACGGTTGGCCCCTGGGACTTCTTTATGCCTTTCCCCCATTTCCATTAATTTCAAAGGTTATTCAGAAAGCCAGGTTGTTGAGTCGCAGGATAATTCTCATTGCTCCTTACTGGCCTTGTCAGATATGGTTCCCCTTTCTTTGGCCCCACCTTCAAGTGGAGCCGTGGATCCTGGACCCATTGCCGGATCTTCTGACGCATCAGTCAGGAACGCTCCACCCCGCTCTTCACAGCCTCAAGCTGACAGCTTGGTTACTCCACTTCCAATCTTAGCCAGGCTTCCTGAAATATCCCCCGCCTTACGACACATTTTGGTTTCCTCACACAAGAAGACAACTAGGAAACTATACGCAAGTAAGTGGAAGAGGTTCTCTTTTTGGGCAGACAAAAGGCACATAGATCCTTTTACAGACCCTATACCTGCAGTTTTGGAATCTCCAACGGAAATCTTTAATCAAGGGGCAGCGGCAGCTACAATATCAGTACAATTAGCTGCTATATCAAATTATCATGTGGGAGTCATCGGATATAATGTAATATCACACAGATTATGCAAAGCCTTCCTCAGGGGTACATTTCTATTGACCACCCTTAAGAGAACCTCCTCCTCCATGGGACCTAAATTTAGTATTATCATCCTTGATTCTTCTGCCCTTCGAACCAGCATCCTTTTGTTCACTAACATTTTTATCTTGGAAAACAATCTTTTTAACAACCATTACTTTTGCTAGGAGGGTCTCAGAATTGCAAGCTCTCTCTATCCCCCCTCCATATTTAATTTTTCACAAAGACAGAGTTTCCCGCAGAACAAAATCTTCCTTTTTACCAAAAGTCTGTTCTGAAGCTAATTTGAATGAATCTGTTGACTTTACCTGTACTTTTTCCTAATTATGGTAACAAGGCAGAATACAAGCTCCACCAATTGAATGCGCATAGACAGTTACACTTGTATTTGCATAAGACTAAAGAATTCAAAAAGTCAGACCAATTGTTTGTTTCCTATTCAGAGAACAAAAGAGGCATGGCACTTTCAAAAGTTACTTTGTCTAAATGGCTTATTGAGACCATCACCTATGCCTATAACTCTCACAATAAAGAATCTCACAATAAAGAACCGCCAGGAAAAATTAAAGGACATTCAACTAGAGCGATGTCAACTTCCATTGCCTTTCAATCTAGACTTACATTGGATTCAGTTTGTGCTGCTGCTACATGGGTCAATCCTCAAACCTTTATCACTCATTACAAACTAGATGTGGCCTCCCAGAACAGGGCATCCTTTGGCTCGACTGTTCTGAAGAGCTTATTCCATTGAGCCACTCAAGATATAAGGTGCTGGGGATGCTGTCCCAACTAGCAAGAAAGAAGGCAAGATGGGACGACATAACATAAAGAAGTTGTGTACTCACCATAACGTTCCATGTTTGTTGTCCAGAATCTGACCTTCATTCTTGCATCCCACCCATCTTTCCCCCTTCCTTGGAGGAACTAGAGGTGATTATAGACTGGCAACATGTGGTCTGATTCCCTTCTTGTCTATTAGCATACTTTAGTCATTAGTCTCTCAAATGTGATTTGGGGAACAGCCGCTTGGCATCTTGGGATAGGAGGTAGCCTCGAGCCAGCTGAAGTTCTCGAGCTTTAGTATGTAGCAGAGTCAGAGCCAAGGATTGGCTCTGTACCCAACCAGCAAGAATGAAGGCAAGATTCTGGACAACAAACATGGAACGTTATGGTGAGTACATAACTTCTTTTTTTGTCATTTTGATATTGCCTAAAAGGGCTTTAAAGGGGTGGATAACATTTTAGCCAATATCCAAAAGCCCAGGGTGAACAAGTGCAGATAATGTTTGCAAAGCAATGTGGTCTGTTTACCATGTCCTCCCATGCTGATAGGTATTGGATTCCTGTCAAGTGATACAAGAAAGTATGACAGTTATTAAAATCCACCATTTTCTTTTCATACTGTGGCATCATACTTGAAGATAAAATGCTGCTGAATACAAAGCATGCACTTCTCAGTGACACATATTCAGAGAGATCCATAATTTCTCTTTTTCATATAGTTCAGTGAGATACACCTCAGGTCATTTATACCCACAGGGACTGTGTTAGAATCATATTGGTAGCTGTGGTGCAGTGGCTTGAGTGTGTGCATGGTATTGCAGATCCTAGCTCCAGATAGGCAACTAACGGTTATCTTCTTGTCAGGCCTTGTAAATGGGGTATCTGTGTGTCGTACAGTAGAATTCCCTATGGCAGGGAATACCAGGTAAAGTATGCTTGGGGCTTGCTCTTGGGAAATCATTGGGTGTAGGCATATGTGTGGTGGTAGGTGTTGCTTTTGGTGTGTGCTTCAGTGATGGCCGAGGATAGGTGTTGCCATTTTGACAGCTTAAAATGTCTTTCAGTTTTGGGAAGGTTGTTCTTAAGTGCCTCAGCATAAGAAGGTCTGTGTGTGTGGTGAGCAGTATCTGTGAAGGATATAGTTTGACTGTTCTGGACCTTGTTTGTAAGGGAGATTTTTGCCTCCAAGGAAGTTATGTATGTATGTCTCTTGCATACTATGTTAGTTTATGTAAGGATTAAAACATTGTCTGAGTATATGTGGAAACTGCAACATTTTCTCAGGATGCCTGTATCTACCAAGCTGGCTGCAGAAGACTTAGGAAATTGCATATTCATTTTGTCAGGACCTGTATTAGGGTTAGGCTATTATGGTTTAGGGATTTGGTTTTAGAGGTCACCTGAGTGGTGTCCAGGGTTAAGGGTAGATGTTAGGGCTGTGACCTGGTGTTAGTGCTGTTTGACATGCTAACTGGCTGCTCTAATCTTAGCTTCACACAAAACCTTGCAGTGTTCCAGGTTAAAGTCCTAAATATTAGCTTTATAGGTACATTTTACAAACTAAGTGATTGCTATTGTACAGGGCAATGCTAACCACTGCTGTGTGGTGAGCAGCACTGCACAAATGTGCTTAATTTTATAATGGAAAAATCTGAAAACTAACTCTTGTGCCCTCTGGCCGATAAATGACTGCACTTTGAGCTCTCCAGAGTGCTTCGCAACTCAAAGACCAGGTAAACACCTTTTGCCAGAAGATGTATGATCCTGGAATTTCTTAATGTAAGAGCACAGAAAAAGTAGCTCTCAAGTGCAGATGAACACCAAACAAGCAAGTCCCTAAAAAGCCCTCTGGTAAATGAAACAATCTTACTTTAAGCCTCCCTGTGTGTTTCCCAACTCTGTCAGACCAGGGTACCTTTCTACACCCACTGGATTAGCAGTCCTAGTCTTTTTAATGATAAATACCCTTCACTTAGCCAAAAATGAAATGCTATCAGGTTTACAAATATTGATTTGTATTTAAACTCCGCATGTATTAACATAGTATTGCTTTGGAATTATACTTCTTGTACACCATATTGGAAATCAGTAAATGAAACCTTACTTCTTAATAGTAATAGGACATTGCTTGAACTATGTACTCAAATACATACAGACATCTTTATATGTTTTTAAAAATATATACATTCAAAGTGAAAGATCAAACTTGTTCTTATACCTCTTACAAACCAAATATTGCTATTTAAAAAGCTTATGTCTTCTAATCAATTAAGAATTTATTAATTATGTTTCCTATTGCCTACACAAATGAAGGGTGACCTATTACATTGGAATCAATTTCTCTCGGCTAATAAAGTTCTGCAGACTATTTGATCAGCAGATACAGTTTGCAAAATTGCAATTGGCTGGACATCCAAACTTGTAAGAATTTTATACATATACTAAGCTCGTACTCTCATTAGAGGTATACAATAAGAGTAACTTAAAAGTCTTGGATTTTATCTTTACAGTTAATAGCTCACCCAATAACACTTCATACATATATGTTATTTATAAAATTCTCAAATGATTTTAGCAAAATTTTTCTTTTTGGAATTATTCAAGTGAAGTTAATAAACAAGTACTTTCAGAAAAAGATAAAAAAACTTTGTTTACAGTTGGTGAAGGAATCCACATCTTCCTGTTCTGGCATGTGTACAAGTGGAAATTTTTACATAGATGTTTTTTCACCCCACATAGACTAGCAGTGTACAAGAAAGATGAAATGAAATGCTGGAGATGTAGATACCGTGATGCTGACTGGATACATATGGTTGTTAATAGCAAAATAATTTCCCCATTTTGGTTAGACTGTAAATATCTTTGTAAAGCTCTATGGAATGACAGATGTATAATTTCTGACTCCCTTATCCTTTTCAGTGTTCCTGAAGTCATTCCTAAAAGTAAATATTTTTACTATGGTCTATTCCCTAAATAGAAGGGAAAATTGTTACTAAAAATTAAAATCCCAATCTACTGCTATCTTTAAAGTCGAGTTTATTCATATTGTGAAATACATGTGTAAGAATGAGATTGCTACTCTAAAAGCAAGGACTAACAACATAACTCCTTTAATTGCTTGGACAAAATTTTGTAATCTGTTAGAAGAATATTGTGTTCTATGTGTATTGCCTTTTTAACTGTTTTGGACATTGTATATAGTTTGTTTTTTCTTGTTAGTATGCTGTTAAGTTGTGTTATAAAATGAATAAAAACATTTTGGGGAAAAAAAGAAAATCAGACCACTAACTACAACAAGTAATTCTCACTTAAGCCTACCTGTGTGTATCCAATCTCAGACAGACCAGGTGCAGCCTTTCATCTGCCACAAGAATTGCATTCCAAATCTTCTTAATTAAAAAAAAAAAAAAAAAAAAAAAAAAAAAAAAATAGTTAGCCAAAAATGAATAGATACCAGAAACATATCTAACAACTAACTACAAATAATTACTAGAAGATTCAAAGACAGACAAGCCAACAATGAGAAATGCACACACACACACACACACACACACACACACACACACACACACACATACATACACACACACTCTCTCTTAAGAAAATTTGAAAGTACACCAGGGCTGGTAACTCGGCACGTAAAAATCAACTACCAATCATTAGCGGACCGGAGTTCCGCTGTGGCGACCCCTAACCGGGAAAAGCCGAAAGACACAACAACAACTAACAGTCTAAGGGGAGGGACTTCCCAGTTTCATCTGACAGTACCCAGTAGGATGAACAGAGAAGATAAGACTGGGAGAAGCTTAGGTTCATAGGTAGGTGCTAGGCTATCTGCCCGAGGGCATTTGTAAGCCTAGCCAGAGTGTGTCGGCTTTTGCCGCCCCATTGGTTAACTGATCCTCTCAAGCAGAGCCAATGAAGTGATCCCAGTGGTGTATTTTCTGTTACCCATCCACTCATCAAGGTTTTTCTTGAAGAGTGTTAGTGAGGGGCTGTGCCTAATGTAGTTTGGAATTTTGTTCCAAAGCATGGGGAGTCTCTGTGACAGGAATCTATCCCTCCAGCATGTTCTATTTATTGTTGTGGCGAGGTTTAGCTCACTAGAGCATGTGGCTTGCAGTGACTTGGATTTATTTAGGTGGAGCATGTCCATCAATTCTGAGTTGGACATGGCTTTGTAAGTCAGGCTGAGATCACCTCTGAGTAAGCGATATGCCACTGAGTACAGCCGGAGTTTTTTTCAGTCGGGCTGCATAGGGCATATGTTTCAGGCCAGTAATCCTCTTGGTGAGGTACTTTTGTGGTTTCTCCAGCTGTTGGAAGTGTCTTGTGAGGTACATCCTAAATGGGGCATTGTACTATATGATGGGCCTGATGAGTGACTAGTAGAGGAGCACTATAACCTCTTTTATTTCTAGATGTGATGGGCCACGTAGAATGATTTCCTAACTACTTTGGCAATATGATTGTCAGAGGAGATATTGCTATCTACTTGGGTCCCCAGATCTCTTATTATCTCTTCTGTATTAAGGGGGCTGCTACCTATGTGGTAATTCGTGGGTGTTTAGTTTTTCCCAAACGGGATGACTATGCATTTTTTGGCATTTAGCTTGAGGCCATGACTTTGACACCAGGTGTCCATCTCAGTAAGGCCTTTTTGGAGGATGTCTGTGTCAGCCGGAGAGTCAATTATGGCTCCCAGTTTGCAGTCATCGGCGAACTTGGTTAGCCATAGTCCTCCTGTGTTTGCCTGTACTTCTGAGAAGTATATGCCGAACAGTAGGGGTCCCAGGACCGAGCCTTGCGGAACACCACTTGTGACTGGTTTAGAGTCGGAACTGGAGCCCGCTATTCTTACCGTGTGAGTTATGTCTGTAAGCCAGTTAGCAACCCATCTTGTGACGTAGGGGTTTATGTTCAGGCTGGTGAGTTTTTCCTGTAATACCCGAGTGGGGAATGGTGTCGATATCCTTGGCGAGGTCAAGGTAGGCTGTGTGAACAACCTTTCCCTCGTCTTTGGCCTTGGTGACCATCTCAAAGAAGTCAACCAGGTTTAGTAGGCATGATCTGCCCTTAACAAAGCCGAACTGGGTCAGGCCAAGTGTTTGGAGGTTCCCAATGTCTTGGTTAATGAGTTCCATGATGATGCGCTCCATAGCCTTGCAGACCAGGCTAGTCAGGCTTATGGGGCGATAGTTACCAGGTTCAGTTGTGGCCCCTCCTTTGTGGAGTGGAATAACCATTGCTGTGCACCATTCTATGGGCACGTAGCCTGTGGAGAGGCTAAGGTTGAACAGCGTGTTTAGGTGGGGGGGGGGGGTTAGTTCGTTCTGTAGTTCGTGCAAGATGCAGCCTGGGACACCATCTGGCCTTATTGACACAGTGTTTTTGGCTTTTGAAAGGGCTATTTTCACCTGTGCATCTGTGATTTCCGGGACACTATACTTTTCCAGTTTTGTGGGCCCTTTTGGGGTGAGAGGGGGGTGAAGTTTGCACTGAATCTACCTGCCAGGATGTTGCCAATATCAGTAAGTTCAGTATATTTTGTGCTATTTTGCACTAGTTCAGTGCATATCTGCGAGTTGCCACTTAGATTCTTAACATAGTTAAAGAAGGCTTAGTGGTTCTTTTGAATCCTTGGGTAGTTTTCTTTCGAAGCTGGCCTTGGATGATTTTATGAGGGACCTTAGTTTCTTAGTGATACTGATCAGGGATGTCTTTCCTTCTTGGGATTTGCTTTTTTTCTGAACTAGTTTCCTCCTTCTATTATAGCCTGTTTATGGCAGGGGTCCACCAGACTGGTTTCCTTCTCTTAGAGGAATGAGTCTTGATTTTGCTAGGGATGGCACGATCCATGCATCCTTGTAGGTGCTCATAAAGTGCATTTGTAAAGGTTTCTGCATCTTGAACAGCGTTATCCTTTAGTGTGGGGGCTGTGAAACTTACCGCCTCTGTCTTAAGTAAGGTGAAGTTTGCTTTAGAAAAGTTTTTTTACTGTGGTTTCCTTAGTTGGGGGTGGTGGTGGGGTGTGGACATCCAGAGTGATTAGTTTATGGTCTGATCTAACCAGTGACGGGTTGACCTCCGGTGTGGAACACCTGTCGCCCATGTTTGTGATGACCAGTTCCAATATGTTTTCACCTCTTGTAGGGGAGTTTACCAGTTGATCCAGGACGTTTTGAGTTGATGAATTCAAGGAAGTGCTGGGCCTGGGAGTTTGTACTCGAGTAGTTTTCCCAGTTAATGGTAGGGTAATTGAAATCGCCCAATATTAGGGTGTTCGGTAGGACCTTCATGTTTTACAATGTCTCCAGAAAGGTGAAGTGGTGTTCCTGGGTCATGGAGGGTGATCTGTAGCAGGCCACAATTTGCATTGCAGATTTGCCCGATGTTAGTTGCACATGGATGATCTCAGAGGTATCATGCTGCACCACTAACCTGGAGGTGTAGGTATCCATGATGAATATGGATACACCCCCTCCTTTTGTGTTTTGGTCCATGTTCTGTGGCCAAAACATGTGGTACGAGTTGTAGCCCGGTAGTGCTGGGGTGCTCTCTGGAGCCTTGAACCAGGTTTCAGTTACTTCACAGATGTCGACGTTTTCCATACTGAGGAGTGCTTCGAGCGCGTGCATTTTTAGATTTAAACTCCTGGCATTGAGTAGCATAACTCTCAGTTTTTTCTTAATTGTGCTGTTTACAGAGGTTGGTTTCACTTTTGGGCCTAGCCTAAAAAAGGCACTATGGGGGCAACAAGATCCTTTGCCAGTATTCGAAAGCCTAGGGGTGACAGGTACAGAAGGTCTCTTGTGAAGCAACGCGGCTTGTCGAGCATGTCGTCCCAGGCTGGCAGACACTGGATCCCCTTTGAATGACACCAGAAGCTTAGCCAATTGTTGAAATTTATCATTTTTTCTTTATACTGAGGTATCATTCTTGGCGAGAGAAGGATGCTACTCAGGGTCAGTTGGCTACATGATCAGAGAGCTCTTCCATGTCTCTTTTCATGTAGTCCAAGGAGGTACGTCTCAGGTCATTCACACCAACATGAACAATGACAGTCCAGATTTGTACTTCTTCTGGACTGACCTGAGTGCTTGTGTTATGTGGCGGATTCTGGTTCCCGACAGGCAGATAACAGTAACCTTCTGCTATAGGAAATCAGTATTACAGTTATAACCATTGGTCATTGGTTTACTAGGATGTCAGAAACTTAAAAATGATTGGTTAAGCTACTCTTTTTAAATGCAAAGCAGTAATAAGTTTTATGATCTGATGAAGGCTGAATAGCCGAAAGCGCTTATCTGATGTTATTTTATTTTGTGCTTTGTTTTATTTGAGTATTCGTTTATTTAATAAATATTTTTATCCTACTGGATTGTCTGGGACATTAGGAAGTTCAAGAACTGCATTGCCGTGGTGGTGTTTTGAAGTATTTTAAATGTAGTTGAAAATGTATTTCCCTGGATGCAAAATGTAGTCCAGATGCTTTGTTTTCAAGCTTCCAGTAGTCTCCAGCAGATTCTGTTTGTCACGAGCAAGGTTTAAGTCTTTAGAGTGGGTAATTGTGGTGCTGTTTGTTTTGCAGATATGCAGGAGGTCTGTCAGGCTGGGGTCCAACAATGCCTTGTATACCAGGCATAGATCTCCCTCCTCAACAGCCTGTAGGAGGCAGAGTACAGGGATAGAGTTTTGAGGTGGTCTGGATAGGGTGTTGCTTACTCCCTGTTTTCTTTTAGTGAGGAACCTCTGTGAACTTTTCATTTGTTGGATGTGCTAGCTGGGTACATATCAAAGGGAACATTGTACTCCATGGTAACTAATGGAATGCCTTATACAGTGGGACATTGACTTCCTAGGACCTAAATGGTCATATCTGTGTTTATAAGGTGCACAACATAGAGTAATTTTCTAGGTACTGTAGATACATGATCAAAGGCTAGATCACTGTGTGAGTGTCTCCAAGTCTCTTGACTACTGAGTCACCTCTTAGAGATGTGTGTCCAGTTGATAGTTACCAGGGGTAGACGACTTCCCGAAGGATACTGTTCTGCATATCTTCACATTTAGTTTTAGTCCATGGCTCTGACACCAGTTATTTGAATGTGTCAGTCCTTCCTGAAGAGTATTAGTTTGTTTGTTTCTTCCTTTTTTACGGTTAGGGGGGGCTCTAGCGGAACTCCGGTCTGCTAATGATTGGTAGTTGATTTTTACGTGTCGAGTTACCAGCATTGACACACAACCTTAGTGCCAGGGGGAAATTTTCTCCCATTTTCTAGCTATTCTCCGCTAATTCCCTCTACTCCTTTGCAGCATCTGGACAGGGAGCCTAATGCCTAGCTCCTTGTTTAAGTTAATTTTTATAGTAACTGATGGTTTTGTCTGCAGTTGTTCTGACTACAGCTGTATGTTTTCTCAATGTATAGTTTTTCGGTTTCTGGTGTTGGTATTTATGGAGTAAGGTTACCAGAGTTTTAGGAAATGTGACCACAAAATATCTTTGAGATCTCAGTTTTTTGATGTGTCTGCATCAATCTCTACCTCAAAGCTCTCTGCGTCATTGGTATCAAGGTTCCCCCTACTAACGCAACTTGCATCCGTTTTGTTAGATATGGATGGTCCTCTGTGCTGGGGTTCTTTAGTGCCGACAGATCTGAGGTCAGCATTTTAAGTGATGGAGAGGATAATTGCAGCTTTTCTGAGGGCATGTGCACAGCCTCCAAGGCTATCCGCTTCATCCTCAGACACCCAGCAGTCAGCGTCTCAGCCTGTTCATCAGATGTCCTAAGGTTAGAGTAGAAGAAGTAGCCTCAAAGAACTTAGAGATTCAGTATGAGTTCTCTCGGTGTTTGAATTCTCCCCACCCCCAAATATTCCTAGAAAGAGAATGTGCAAGAGTAGGCACTTAGACTCCTCTTCAAAGTCATTGGCATCGGACACTAACTTGAATGAGAAGGTTCAACCCCCCAGTGCCCACCAGAACATTATCTTTGGCAGGACCCTTGAATTGATAAAGGGGATCCTGGCCAACCAGCACCTCCCGGACGAGGAGGCGCTCTTCAGAACTTATCATTCTGCACCAGTTGCCTCCTAGTAGTCTCTCCTGCTTGATCAACTTATAGAATTGACTACCAGAAGAGAATGAAAACAAAAAACTACTAACAAATCAAAAAGAAAAGAGCCATGGCAAGAACTACACACAAAATAATTTTTAAAACTCACTTAAAGTTTTTGTTGGCGCTTTCGTAAAGTACAATGCCAATACTTAGAGATTCAGTATGAGTTCTCTGGGTGTTTGAATTCTCCCCTCCCCGAAATATTCCTAGAAAGAGAATGTGCAAGTGAATACTTCTGATGAAGTATTGGCATTGTACTTTACGAAATCACTAACAGAAAATTTAAGCGAGTGTCAGCATTATTTTGTGTAGTTCTTGCCATTGCTCTTTTCTCGTGGATCTGGTAACCTAAGCAATAACCCTTTGACTCCATCTGACAGGGGTGGCCATGGCAAAGGTCACCTCTATTATGGCTGCTGACCCAGAAGTCTGGGAGAGTCACAAAATGAGGGATTCCAGGCAGGCCCTTTTCAGGCAAACATTCCCAGCATTCCTGAAAGCTTGCCTGACTGGAGGCAGTCGGGTGCCATTTATCTCTCTCCTTGGTTGCGTAGATGGCCTTCACGCAGGACGTTTGTGTGAGAGAGAGAGAAGGTATGCAGAGGCTATGCCATACACTTTCTGCCATCCCCACCCCACCAGTCTCAGCCGTTCCCAGATGTTCCACCCCACCATCTAAAAACAGAAAGAAGTACTTATTCTCTTAGAGAAAAGAGCCATCAAAGTGGTCCCACCATACCAGTGAGACTGTAGAAACTCCCAAGATTCTTTAATTACAATGCAAAAACAAGGACCCTCAGGCCCATCCTAGAGCTCAACAGCCTAAGTTTACACATCAGAAAGACTGGATTCAGAATGATCACCATGCAGGTGATAATTTTGCCTTGTCTGAGAGCAGATGCTTGGATGTGCTGAACAAATCTCCAGGATACATACCCTTCATATCCAGATACCCAAGGCATTTAGGTTGTTTCTGGCTAGGAGCAATCACTTTCAATTCAGAGTCCTGCCCTTTGGCCTTACCTTGCTGCCTCCTCAATCGGGTATTTTATCAAGTGCTTGGCAGTAGTCACAGCCCATCTGAGACTCAGTAGTATCCACATATTCCAGTACTTGGACTGTTGGCTCATCTGTGCTACAACCAGAGGGTTTCTCATCACAGCCAGTGATTACTAGCTACAGCTTTGCATATCCTTGGCTATCTGTGAGAATTATGAAAAGACAAATCTTCGACCAGTTCAGTCCATACTGTTTCATCAGCTGCATTTGGACACAACAAACTGCAGTGTCTGCCTTCCCCCGACAGAATTCATTTGCTCAGAGCATCAATCCAATGTCTTCTCTGCTTCAGTGTCTCTGGTATTCGGAGCCCTAAGGTTGATGGTCTTTGTGATGGTCATAGCAACTCAAACATGTGTTTACATATGCATACTGCAATGGTTGCTCAGAGTTTAATGATCACAGATTTCATGTCATCTCTCAGCCTCCATGTCCATTACTCAGCTATGCTAGACTCATTTAAAATGGTAGCTAACGTCTCTAACACTTTCTGTGGGGAGACCCTTTGGCAAAAGTGACCGCAGGTGCCTACTCTTTGGGGTGGGGGTGAGAGGAGGATAGTCCAAGAAACATGGAATCGGATAGAGGCTGATCTTCACATCGGTATTCTGGAGATGAGGGCAGTCCTGCAAGAGATTCTCTAGCTGGACAGTGGCCCTCCAGAGTTCTGTAAGATTCCCCCCTTTTAATCTCAGAGCAGCATGCAAAGCTACTGTAATCCTCATTGCTCTATGCTGGCCAAGACAGATACAGTTTCCCTTGCTCTGGCCTGACCTAGTGAAGTGGCCGTCATTTGTAGATCCTTACCCTGATCTTCTGAAGCACCTGCACAGCTAGCCTCACCCAGACTTAACCAAACCTGAAGTTAACCACATGGTTTCTCCAGTTGCCTTAATGGCCAAATACCCTTTGTTATCAAAATGTAGTTCACGTCCTATCTGCATCTCAAAAAGAATTGACTCATGAAGTGTAAAAAAGCAAATGGAAACACTTATCTGTATGGGCAGAGACCTTTTCAGCTTCTATTCCTGTGATCCTTCAGTTCCTATTTAATTTATTTGACACTACTTCAAGTTGTACCAAAATCAAAACATAACTAGCTCCATTTCCAACTTCCGTAATGGTTTTGACAGTCATACTGTGGCTTCTAACGTATTATGTAAGGCTTGTTTAAAAGGAATTTTTCTTTTATGCCCTTCAATAAAGGATCTGGTTCCACCATAGAACCTGAATTTTGTCTTAGGAATACTGACAGAAGCCTCCTTTGAACCAGCATCTTCTGCAAAACTAAAATCCCTTTCTTAGAAAACTCTGTTATTACATTTGCAAGAAGAATTTCAGAGTTGCAGGGTCTACCTTCAAATCTTCTATGCTTGGTATTTCATAAAGACAGAATATCTATCCTTAACCAATACTTCCTTTATTCCCCAAATCACCTC
Organism: Protopterus annectens; assembly: GCF_019279795.1. NCBI lineage: Eukaryota > Metazoa > Chordata > Ceratodontiformes > Protopteridae > Protopterus > Protopterus annectens. The sequence continues at coordinate 621,456,245 of NC_056751.1, read as the reverse complement.
AGAATCCAATTTAAACCAGCCAGTGTGGGCCCATAAGGCATAACGTACACAACACTCTAGTCCTAGGTGACTCTATAGTCAGGCACACTGATGTTCCACTCACCAGGCTAAACAAGGAGAAAGTTACTGTCACCTGCCTGTCAGGTGCCAGGATCTGCCACATAATGCATGCACTCACGTCACTTCACAACAAGTACAAATATGACTGTCATTGGCCATGTTGGTGTGAATGACCTAAGACTTACCTCCCAGGACTACATGAAAAGGGATATGGAGGAGAGCTGTCCATTCTTGTAGCCTAGGCAGGTATGACCCTAGCCCTGAGTAGCATTCTGCCCTCACCTAGAATATCACAGTACAAGGACAAAATGATTGACTTCAACAATTGGCTAAGCTTCTGGTGTCATTCTAAGGGGATCCAGTATCTGTCTGCCTGGGATGATATGATCAACAAACCACAATGCTTTGCCACAGATAGCCTGCAGCTGTCGCCCTTGGGATTCCAGATACTGGCTAAGGCTCTTGCCACCCCTGTAGTGCCTTTTTTAGGCAAGATTCAAATGACAAATTCACCACCGTAACAGGTGCAAGCAAGCAAAATCTGAGGGTAATGCTACTTAATGCTAGAAGTCTAAACCTCAAAATGCACTCACTCTAGGCACTCCTTAAAATAGAGAACATCGACATCTATGTAGTGACAGAGACCTGGTTCAAGGCTGCAGAGAGCACCCCTGCATTACCAGGCTATAATTCATAGCACACCTTTTGGCCACCTAACCTGGACCAAAGCACTAAAGGCAGAGGTGTGTCCATATTCATTAAGGATATCCACACCTCCAGGCTAGTTGCTCAGCATAATGCATCTGAGATTATCCAAGTGCAACTAACTCTGGGCAAGACTGCAATCCAAATTTTAGCTTGCTACAGATCCCCCACCATGCCCCAGGATTCCCACTCCTCATTTCTTGATACACTGGAAAGTATTAGGGTTCAACCTAACACCCTAATAAAGGGCGATTTCAACTACCCCAACATTAACTGGGAAAACTACTCCAGTACCAACTCTTGTGCTCAACGTTTTCTGGAATTCATAAATTCCAATGCCTTGGATCAACTTATCCACATCACCACCAAGGGCAGCAATATTCTAGACCTGGTCATTACCAACATGGGCAAACGGTGTTCCATACCAGAAGTCATTTCCTCGATCAGATCTGACCACAAGCAAATCACCATAGACATCCACATCCCACCCCCATTAGGGAAACCACTGTAAAAAATTTCTCCAAAGCCAACTTCACGCTTTTTAAGACAGAAGTGGCAAACGGCACGACACCCATGCTGATGGGCAATAGAGGTATGACTGCTGAATCCTATACAACTGCACTTTATAAGCACCTACACGAGTGCATGGATCGTGCAATCCTTAACAGAACCAAGATGCTATCCTCCAAAAAAAGGAAGCCAATTTAATGGTCCCCTGCCATAAACAAACTCTGCAACAGAAGAAAGAAACTGTTGCAAAAAAGAGTAAAATTCCATGATTGGAGGAGCTCCCTGGTCAGCCTCAGTAAGAAGCTGAGATCCCTCATAAAATCCTCCAAAGCTAGTTACGAAACAAAATTGCCACTGATTCTAAAGACCACCACAAAGCATTCTATAGCTATGTCAAGAATCTCAATGGCAACACTCAGATCTGCTCTGAGTTACAGCACAATGGCACTAAATATACAGAACCAACTGATATTGCTAACTTTACCCCTCTCTCATCCCCTAAATTAGCCCATCTCTATACTGGAAGAATGCAAAGTTCCTGTAATCATGGCTGCAGAGGTAAAACACACTCTCCAAAGCCAAGAACACAGCATCCATGGGACCTGACAACATCCCAGGCTGTGTTCTACATGAACTACAGAACGAACTGGCACCCCACCAAAGTACTATGTTCAATCACAGCCTCACCTCAGGCTTTGTGCCCAATGAATGGCACACAACAACGGTTATCGCATTACACAAAGGGGGAGCCACCACGGACCCGGGAACTACCACCCCGTTAGCCTGAGGAGCCTGGTCATGGAACTTATAAACAATGACATTGGTAATCTCCAGACTCTGGACCCTACCCAGTTCGGGTTTGTAAAAGGCAGATCATGTCTCCTCAACCTGACAGACTTCTTTGAAGCGGTCACCAAAGCCGTAGATGAGGGTAAGGTGTTTCACACGGCCTATCTAGATCTTGCCACCATCCCCCACTCTGGAATTATAGATAAACTCACTAAACTAGGTATAAATCCCTATGTCACAAGATGGGTTGCCAACTGGCTCACTGACAGAACCCACACTGTGAAAGTAGCAGACTCTAAATCCAACTTCAGACCAGTGACAAGTGGAGTACCACTGGCTTCAGTCCTAGGTCTTTTCTGTTTGGTATCTACTTCTCTGAAGTACAGGCTAACACAGAAGATCTTTGGCTAACAAAGTTCGCAGATGACTATAAACTAGGAGCCATAATCAAAACTCCTACCAATGTGGACATCCTACAAAAGGGCCTCACTGAGACAGACTCCCGGTGTCAAAGCCATGGCCTCAAGCTCAGTGCCAAAACGTGCATTGTCATCCCTTTTGGTAAAAACTCTGTACCCATGAACTACCACATAGACGGTAGTCTACTTAACACCGAAAGTGTGATAAGAGACCTTGGGACACAGGTGGACAGTTGTCTCTCCTTTGATAATCACATTGCCACAGTAGTCAGGAAATCCTTCTCCGTGGCACACCTCATCACAAAAGGTTTCTCATCCAGGAAAAGAGGTCATCGTTCCCCTCTACTCATCACTCATTAGACCCATTATAGAGTACAACACCCCCCTTTTGGTATGTACCTCATAAGACATCTACAACAACTGGAAAGGCCACAGAAATACCTCACAAAGAGGATTACCGGCCTCAGACAGATGCCATACGCAGACAGTCTAAAAAAAAACTCCAGCTTTACTCTGTCGCATATTGTCTACTCAGAGACGATCTCTGCCTAACATACAAAGCTATGTCAAACCCAGAGCTGTTGGACATGCTCCACTTAAAGAAATCCCAATCCCTCTGAGCTACACACTCTAGGGATCTAAACCTTGTCACCGTAATAAACAGAACATGCTGGAGGGATAGATTCCTGTCCCAGAGACTTCCCATACTCTGAAACAAACTACCTATCTATATCAAACAAAGCTCCTCATTAGCACTCTTCAAGAAAAATCTTGATGATTGGATGGGAGATAGGAAATTCACCCTGGGGATCACTTCTGTGGCTCTGCTTGACAGGGGCACAGGAAAATAATTTTCTTGGGTGGCAGACGCCAGGGTACCGTTTGGCTAGCCTTATATAGGCCCTAGGGCCAATAGCCTAGTACCTACCTGTTTACCTATTTCAATATAACAAGGGAAGAATACATTTTAGTCACATTAGATGTACATAGGACAGCTTAGATTTCATCTCCACATTACTAAAGCAGTCAGAAAAGATGACAAATGTTCATCTCCTTTGCACCAGACAAGTTAAGCCAGAATATGTCCAGCATAACCCTATCCAAATGGCTGTCCTGACTGCATATCCTTTGCAGTACACTTCAAGGAGTACATTATTACCACCTAAACCTAGGGGTCATTTTGCAGGGTTTGTTGCAGTTTCTCCAGTCTTTTTCAGAAACTGTATTGTGGGCAGAGTTTGTGCCGTAGCAACATGGTTTTGTAGTATACATACCTTTGCCAGATACCGTAAACTGGATAAAATTCCCAGATCCGGAGAATCATTTGGAGCTACATTCTTTGAAATATCCTCTCATGTACCACTTTGGAATTCAGGTAGCATTGGGATTGTGACCCATCAGATAGGCCAGATGAAATAGAATATGGATGTTATGTGTTTACCATAAAGCTGGATCCTTTTTATCCCAGCCTGTCTGATACATCTCTCCTACCCACTCCCCTTCCAAATTGTCATTCCTTCCTAAGGGGCTGGCAGGCCAACCTGATGCTCTTCTACCCTGTCATAGCTATATCGCATGGATGTGTCATAATCCAATCGTGTTAGTCTGGAAACTTGATCTGAGGGCATTTAGTGCACAGGAAGATTATGGGAGGGAAAAAATCTTACAGGAACTTGAGGTAAGCAGCATTAGCAAAAGCTAGATTGGATCCAACAAATGGCTCAGTACCATCGGTCATATTGAACAGACTAAAATGAAAAGAATCCACTGTTATGGTAAGTACATGTTTCTGTTTTTCAGGTTGAGGTACATATTAAAATATGTAATTTACAAAATAATGTTTCACCTGTACATTTAAAATTCAGCAGTAAGAATCTGCAGTTCATTACACTTGACTAACTTTTTTTTTTACTTATGTATGGTAGGTTTTGAAAGAAAAACAAGCATTGTTATGAGTACTTGGAGGGATAGATTCATAACCCAGAGGCTCCCCTTGCTCTGGAATAGAATCCCAGTCCATGTTAGGCAGAGCCCCTCACTGACTCTCTTCAAGAAGAATCTTGATGAGTGGATGGGGGAATCGTAGGTTTATCCTGGGGATGACTTTTGTTACTACTAGACAGAGGCACGGTAAACTAACCTTAAAAAGGGCACGGTAAACTCAAATCAAAGGGTGGCGAAAGCCAAACACACTCGGGCTAGGCTTATAAATGCCTTAGGGCAGATAGCCTAGTATGAACCTATGAACTTCTGTAACTCGATGCATTTCCCACCCAGCCTCATTTAATCTACATTTAAACCAACATATCTACACCCACCATTTACTACAACCAGTAGAACATCTCCCACTTCATCGCAATACAATTAAACTACACCCTTACATTCACCTAATCAGGCATCCCTCCAACTCGCATTCTCTGCCCACTGTCCTGCAATCCACACATCACTCAGTAGTACAAGTAAAACACCTAAAAACATATCGCACCGAATGCATGTCTTTCATAAAGGTCTGTTCCTTATTTTAATTATACTTGCATACTTAACATCCCATAATGTACCACTTTATTCCATTGCATAACACCAAGTAACCCACACAACGTACAGTTTCTGTTCATATGATCATTATATATCTCCTCACCTCTACCAAACTTCATGCACAAATCTCTTCAAATACTATTAACGCTATACTCACATCCCCATATTACAAATTCTTGTCCTAAAACATAAAAGTAGACTTTTGTGGCTCTATTTAAACCGTCACTACTTTAGAGTACTCCTCAACCTGAATGGCAATATCCACCCAAACCCAGCCCCCACAAAACACTCCCATCTCACCAAAACTACTAACGATCTACCATATACCCTTCCAAAACAGTAAACATGGTCTAGTCCTTAATATGAATGTAAGAAGCATCCACAACAAACTGCTTGAACTTCATGCTTGTATTGAGGTGAATTCCCTCAAGGGGTTGTTGCTCTTATGTACATTAAGAAGACATTGAGGCTTGGCTGTTCGTTTAAGTAGTTTATTGTGTACAAATAGGATGGATAGCAGGAACATCAAACTTAAACGAACTATCTAACTAACTGACTATATCCTTGCATGCTCACACTCTGGCTGCTCACTCAAAATGGCACTCTTGCTTGCACGTGCTCAGTACTTATATGCATGTGCTGACTCACTGAAAAGCTTCTTAAAGGTATATCAAACACACTGATCTACATCCTCCCTCTTTACTGAGTTGTTTCATATAAACAATGACATTTCAATAGACATGCAACTATACAGACACTAATAAAGAAAAACAGCAGTCATGTCCAGCTTGCCATGTACCTGGAACTAGGTTTTGAGATGCGACCTGATCTCGTGACATAATAGTTATGACTGAGTTTAAATCCAAGAAACAAGTGCCAGGGAACGTTGATACATGGTTCAGATAGTGTATTCCACAGAAGTTAAAAATCACAAAAAGAGTGTCAGACAGGCAGTTGTTGTGTTTACTTAACATCAACATCAACTCACTTCATTTTTCACCTCACATATTTCAATCACATCAGACTCTGTCAGACATTATTCAATCTCCTTCTGCTTTAAGCAAGGATCCATCTTGGAAGGCTGGAAGCCTTCCAAGATGAGAGATTTCCTGTTTTCATTATCATTTAAGACAGAAGGTGACTTTTTGGTATGATTGAGTTTAGCAACAGAAACAGTCACTGGGGAATGTTCTGCTTGAGGAGTTTCAGGGATTTTCTCAGGAACGGGGTTTGCTGACAGAATGTTATCTGGAACAAGAACATTGGACAAGTCAGTCTGAGAACTAGTCTTTGTCACAGGCAAGATGCTGTAACACTGGTTGAGACACTGGTAACAAATGCTTCTGATATCATCTGAATTCCACTCCTTGTAATTCCACAATGTACTATTTTGGCTCTTGACACAAACTTTTCACAAATCTGATGCAATCAAAACCTTTTGACTTCTGCATCCTCACTATCTCCCCTTTTTGTAAAGATTGAGTGGTTTGCTGCCTTTGTCATAGTAAGACTTCTGGGACAAATACTTTTTCAACAGTTGGACTTTTACTGCTTTGTTGTTTTTAGCACATGGAACCAATAAACTACTACTGATTAGTAGTGTGGTTCTTGTTTGTCTTGACATAAGTCTCTGCAAGCAAACCAAGATGTTTATCACAAGGAATGTTTCTGAGATTTAACATGTTGAGAAAAACATCAGTATTATCACATCTGGATTTCTCTAACGGCTGTTTTGCACTTTGAACTGCACGTTCAGCCAAGCTGTTTGAGCGTGTTCAGGACTACTCGTAATATGAGCAAAGTCCCACTCTTCTGCAAATTTCTTGAACTGCTGACTAGTAAACTGTGCACCATTGTCAGAAATAACTCTGTGCATACTACCATGGATAGAAAAATGTTGCTTCAACTTGGTAGCAACACTACTGGAAGTTAGGTTGGAAAGTAGGTCAATCTCGAACCAATTTGAATAAGAGTCTAACACCAAGTGATGTTAACCATTCCACCCTGATATCTGTGGCTACGGTCAACCAAGGTAGTTCAGGAATCTGGCTTACTGTCAGCCAAGGTAGTTCAGGAATCTGGCTTAACTGAAGTGGTTCTTTTTGTTGATGTAGCTTTGTACTATTACATACTGAACAAGATGAAAGTACTTTCTCAATATCTTTTGACATAAAAGGTCAAAATGCTAGACCTCTCATCGGTTCATAGGTAGGTACTAGGCTATCGGCCCAAGGGCCTACGTAAGCCTAGCCAGCAAGGTACCATAGCTTATGCCACCCAAGAAAGTTATTTTTCTGTCAAGTTATTTTCCTCTCGCCCTTCTTTTGGTAGAATCAGTTTCTGGGTGACCACAATGCAAGATCTTAATATACTCTTGTTGCAAGAACTTTGGAACAATCGCTGTAGGACCTTTCATGATACCATTGTGTTACAAATTCTCATCTCTATATGGAAAATAAGGTTGCACTTCTGGTAAACAAGATTGCTTTGAAGGCCATCCTCGACTGATAGTGGTTGAGCTTCTGGGGAACTGGATCTGAAGCTGTGTGAGTTCTGAGCTCAAGACGTGTGGAAGAAAATGTTCTCACTTCCATGACCTCAAAATCAAGTTACTCATTATGCTGTTCTGTGGTTGTTCTGGGCAAATCTGGATAGTATCAGCAAGATAAAGACATTTGCCTTTTGTGTAAACAAGATTGAAATTGTACTTTTGTAATTTGAGCATTATGCGTTGCAGTCTAGCTGGAGCTGTATGCATAGGCTTTCTCAAAATAGTAACAAGAGGTTGGTGATTAGTTTTGACCTGGATAGGTCGACCATAAATATAATCATGGAACTTCAGACATGCAAACACAATTGCCAAAAGCTCTTTCTCAATTTGGGCATACTGTTTCTCAGTCTGGGTAAGAGTTCTTGATGCATAGGTTACTGGTCCATCTTCTTGAAGAATGACTGCACCTAGACCAAATTTAGAAGCATCACAGGAAAGAGTAACTGGTTTGTGAACATCATAGTAGCTGAGAGTTGGTGGATTAGCACTTTTTTGTTTCAGGACATCAAATACTCTTTAGTGCTGTTATAACCATGACTGAATTACATCAAATTACATCTTTGCATGTCAGCTCTCTGAGCGATGCTGTAAGTTGACTTAAATCTGGAATGAACTTGCCTAGATAATTGACCATACCAAGAAAATGTTGTAGGGCTTGAACATTGTCTGGAGCTGGCATCTCAAGAATTGCTGTTTGCTTAGAAGGATCTGGTCGTAAGCCTGAACTGGTAAACAAGTGACCAACATAAGTAACATCTCATAGCCTGAACTTGCACTTTCGAGGATTCAGCTTAAAATTCACTTCACTTGCACTTTACTAAACTTTCTTGAGGTTTCTGTTATGTTCGACTTCACCATTGCCTAACTAGAATATCATTTATTATAATAGCACAGGGATAGCCCAAAAACATTTGCTCCATTGCACGCCGAAAGACTTTATTGGCAGAATTTATTCCAAATGGCATTCTCAGAAATCTGTAACTTCCAAATAGCGTACTGAATGTGATTAACAATGAAGATTGTCGGTCAAACAAAATTTGCCAAAATGAACTCTCTGCATCTAAGACACAAAAAACAGTGGCATTTGGCATGAGGGCAACAACCTCTTCGACTGCGCATTGGATGATGAGGCCTTTTTAATGCCTTAAGATCTCTTGGATCAATACATATTCTGATATATCATCTTGAGCTTTTCTTATGAGTTACCACCATGGTTCTTCTACTGGACAAAATTACTCCTAGCTTCACCATTCTGTCTAGCTCAGCTTTGACTCTGCTCTGCATTGCTACTGGAACTTTCCATGCTGGTCTGACAACTGGGCTGACCTCTGGGTCTAACTTCATGGAGTACACAACTGGTAGCTTGCCTAGTTTGTCTGCAAAAATATCAGCATACTCAGAAAAAAATAGTGTGGGTGGAAATTGAACTGTTGTCATGCAGGCTTACATGGTGAACTTCTTTAAAGGACAACAACAGGATTCTATTATTAAATGCTCAACTTCTATATCCTTTTTCTCCCTATTTATTGGCCCTACTATGAATAAACAACAACACAGCATTTAAAATATTTTAAATTGGCTGTATATCTCCACTAGAACAGTACCTTACTGTACTGGGGTGGTTTCACTTTCAAAAAATGTTTATCCCACTTTAGAAAAGTCTCCAGTTTATTGATGTCATCAAGGCCACTGAATGCAGATAGCTTTCTGGCCAATTCCCTCTGCAAACTGACATCACAATGACCGTCCTAAAAACCCACCCATGCTGTGATGTCACAGCTCCCTGGTCCTTCCCCTGCCCATATAGAAAGTAAAGGCTAGAACAAAAAAAAAGTACACGAGTCAAGTTTTCTGCTGTGAGCAGTCAGTCACAGCAGGTAACAGTAGGGTTGCCACCTTTCTACTGTGCCATTTCCTGACAAACAAGCCCCGTCCCATGCACAATCAAGCCACACCCATTCCCTTTAATAGCCACACCCCTTTACTCTAGCACCCTTCAGCACAAGTCTTTAATATCACATACAGTTACCAATAAGTAGAAAAATGTGCAACGAGTCAAAAGTAAATTAAAAAAAACTTTATTTAGCAATACTTCATTCAAAGGTTCACTACATACAACAGTACATTACACACAAGTATGGTAAAATTAAGCCCAAGTCTAATATCTCAGGTCATACTAAAATGGAAATACAATTACTTGGATATTAACTGTAACATCAAACGAACTAAGCTTTGGTATAGACGGTATACCCTAGAAAACACAGATAAAGGTAAACAGTGGTGATGACAAGCTAGACAAAAAGCTACATTTAAGCCTCACTATAATACGAAGACTGTACACCCTAGAAAGACACCCTAGGAAGAAACACAGGTCAAGGTAAACATCACGGTGATGCCAGACTAGAAAAGACAGATCTACAGTCCAAGCATCTTATACAAATCATGTAGTCATTATATATTCACTGTAACCAAGTCCAAAACCAGATGAAATATTTAAAACATTGCAGTAAAAACAGCCTTGGTATACCCTAGAAAATGCAGATCAAGGTAAACATAGCAGTGATGACTAGAGAAATGATAGTTCTACAATCATAGCAAGAAACCTATATAACTCCGTCAGTGTACATTCACTATCAAAGTGCACCCACATGAAAAATAATAAATCAAAGTGCACCCACATGAAAAATAATAAATCAAAGTGCACCCACATGAAAAATAATAAATCAAAGTGCACCCACATGAAAAATAGTTACACTAACTGCAGTTAAAAACAGCCAAACAAAACCCTTCCTATATATATATCCGCAGACAGTATCCTAGAAACTACAGATAAAGAATAAGGTAGATGTGGTGATTACAAACTAGAAATTGTTCTAGTTAATAATCACCACATGTTAAACATCTAGATACAGTTACACACATCTTGTCACCATCAATGAATGAGATAGTGCCAGCACAGCTAGTGAATTAATATAAATTTAATATTTAAAAAATTCACTAGTAACTGTGCTGGCAGTATTTCATTCCCCTTGTCACACTAATCTTTGAAAATCTACCTTAATTCCAAAGAATTCATCCATTAAAAAAATTCTACTTACCTCCAGAAAAAGCAGCAGCAGGGCTCCTTAAACAATCTTTCAGCCAGAAGAGAACAGGCAGCTAACAAAGGGCCAGCAAGCAGCAGGCAGGCAGGGGAACACAACACCCAGTCGGCTAGTCCGCAGCACTTCTCCAGGGCAAGACTCCAGCAAGCAAGGCAAGTAGCAGGGCTAGGGCAATCCTTCCAGGCTGCAGCAGCAAATTAAACCAGCACACCACACCAGGCAATCCACCGGAGACGTCCCGAACAACTAGTGAACAGCCAAACCAGCAAGAAATTTCAGACCTTAAGTACCGACCTTTTAGAGTAGAGACAGTAAAAGGTAAAAGTATAGCTGGAGCACTGCTTTTTATCCCCTAATTTTCGTGGGCTTTGCGGGGATTTGACTTGCAAATCTAAGTGTTGATTGGCTGCTTGCTGCATGAGCCTCTTCTGCAGCAAGCAGCCAATCAACTGAGAGTCCAAGACGGCAATGTCATTTTTTTTTTTTTGTCGTACAGACGCGCTGACGTCGTACAACTCATTATTATTTCTGGACTCCCAGAGCGAGAACCGGAGTGCCCTATTGATTTCCGAGCACTCCGGAAAAAAAAACAGAGGGTTGGCAACGCTAGGTAACAGCTGAAATTACACTTGGCACTTTGACAGCTAGGGAAGTTAGGTGTGAAGGGGGGTGGGAGATGAGTAGTACAATTCAGGCTTGACAAAAAAAAACTGCAGTTTAGCCATTCTAAAAAGAAGCAGCAGTAAAAAGCACTATGAAAGTCTAGTCTGTGGCATTTGCATGGTTTGTGTTTTAAGTAGTCACCGAACAGAATGAAATGTTACTTAAAACTGAAAAACAGCAGTGTATGCATGTAAAATCAATGCAATGACATGAACTTTAGGAAGGAAGAGGCCTGTGTGATGTAACTTTTTACAAATTAGTACTGCAGACTAAATCAGAATTACTTCAATATTCCAGACCCCATGTGGTCAGACTCAGAAATTATGTATAAAAATATTTAAAAACTTGTAAATAGTCCCAGAGTGGTGTTAAAATGTAGGAAACGCCAAACCATGATGAAATAAACATGTTTTTTGAGTCTGTGGTTGTGGTTCTCCTTTAAGTGAAAGCAGTCCCATTTTCAAACAGCCTCTGAGGCCTAATAATGATTGCACATGTCTCTTGGCTACAAAAAATTGCAAGTCGTATCATAGCTGTTCCCAGAAGAGTAACATTAAAGCACTACTGAGCCTTCGGTTTGAATCTCACCAGCATAAGCAACAAGCTTTGTACACTGTCAAATCAAATTGTTCTGCAGCTTTTGCTCTAGCAAGCATTTCTGCTGACATAGCATTGAACTTTTGAGCCAGTATCTACTTTGAGCTCTACAGGACTCTCATCAATCCAGACAGTGCAAAAGATTTCATTCTTTTGCCCACAAATCTACTGCATTAACTGTTTCACCAAGCACAGACACACCAACATAAGAAGTAGGATTGCAGCTTTCTAATTCATCAACTTTCCTCTTGGAATGCCCTCTTTTAATAAAAGAATGTGCCTTATTTCCTTTACAAAATCTTTTGAAGTTGGAATGCCCTCTCTTAATAAAAGAATGTGCCTTATTTTATTTACAAAATCTTTTGAAATTATTCCACTTATTGCAAAAATGACACTACTGACCAAAAGCTAAGCACTGTTCTTTCTCTTTTGGGTTCATGATTACCACCATGATTACAACAGTTGACTATAAAGCTAGGTGGGGGCACATGTTTTGACTTTGCTGACTCATCCTTCCTTATGCTTCACTGAGCATGCTCTGGAATTTGCTGAAAAGACTCGGGGGGGGGGGGGGGGGGTCCCAGGACCTGTTACAGGACCTGTTACAGGACCTGTTACAGGACCTGCCATGTGCTTGGGCCCATTTCTTTTAACTATGTGCTGCATACTATCTACATGAGCTTTGTCACTGTGCCTTCCGCAGCTATTCTCGTTTGTAAGCATACTTGTGTGCTTTTCTGTAAGCTCGTATATCTGACAAATTTCAGTGGCCTTATTCAAAGTTGAATCACTGTCTCAAAGCAAAATCTTTCTCACTGTGTCATTTTTAATACCACACACAAACCTGTCTTTTATCAACTCATCTCTCAAATCACAAATCTGCACGTTTTAGCCTTACTTCTCTAGCCAGTTATATATGCTGCAAAAGTTTCACCAGGCTTTTGATATCTTGTGTAAAATAAGTGCCTTTCTATTATATGCATTTGGGGTTGCACATTTTTCTCTAAATTTACATTTTAAGCACTCTGGGTCTTCCATTGTTTCAGCCGGTACCCCTGTGTGGCAGTCCCCTTCCACTGCAAACACAGTTGCATAAATAAATGTATGCTCTTTCAATGGCCTCTGAACCAGCAGAATAAATGCCTTTGTACATGCATCTTTGTCAGAAAAATCAGCCTGTATGAAAATATCATATTCCTGCTCAAACACACTCCAATTTTCTGCAATATTGTTATCAAACACAAGCAGTGCGGGTCTTCAAAATCCTGCTGCCATGCCTACAGATTATAGTAAACACAATGCAAAATAGCTCTTGTAATTATGTACGAACATGCACACACCAGGTAGTTGTAATAATATTCATATGCACAATAAACTCTCTGAAATACTGTACTCTGCGAAATATGCTTTGAAATAACTGTACTTTGTGAAATATTCTTGGAAAGAACTGTACTGTACAAAATAACTGCACTGTAGTACTGCACATATTTGCAAGCACTTTGCACACTTCGAATATTTTGAATAGCTTTAGTTAATATGAAAAAGTAGCACATAGCGAAAAATACAATTGTTTTCCCTTTTTTATACATTTTATGCAATTCGGATATTGTTTCAAACATTTTAATAAGTATTTTGAATATTTTTATCAATTTGTCACAGTTTCGGACATTTAGTTTAATAAGAAAATTGTGTTGAGTGTTCCGAGTGCTTTGTTTAATATTTATATTGAAATAAATCATTTAAACAAGTTTTAGTACTTAGAATTTGTTTCTGACCTGTTTTGCAAGTCGTTTGAGCAGTAGAGATGATCCAGTCGTATACATTCTTCCAACTTTAACCGGTTGCCTCATGGCTGTAACTCTGGATCCCATTCTGACACCATGTTGCTCTTCTTGTGTGCTTTAAGATGATGTTGAGGCTTGGGTGTTCGTTTTAGTAGGTTATTGTATACAAATGCATCAGGATGGATGGCAGGAACATTAAACTTAAACTATCTGTCTAACTGACTGACTACATACTTGCATGTTCACACTCTGCTCACTCAAAATGGCACTCTTGCTTGCACGTGCTCAGTACTTGTATGCATGTGTTGACTTACTGGAAAGCTTCTTAAAGTTATATCACACACACTGATCTACAGGGGTCAGTCCTGGCACCCTTATTTAATATTGTAAATAACCTACACTCTGTAACCAAACTTGCTAGTATTGTGCAATAAAAAGACAACTCAACCCTTATCTACTTAGTCCCAGTCCTTCAAGGATTTACCCATGAATCCATCTCCTCTATTGAGTCATAGTTAACATTCTTCAACCATGTCCTGAGTCCAAAGAAAACAAAGTTAATAGTATTATATCCCAAACAAATTTCAGGCTGCAAACACACTTTAACATTACATCAACAAACGCCACCAAAACAAAAGTAATTTCAAGCACTAAATTGCTAAGGTTTACTGTTGATGATAACTTAAAATTTAATCAACATATCTCGTATGTAAAAAAAATCAGAAACTAGGCTTCCTTTATAGAGTGTAACCCTGTTTCTCCAAACACACGTGGAAAGCTATTACCTCATCCTATCTTCTACAGTCATCCCCAGTTCTTACCATCCTGAATTCCACCACCAATAGTACAAAATTTGATGCATGTTGCAAAATTCAGTCACAGTCAGACTTTCCTTTCAAACCCCTCATTGTTCCCTACAAGTGCTAAACTGTTTAGAACTCTCACACTACCTAGCATATACACAACTGGTTAGAGCGCACAATCTAATCTTTAAATCAGAGCAGTGTCCCTTGCTAAGCACTATTCTCCATCAAGGGACCTACATCGTTCACTAGTGTAAATAAAACACTTATACTCATACTGCACCCATTTACGATCTGTCAGTAAATCTCCTTGCCATCATCAAATTAAGGAAGAAGCAGGTGACTCATATCCTGTGTTGCCAAACTTTATACCATCCCATTACAAGGCAGACTAATAAGCAATCTAAAAGCCTTCAAACTGGAACTGAAAAAGTGCCTGGTAATGCTGTTTTTCAAAACCAGGGTAAATTATATAACATTTTAACAACATAATCACCTCCCTTAATGCAACTCAGTTTAATCCTATACAAACCATTCCTTTTTTTTTTTTTTAAAATCTGTTATACTTTCCTGTACAGTAAACAGAAAATTGTAACATGCTAATCCAGACTAACTTTCTGTATACTAGTCAGGATATTGTACCATGCTAATCCAATCTAACTTCCTGTGTACTAACCAGAATATTGTACCATGCTAATCCAGTCTAACTTCCTGTGTACTAATCAGAATATTGTACCATGCTAATCCAGTCCAGCTTCCTATGTACTAACCAGAATATTGTACCATGATAATCCAATCTAAATTCCTATATACCAACCAAAGTATTGTACCATGATAATCCAGTCTAACTTTCCATATACCAACCAGAATATTGCTCCATAGTAATCCAGCTACCATTCTATGTACCAGTCATTCTCCTCCATAGGTTCATAGGTTCATAGGTTCATACTAGGCTATCTGCCCTAGGGCATTTATAAGCCTAGCCAGAGTATGTTTGGCTTTCGCCACCCATTTTAAATGAATTTTGCATACTGTGCCTCTGTCTAACAGTGACACAGAAGTGATAAAACCTATGATCTCCCATCCACTCATCAAGACTCCTCTTGAAGAGAGTCAATGAGGGACTCTGCCTAACCTGGACTGGGATTTTATTCCATAGTGAAGGGAGCCTCTGGGTTATGAATCTGTCCCTCCAGCATGTCCTATTTATTTCAGTGCTGAGGTTCAAGTCTCTCGGTGTGTAGCTCGATGGGATTTGGATTTTTGAAGTGCAGCATGTCCCTTAATTCGGGTTGGACATGGCTTTATACACCAGGCACAGGTCACCTCTGAGCAGGCGGTATGCCACTGAGTAGAGCTGGAGTTTCTTTAACCGGGCAGCATATGGCATCTGTTTGAGCCCTTTGATCCTCTTGGTGAGGTACTTTTGGGGTCTTTCCAGTTGCTGCAGGTGTTTGGTAAGGTACATCCCAAAAGGGGCATTGTACTCGATTATGGGCCTGATGAGGGATGAGTAAAGAGGCACGATGACCTCCCCTAATCTAGATGTGAATCCCTTCATGATTAGGTGGGCTATATAAAATGTTTTTCTAACCACTTTGGCCACATGGTTGTCAAATGAGAGATTGCTATCAACTTGGGTCCCCAGGTCCCTAATTACTTCTTCTGTACTTAATGGATTACCACCTATGTGGTAATTTGTGGGCACTTTGTTTTTGCCAAAGGGATGACTATACACTTTTGGCTTAGCTTGAGGCCATGGCTCTGGCACCAGTTGTCTGTTTCTATGAGGCCCTTTTGGAGGATGCTTGTGTCGGCTGGAGAGTCGATTATTTGCAGTAATCTTGGTCAGCCACAGTCCTTCCGTGTTGGCCTGTACCTCCGAGAAATATATACCAAACAAGAGAGGTCCCAGGACTGAGCCTTGTGGGACGCCACTTGTAACTGGTTTGGAGTCTGACATGGCTCCAGCAATTCTAACCATGTGGGTTCTGTCCTTGAGCCAGTTTGCAACCCATCTAGTGACATAGGGGTTTATATTTAAGCTGGTGAGCTTACCTATAATGCCCGAGTGGGGTATTGTACCAAGGGCTTTTTGCAGGTCCAGATAGGCTGTGTGGACCACCTTCCCTTTGTCAATGGCCTTGGTGACTGTTTCAAAGAAGTCAACCAGGTTTAAGAGGCAGGATCTGCCCTTAACAAAGCCGAACTGGGTAGGATCCAGTGTCTGTAGGTCCCCAATTTCTTTATTTATGAGGTCCATGATGATCCTTTCCATAGCTTTGTAGACCAAGCTAGTCAGGCTTATGGGGCGATAGTTTCCAGGGTCCGTTGAGGCACCACCTTTGTGGAGAGGGACCACTGTTGCTGTACCCCACTCTTTGGGTACATATCCTGTAGTAAGGCTGAGATTGAACAGTAGTTTTATGTTTGGGTTTAGCTCTTCTTGGAGTTCATGTAGGACACAGCCTGGGACACCGTCTGGTCCCATTGATGCTGTGTTTTTGCTTTGGAGAGGCTCCCACCTGAGCATCTGAGATGTCAGCACTCTGCTGGGATAGATATTTGCCCTTTGGTGGGAGGGGAGAAGTTTGCTGTACCTGTCAGCTAGGATGTTGGTAATGTCTGTGGGTTCGGTGTATTTTTTTTGTCATTTTGGACTAATTCTGAGCATATCTGGGAATTCCCACCCAGGTTCCTAACATAACTAAAAAAGCCTTGTGATTATCCTTAGTGTCCTGTGCAATTTTTCTCTCAAGCTGGCCTTTGACGATTTTATGAGTGCCCTTAGTTTTTGCTAATACTGATCAGAGATGCCTTCCCTTTTGGGATTTTGCTCTATCATGTAGTAGCTTCCTCCTTCTATTGTATAATTTGTTTATGGCTGAGGTCCACCAGACAGGTCGTTTGCCTTTGGTGGCTTGGGTCTTGGTTTTTTTTGGAATTGCATGATCCATGCATACCTGTAGGTGTTCATAGAATGCATTTATAAAGGATTCTATTTTCCACAGGCCGGGGCTTTGAAGGATTCCACCTCGGTTTTGAGGAGTGTGAAATTTGCTTTAGAGAAGTTTTTCACTGTGGTTTTCTGGGCAGGTGGGGTCGGGATGTGAATATCCAGTGAGATCAGTTTATGGTCTGATCTTACCAGTGAGGGATACACTTCTGGTCTGGAGCGTAGTCCCCATGTTGGTGATGATCAGGTCCAGTATGTTTTCCCCTCTTGTGGGAGTGGTAACAAGTTGTTCCATAGCATTTGAGTTTATGAATTCTAGGAACCTTTGGGCAAGGGTGTTGGAGCTAGAGTAATGCTCCCAATCTATGTTTGGGTAGTTGAAGTCGCGCAATATAATGGTGTTCGGAGAGACCTTCATATTTTCCAGTGTTCTCAGGAAGGCCGAGTGGGGTTCCTGGGTTTGGGAGGGTGGTCTGTAGCAGGCTATAAACTGGAAGTCAGTTTTACCCACTGTTAGTTGCACGTGGATAGTCTCTGATGCTTCGTGCTTTGCCACCAACCTGGAGGTGTGGGTATCTTTGATGAATATCAATACTCCCTCCTTTTGTGGTTCGGTCCAAGTTTTGGGGCCTAAAAGCATGGTATGAGGTATAACCTGGTAGTGCTGGGGTGCTCTCGGAGTCCTGAACCAGGTTTCTGTTACTGCACAGATATCGATGTTCTCCATGCTAAGGAGAGTTTCAAGTGCGTGCATCTTGAGGTTTAGACTTCTGGCGTTGAGTAGCATTACTCTTAGTTTCTTATCCCTTGTGATACCTATGGAGGTGGGTTTGTCTTTGAGCCTTGCCTAAAAGGCACTATGGGGTAGCAAGAGCCTTTGCCAATAACCAAGCCCAGGGGTGACAGGTGCAAGCCGTCCCTAGCAAAGCATCGTGGCTTGTCGTGCATATCATCCCAAGCTGACAGGCATTGATCCCCTTTGAATGACACCAATACTTAAGCCAATTGTTGAAATTGATCATCTTGTCTTCATATTGTGGCATCATTCTTGGTGAGGGTAAGATGCTACTCAAGGTCAGGGTCATACCAGCCTGGGCTACATGCTCAGAGAGCTCCTCTATGTCTCTTTTCATGTAGTCCAGGGAGGTATTCTCAGGTCATTCACACCAGCATGGACAATGACCGAGTCATATTTGTACTTGCCTTGGAGTGACCTGAGTGCTTGTGTTATGTGGCGGATCCTAGCGCCAGACAGGCTGCTCACCGTGACCTTCTCCTTGTTCAGCCTGGTGAGCGGGACATCAGTGTGCCTGACGATAGAGTCACCTATTAAAAGTGTATCAGGTGTGTTGTTTAGCCTTAAGGGCTGTGACTGTTCGGCACACTGGCTTTGTGAGATATGTGTTGCACGTGTTTTGTTTTGGGGTAGCGGTTGCTTGGGTGTCTGCTTTGGAGGTCTCTGCTGCTTAGGCAGATCTTTATTTAGAGCCTCCGAGTATGTTTTGTGTGATTATGTGTTTGGTTTGCTGTCGTGGTAGGTCTATGTGAGACTGGAATTGTAGTGAGTGTGGTTTCCTTCTCCTCCTGACTGGTTATGCTAGTACTGAGTTGAGAGAGCTTAGCCTCCAGTTTGGCTATATGGTTGCATCTCTCACATGTGTTGGAATTTGTTGGGAGGAGGAGAGGGTTGTCTGTGTACATGAGGCAGTTGTAACATTGCCTCAAGATTCCCATATTCACCAGCTGGACCGGGAGGAGATTGACAACTGACCTTTGGACATGCTAGAATAATATTGGGAATTCCTTTATAATTGAAAACAAGGGCCAATGGGGAGCGAGGGTGTAGTGCTTTTAATTTTTAGTGCTGACTTATAATTGCTTTAGTGAGCAAGTGCCAGGTAACAAGTGCAATGTGTTACAGGTAACTTAAATGCAAAAACGACAAACAGTAACTTTCTTTCAAGCAAGGAAATAAGTACAGTAAGCAATGCAGATATCACTAGGGATCCACAGAAGCGCTGAGAAGCCATGTTTTAGGTGGAATTAGCGTTCCAGGGAAATAACAAGCATACAAACAAAGCTAGATTCAGCAGGCCTGGATCTAGTCTATGCTACAGCAAACAAGGTGTACCAATTTCAGTAAGATACAGTTCAAATATTCAGGCACTATAAACCTTTAACCAGAAATTCCCAGCTCAGAAGGGCAGAGTCCAGCCTCTCCTCCCACAAGAGTGCAGACCACGAACCTTCCTAATGTAAAATAACTGGCCTGAAGCCCAAGTGCTTAAATCAGAGCTAATACACTTTAAGAATAACAGACACTGAGCTCTCAATCAGCAGTTCCCAATTTAGAAGGATGAAAGCTGCCTGTCCTGCCACCACAGTGCATGCCACAAACCTTTCTAATGTAGAACAACTGATCTGAAGCCCAAGTGCTTAATCCAAAAGACTTAGAATGATAGCTACACTTTAACCAAGTTACTACCAAGCAGTAATAAATACAACTGAATACTTTAAATAATGCCTGGATTAGTGCTCAAGTTATACAAACAAAGCTAGATTCAGCAGGCCTGGATCTAGTCTATGCTACAGCAAACAAGGTGTACCAATTTCAGTAAGAAGAAATTCAGATATGCATGCACTATAAGCCTTCAACCAGAAATTCCCAGCTCAGAAGGGCAGAGTCCAGCCTCTCCTCCCACAAGAGTGCAGACCACGAACCCTCTTAATGTAAAATAACTGGCCTGAAAGCCCAAGTGCTTAAACCAGAATTAATATACTTTTAGAATAACAGACACTGAGCCCTCAATCAGCAGTTCCCAACTTAGAAGGATGTAAGCTACCTGTTCTGCCACTACAGTGCAGACCACAAACCCTCTCAATGTAAAACAACTGGTCTGAAGCCCAAGTGTTTAAACTAAAAGGCTTAGAATGAGTTACACCAAGCAGTAATAAATACAATTGAGAACTTTTAAGATGACGAAAGCAAAATAAAGTAGGAAGAAACACAAGTACAGTAAAAGCAGAAGAATTTTTTTTTTTTTTTTTTTTAGAAAAGTAGCAAAAGCAGTAGTAAATACAATTCTCATGCAGTGCAAGCTGGCACACTTGAATATGTAGCAATATTAGTCCACACACAGTTTGAAAAATGTAATTAAATTAAAAAGGACTAAAAGCAAGTGCACAAAGGGTTTATTAGGTAGAATGCGGTAAAGAGATGTCCTGGTGGAGTGTCTGAGATCAGATCTAGAGTGCACTGCAAAAGCCACCAAATTTAAACTACAACCAAGAATAGTGAGGGGGGGTGGGGAAACAGTTTCAACACAGATGTAAGGAATGTGCAAATTATAAAAAAATATATATACTGTTTTCTATATATTTGCAGAGCAGTAAGACACAGATATCAAGCAGACAATTTAGCTCTATAATACAGAATAACACAGAAAATATACTCAGCTCTATATACTTGAAGATAGTTCTGTAAGGCTGTCTCTCAAACTAAGGTTCCAGTTTGAATACAGGTTGTTAATTCTATCCATCCTTATCTATTCTAAGTCAAAGCTGCGATTAATCTGTTCCTGTGCTTACTTAGCAGACTATCTTAGCCCACTAAATTATTTTGCATAATTGTTGTAAATCTAAAAATATTGTACAATGTTGTATATGATAGCAACCTGACTTTTGACCACCACGTTACCTCCATTGAGTAGAAGGCTTTCTACATGGCCCACCTCATAATTAATGGTTTCATCCAGGAACAAGGAGGTCATAACATCCCTGTACTCCTCCCTTATCAGACGCATTATCGAGTACAGTGCCCCCTTTGGCATATACCTTGCCAAGCACATGCAGCAGCTGGAGAGACCACAGAGATTCCTGACCAGGAAAGTCCAGGTTCTCAAATACCTGTCCTATACAGTTAGGTTAAAAGCCCTGTCCATCTACTCAGTCTCGTACGGACTGCTCAGAGATGACCTGTGTCTGGCATATAAGGCCATGTCAGACCCAGCCTTGGAGTTGCTGCATATCCGAAAGTTAAACTCCACTCGCGCAACCTGCACACAAGGCCTCAACTTGGGCCTTTGACATTAATAAAACTTGCTGGCGGGATAGATTTGTGTCCCAAACACTCCCCCCACCTGTGGAATAGACTCCCTCCATGTCAAGCAGAGTACCTCACTAGCCCTCTTTAAGAGGAGCCTGGACGACTGGATGGGAAATGGAAAATATACCCCTGGGATCCCACCTGCGTCTCTGCTAGACAAGGGAAATAGGTGCTGACTTTGTGGGGACATGAGCGAAGTTCTTGGCTAGGCTTATAACGGGCCTCTGGGCCAATAGCCTAGTATCATCCTGTGAACCTGTTGCATCATATATCAAGCTGTATTTTGCATGTCATCAATAAAGTGAGAAATACCTATTATAATTCTTGTAATTTTCCTGTTGATTCAACAGTCCTGCTGTAGTTTTGTAATATTTTATTCTACCCAGGTCTCCTCGGAAAAATTTTTTTTTTTTTTTGCTCAGTTGGACTTTCCTGGTAAACAGATTGTAATAAATGTCAACAAATAAATTTCAACCCCTTGCCTCAATAAGCATTTAAGACTGTCTGCCATTTTAGTTTGGCATATAGAAAATGTGCTTCAAAATGTCCATCTAAAAATCCTTCATTCACTTTTCCAAAAGATTTTATGATTGTGTGTGTGTGTAATATGGTTTTATATATGTATATATATATATATATATATATATATATATATATATATATATATATATATATATAGTAACCAACAGATTCATTTATCACATTTCCTTTTGTAATACAGTGCTTTGTGTGACATATGTATATAAGATCTTTACTGGTTTGTTTTATGCATTTTTAAGGAATGATGTTGATTGCTGTCAAGGCTTCTCTTGTCCCTTGTCGTGATAGCATGTGTATGACTAAATGGAGAACAACTTACAACATTAATATATGACAACATTTTGTGATATGTAACAGTTAGTGGTGATGCATTTGTGCATGAAAGTATAAGATGAAAAAAAAAACTGAGGAAATTCGTGAGTTTTGTGAGTTCAGTTAGCAGGCATTTCAAGTTTCTATCAATGAAATTTATTGTACACTTGTATGTATAAAGGTAAGTTGGGGGGTGGACACGGTCTGAATTGTATTCTGTACTATATTTTACACTACTGCACCTTCAGCTGGGAACATCTTTTGTTTTGCTACAGTAGCAAGTAAATAGCAGAAGCAGCTTCTCTTTTTTTTGCTGCCCACGGTTATTTTATTACATTGTGAATAAGCTAGTTTAGACGCAACAAATTGATGGCAAGTGTGGGTAAAATAGGCATCTAGCTTTTTAAGACCACAGTTGCAAAATTCATGAACAAGGTTAGAGAAAAATCATGACAAAGCAGATGAGATGAAGAACCTATTGGTGGTATGAATATGGAAGGTGGTTTTGTCACTTAATGTGCTTCACATCCCTCATCACTGTTAACATTTTCACCCATATAGTAGCACACAGTCATTTACTGCTATTTTTATTTAGAGATGTTTAAATCTGTCTGTAAATAAACATTCAGTCTTTACTGTGGCATGACTACCAGTGTTTTTAGTGCAGATTTATGTGTTTGAGAGTTGTACTTAATTTCTTCACCCAGAACCACGGATGCTACAGAGCCTCAAAAACAGGACAAAAAAAATTGGCTAAACCTAGGAGAAGAGAATTGTCAAAGGAGACTAACAACCAATGAAAAATAAGTAAGTCTGCCAGTATTTCTGAAGCAGGTATTAATTCTTATGGAACTCCCATACAGAGGGAAGCACAATCATATTCCAGATGATTATATTTTCTTCTGCATCCTTAACCTTCGCAACACTTTCATCTGTACCTACGCTGGTGTGTTGTGAGGTCATCCTAGGTGTAGTGAATTTCAGTCATAGAAGAACTTTGTGCATCACTGATAAATTTTCAGTGTAGGCCCACAGTTCTGGCATTTAATCTAGCTTCTAGGGCACTTCATCCTTCCTTTGACTATAGAGTGTTCTAAAGTATATTTTTAATACCCAAGTTGAATTATCACTTAAGGCACAGGCAAACATAAAAAGAAAAAAAAAACATGTTTGCATATTCACAGTTACAAACAATATACATCATATGTATTCTTTTATGCAATTATCATCAATCCAGCATTACACAAATTTATCAATTGCTGTCTTTCTTTACACCTCACTCCTCTAACATTGTTATGCATGTATTTTCCCCACAATTTCCATTTTCTTATATGTAATTTGCTCACATCTTTTCTAAAGATCCCACTTCCAATTATTTTGTCTCTGTTATAATATTCACTAATTCATGTACATTTGGTTTAGACTTTGATTTCCAGTTTCCAGTAATTGCTTTTATAGCAGCCACTAGATTTAAACGCAGCATAGCCTTACTATGTGTAGCCAATTCAAAGATGTACTGCAGCTCAAAAATTATTTCCTCAGTTACACTCATTCGCTTATCCAGTATTTCTGAGACAGTACTCTATAGGGGACTTTTAAAGTCTGCCATCTCATTGCATTCCCACAACATATGTTCTCAGTTACCATTTTCTTCCCTTTCACACCTCCAACATTTGCCATCTAACTGAGGACATTTTTTTGTAGAGTCTGCTTGTGGTATAAAATATTTATGAAACTCTTCCAAACAGAAATCTTCAATTTTCTAAACTCTGTTGTGTATTTGGGAGACATACATATGTTCTACGATTGCTTCTCTGTGAATTGCTTATCCAAGCTTTCTTTTCAGTCTTTACTGACATCCTCTGATTCCTAAAGTTATTGTGCAGTATTTTATATGCCCTACTAATTATACCTTTTAATAGCAGTTTCTGTTCTGCTCTGGTAGAGTTCTTAGTTAAATCTAGATCTTTCACTTAGGATTCCCCTATCCTTTTCTGTTTAACCATACTCTGACACTAGTCCCTGATAGGGAATTCAGTCCATAGCCTGCAGGCCAAATGTCTTCTTGGCCTCTTCCCATTCTGTTACCTTTCCATGTCTAGTTATTTGCCCCCAATACCTTAGTTACTTTGTCTTTCCCAGTAGCCATTGTTTCTGCTTTGAGGAGTTGTGCTAAAAGTATTTGTGCTCTAAAGTTATTAAAAAACACAGTTGCTAATAAATAAAATAAATACCTTTTTAAAAATTATGATATCAGTTGGGAGAATAAGCAATTTAAATATTTGGGAATTATTATAAAACCTAGTTAGGAAAGAAACTGTTTCCACAAGTTATAAAAATCTAATTAATGACATTTTAAACCTAACTGATAATTGGAAAATAATGTTTTCACAATGGAAGATAGACTGTAAAATAATAATCCTACCAAAAATTCTATTCCACATGCAATCACTGATTTTATTTCTGTCTAAAAATTATTAAACAACTAAATTCTTTATTACTTAAGTTTTTGTGGTAGTCTCAGAAGTCAGGAATAGTGTTTGACTTGCATGTAAAAAGTTTAAAAGAAAGTGGGATTGGATTTCCTGATATTGGATTATATGCCAAATCTGCTATTTTAAATATAGTAAGCCATTGGTTAAATTCTTGTATTTCAAACTGGGAAGATATTATACAAGATAATTTTAATTTCAAATTATAAACTTGAAACAAATGAAAATCTTCAACCAGAAATTAATAAAATATACTGGATATTAAAAGATTTTTGTATGAACATTAGAAATATCTATTTCCCTATTGTTAATTATATTTGAACTATGTTCAGAAAAGTGATGGACAGTAGTTATCTTGTTAAAGATCTATTACTCTTGATGTTTCCTATATCTTACACTAATGGATGTTTGGAATAATTTAATCCAAGTAGAGTATTAGATCTTCGAGAAAAATGACTTAAAATTTTGATATAATTTTACTAGATGGAAATATACATACTGCTAACCACCTTTTAGTCACATATAAAGAAAAATAGTTGGTTAAACATGCAAATGTTTAGGGAATGTATTATTAATAATAAAATGCAAATATCATTAAATATGAATACAAAATCCATTCCTGGAATCTGAGAATTTTTCTTTTAAATCAGCCGCGATGAGACTAAAAATAAGTCTCATCTATCAATAATCTATAAGATTTTAAGAGCTGATGTTATAGTTTCTGATCCATCTATTGGGATTACGCAGCAAAAATTAATGTTTTTTTTTTTTTTTTTTGTAGACATAAATTAAAAAAATTACCTTTGAAATCTATTAATACCACCTCATCACTTTATTGGAGAAATTTTACTTGGAGGCATTTACGTAGAAGCTTTTTAACACCACATAAAATTGCATTGGTTTATAAAACAGAGAAAATAAAATGTTGGAAGTGTAATGAGGTGCTGGATACAAATTGACGACATATGATTATAGAATATAAACTGACTGTTCCATTTTGGATAGAATTCAGAAACTTTATTAAAGCATTGTGATCAGACAGTTGCACTGTTCCTTGATTTTCATTAATGTTCCAGTTCCAGATTCATTACCAAAAATACAAGTGCCTCTCCTTTGGTCCATCCTGGCTATCGCCAGGAAAGGTATTAGTGAGTTGGAAAAATAAAAACAGACTCAATTTTGCTGAATTTGTTTGCCTAGCAAAAAATCTGTGTAACAAGGATCTACAAAAGGTTTATAGCAGAACATTGAATATTACACGTAAACATTTATCTTGGCAAAAAGTTAGAGATTTATTGGAAAAATGCTAATGGTTTTGTTTAATGTAATCTTTTCTTGTGGACTTTGTATATAGTTTCTTTTGTTTATTAGTTAACTTATGTTAAATATTATAATATTATATTGTGATTTCATACTGATCAAAATGCAATAAAATGTTTTATTAAAAAAACAGTGCGGTCTTTCTATACTCTATGCATATTATCCAGATACTCCCTTATTTTCTCTTTAGCATTCTGCATTTGTGCCTTTTCTTCTTCTGTGGGATTTACCCTTATTCTCCAATACTTTAATAATCTTTCTCAGCCCCGCTAAATAATTCTTGCTGCTTCATATATCACTCTCTTTTATTTCTACCGTATTTTAAACTCCACTTTCATTTTATCCCATTTACTAGCTATAACTTCTGAAGAAATGTCTGTCTTCTCTAATAACTCTCTAATAGTTTCCCCTACCCATTCCTTTCTCTTTAACAGGTAGTGGGAAAGTGCCATTGTCTCATTTTTTTTACTTTATTAGCCTGCATTTTTATCTTAGTTGTTTGTGCATGATCTGAAATAGTTATTGAATGAGTGAAAGTTTCAGTTAAATGCAGATGTTCTTGTACCTTGGGGAATAATATGTAAACTCTGAGTTCCTAGTACTGAGATCATGTCTTCCATACCAAATATTTTCATAAATTACTTTAGAAATCTATCCTCTTTTATATTTTCCCTTCTGGGTCCCCGTGATACATCCTCACTATTGCAAATCAAATTCCAGCAATCACCTGCAAGTACTAGCCTATGCTAAAAGGTGATTGTTTCTCCCAAAATTTTCTTAAGCTGCATAATAGCAATTTTATGTGGAATGTAAATACTTGCCAGTGTAATCCTCCTCCCTTGCTAGTAGCCTATGACTATTGACTCTCCTCTGGCAATTATAAGTATTCTCCTTTTTCTTTGTCCCAGATATTCTGCTGAATATCTATCCTGGAATCTTTCCTTTATCAAATTTGCATGCTCCCTCCTTTCCAAATGTGTCTCCTGTATTATTGCCCTTTTGCAGTCTGCATTTCTTAATATAATTCAGTACTTTTATCTTTGTCTATACATGTGAAGACATTCACATTCCAAAATTATATGGATAGTGTAGCCATTATGATAAGAAGTTATTATTCCCTCGTATTATATTTGACAACTTTTTTAAATTTGTGTTTCCAGCTTTTGTGTTACATATACCCCTAATGTGTGGCAGGTTGATCCTTTGTACAGTTGTTTCTTGTCATCTCCAACTGAATCACATATGTCACATTTTGCAAGACTTTTTGTTTTAATGAAAACCCTTAAAGCAACCCAGAACACCTCCATAACCTATTAACGTAATTCAAACACACAAAACAATGTACATCTTCAAATAATGAATTTTAATCCTTCTAATATGAGCAGTTGTCCCACATCACCTGCTGTACTGATATGAGCAGTTGTCCCACATCACCTGCTGTACCCACAGGCGTTAACTAACCTAAAATTAAGGTTTAACGTGCTAAGGGTCATGTTACAACCTGTGCTCTTATATTAATTACTGTCCTTTTGTTATCTTTGTTCCCCTCCCAGATCTGAAAAACAGCTTATATGCTTTCAGAAAGCATTAACTTTTAGCCTTAAGAAAAAGTGCACTGGCTATATTTAAGTAAAACTAAATTATACACTATTCTAGTAAATGCATTAAAGTATTTAGGTGCCAGAAAAGTTTCTATCTCTTATTTTCAGTAATTTCAAACTTTATTTTTACTAATCTTCCTGCCTTTGTACTTTTTAATTTTACGTTTCTCTTAGTAAACCATGTCCAGACCTCTGAAGATTTATTTCCTTCACCTGTTATCAGCTTATTTCCATGGAATCATAAGAACAGATTGTACAGCTGTGTTCAACTATAGACTTCACAACTCCCACTGAACATTTGTTTGCTAAAGGAAAATTATTCATTATTTTGTGGTCTTTTATTTTTAAAGCCCACTTGCTTATACACTCGCACACAAATTTTGTTAGATTAAACCAGGGACATTAATCCAAGAAAATTTTAAAGAAAACAGCTCAACTCTACATATGTTATAATCACTGCACTTTTACATCCCATTCCCCCATCTCAGCAACCCAAGATTACAGCCTAGTAACTTTTATGTGTTTTAGCCAGCCTTTCTTCTATTTTTCATTGTAATTGCTACATTTCTTAAAAATAAAAAATAGAAAAATACTTGTTTACTTTAGTGTCTTTAGGGTGTATATCATGAGATTGACAGGAAAATGTGAAATCTCAAATGTTGAGCTCTTTTTCCCGAATGGTCAAAATACCAATTCCGTTCTGTGACACATACCATTTCCTTGACTGTATTGCAGTCTCGGGGTTAAAATATTTAGTTGGGGGGTGTGGGGGGCACAGCCCCACTTAAATATGTTTGTTTTAGTGTGGCGTTGGTGTTTGGCCAACTGATTTCTTTCCGTTAGAAAGAAATCGGTGTTTTGGCCATTGGGGGAACTTGGAGTTCGACATTTTGGTGTCGAACAAGTGAGATTCGACATTTTCACCTGTCGATCTCATGATATTGACCCTGTCTTTATCACATACAGTAACTGAAATGTTTTGCTATGTATCATGCAATCTATATCATGAAATGTTTTATACAAGTACTGTTAAGCACAAAGTATTTTACTTACAGTTGCTTTTTTCCCCTTTAGTGTCCTTTCAGATGTTAATGACATGAAGTGAGGTATTTGCCTTTCAGTACTTCCACAAGTTGATCAAATTAAAAAATATTCAATCTTTCTTAGCCACTTTTTCTTGTAAAGACATGTTTCACAAATGTGGATGATGCTGTATAGTCCCATATTTATTCACTAATTTCAGTGTTGCTGTTTTTCTTCCTCACTCCATCTCCCAAGTAAAGACCCCAGTTCAAGTCCACTGTTCTCCTAATTCTTCTAGTCAATTCCTGTGCTTTTTTCTGTCTCTAGCATTTTCCTTTGGAACATTGGAAAAGGTTTCAATGTCAGTCTCTCTGAGCTTTATTATCAGTTGAATGCAAATCAGAGTTCCCTACTATTTGGTGTTTCACTTTTTGTTGGACAGAATTTTGTATTTCCAACTTATTTTGTTCTGCATCAAATAATGACATTCATCCTGTAGGGAAAAAATATTCTGAAGGAAGGCTTGGGTACAGCAACTTGAATCTCACACCTGCCTTTTAACATTCCCTGATTGCTGCGATAAATTTGTTTTTCTTCTTCTTGGTGTACAGTGAATAACCATTTTTCACAAACACACTACTGTTTCGGTTTTTAGTACTTTGCCCTTCTGCCAGGATCATCTCTTTCTGCTGGTATGATTGCTTTTTTACTAATACAGGTCTTGGTTGCTTTCTCACAGATTTGGAGCATACACATGATGTGCCCTTTCAGTTAACAAATGCTGCTGTGCGGTAACAGTCCAGTTACTTATTTGTGCGTTCATAAAATTAACGCAGTCTGCTCCTTCCAGTTTCTCTGGTACAGCAGAAAATTTCAGGTATTTTTGGCGTGCTGTGTCCTCTAACTCCAACATTTTTTGACAGTGCCCTTCTTGAGTAGTCTCATACTCATATAGCCTTTTCATTTCATCCTCTGATTTTTGCAGTTTTGTCAGTTCATCTGAATAACTGTTTAAAGTGTCTTACATTGTTCAGCCTTTTTTTTTATTTGAACTGATATACTCCTTCAGTGTTTTATTTATTTTAATCAGCTGTGATCACATTTGATATATTTTTCCTCTAAATTACTGAAAACCATCGCTTGTACCAAAGCTGGAACTTGAACTGATTTTTGCTGAGCTACTACAGGATTCTTCCCAGTCAGTATTTTCCCTCCACCTTTTCTAGAATTTCTTTCAGAGTCTCTCAAGTTTCTTCTTTGGTGGCATCCAGGCAGTGTACTTGCCAGCCAGTAGCCAAATTTTACTAAAACTGACAGAATTAGTGGTCCTTATCTACTGCTTTCGTTTTTTCACACTGGGAGAGATAAAAGTGAACTGTTGATCAGTGTGCAGACATATTGGAAAGCTTCATAGTGTTCAGATATTGTTCAGGAAGCCATCTTAAAACAATGTGGACAGACCTGACCATGTGATGTAGATGGATAAAGTCCTGACAGCAGCTCATATGATCTGTGTTCTAGACGCTAGCGGCATGGATGCTGGAGGTACCAGGAAAGGAGACTGGAATGAGAGGATGTTGCTGGCTCACTCAGCCTTGGAGATAGCAGCTCAGCTCACTGCACTGGAGACACTTGCTGGAGAATAGATGATCAACCACAGAAATGAGACTGTCAAGACTGTAATGCATGCATAGAAGCATATGTGCACTTTGCTGACAACAGTTATAGAAGAGTCACCTATGGGGAAGGAGTTAAGGCCAGGCCCACACGATTGGCTTGCTCCAGTCCATCCAACTCTCATCCACAAGGAGATAGGCTGATTGTATTCTCACATCAGTCACAGAACAGTAGGCCATAAATCTTTTGCCATGGCAGGGGAATGAATGGGCCTCGGTGTTAGCTCCTTCATCTGAGGACCATATGAGCTGCTAGGGTGTTGGAAGGAAAGTTATTGGCCAAATTATTTTGGCAGGGCCATTGTTGAGAATAGAACAAAATACAGGGACTTTACTCATTACCTGCCAGGGACCAACTTAGGTTTACTGATAACCCACATAGATTTGAATCTTTATGGGTATCTTTGAAGATGAAAAGAACTCCTCCTCAGTATTCTAATATGAAGAATTTCTTCCTCACAGTTCACAGAGCCTCCACCAGAAGACATTTCTTTCCTGATATTTAAATTATATGGATGATTTTTTAATTGCCCTGCAAGAAACCCTCCTATAGAAGTAAGTGTGTCTGGTGTGAGTGGACAGAGCTTCTGTGTTATTATATTCTAAAATTTTAAAAGCTAATAACCACCTGATTAATGCATGGTGTGATTCTCGTGATAAACACACCATTAAATAGAGGAGATCTGCATAACTGTCCTGACCATAATTTTGTTACCAGTTGTTTATCCATGTCTGATGACAGTGGGAAGGTTGTGCCATTTGCAGCCTTACCCTTGGAAGAAGATTCAGTATTATAAAATAATTGTAGGAATGTTTATAAAGTCTCTTTCCAGTGGTAATGTAATGGTATCTGTTGATACAGTAGAAGTGCATTTATTGAAATGTGCTAATGAAGCTGTCGGTGTTGCTTCAAGGGCTGTCATCTCAAGAGTATTGCATGTTATTAATTAGTGTCTTGCAAGGCATTGAAAGTGGTTTTAGGAAAAAGATCGGTATTGATGGGAAATGTGACTATTTCTGATAATATAATGGAAAACTGTGTCAGTTTATATTGAAAGAATGGCCCTGGAATTCAGAAGGGGGCTACTGCCTGTGGTAAACCTTAACGGTCATTTTTCTGCTGGTGGTAGTACTTTCTAATTCATAAAATGCAGTCTGTAGAATCATCTCCGTGGAGTGTCCCCAAGACTTACAATAATAATATGAGGCATTCCAAGGGAGCAATGTATGATAGAGATATGCTCTCCCCCAGGAATGCCTGTGGTTAAGGGATTTACACAGGCCAGCTCAGTGGTTCATAGAATCACTGGGCTGAGTAAATTAATACAGCCAAAAGACTACATTCACCCATTACTTACAGTGGGAGAGACTGCATTAGAGGTAAGTGTCATGAAGTTTAACAGAGAGGCTGTGGTGGTGGGAGTGTACGAATGTGTGGCAACATGCGTGTGTCATCAAAGGTATGAGTGGTCACTGAGACTGTGTGTGTGTGTGTGTGTGTGTGTGTGTGTCTCTGCCTGAGTGAGGTTGACCTTACAAGACCTTTGTCTACTCTTTCTATGGGCATATGTGGTGAGTCTAGATATGAACAATAAATACCTACATAATCCCCATGGCCAGAGGATATAGAGTTTCTCAGATTCACAGCATGGAGTTTACCAGTTTATCTCCTTCGCCTTTTTTTCTTCTATTGCACTCAGTTTGTCTATAAAGTGCTTGACTGCAGTAATTGCCTTTTGCAGAGCCAGGGTCATTCATTTCTGTCCTTGTTTGAACAACTGATCGAAATAGCAGCCCTAGGGGGGTACCCAGAAAGCTCCCATTTATTTTGGTTTGTTTTCAAACTCAACACTATAAACTGTCAGAGCATCACCTAATGCCTTTAAGACAAGTTCTTTTCATACTGGCACCAGACGGCATTCCTTCCCCCAGGCAGACTACTCTTTTTGCAAACTGTGTTCAATCAGTGATGCCGCTATACCTTATTTCTTCAAAGGAGTTCTTTGAGTCATGGGCTTCTTGGCATCTTCCATCCTGATGGTACTGTTAGTAAGACTAAAATATAAGAAAGCCACAGCAGTACCGGAGAAACAGGAATTTTGCATCAGGGCACCAGGAGTAGAAGCCTGGGTATTAGATGCCTTCTTTATAAGCTGGGTATGTCCGTTTCTATTTCTGCATTGCCCTCTGATCACCAGGGTGATAAAAAATTAAGGGTAACTGGTCAAAAAGGCTGTTTTTAGCCCCCTTTTGGCTCGGGTGACGTTGATTCTTCCTGTTACCTAGTCTAATAAAGTCAGAATCTGTTCTGCTGCTTCAGTGTGTGTGGACCTCTTGACCCAGAACATGGGGTCACTTTTGCCCCCCAGCATGAAACAGAAGTGTAGCTGTCTCAACCAGCGCCCTGTGCCGGTACCATTAACAAGCTCCCTACCCCCTCAGCTCTTCAATTGAAGAGCAAAAGAAAAAGCACTATACAGTATTAAGCCGATCACTACATTGGCTAATTACAGATCCACCCCCCCCCCCAGCTCTTCCATTGAAGAGGAAAAACAGACTCTCCTTTTACTTGCACACCAACCAAGTGACCAGATGTACAACACCCCTCTCCCCCTTGCCCAGCCATTCAGGTCCCATTTCTGTGCCCTGACCTTCCTACATTGCATTTGTGGTCATACCTAAGCACAGTAGCACTCTGTGTGGGGTCTAAAACTTTTTTTTATTTTTAAGTAAAATCTGAGAGCTATAGAGCTGTGTGCAGGCAGGGTATAAACTGTAGCATCTGTTTCTTGCAAACAGTTGCTACTGCTTATACCCTGCCTGCATGGAGAACTACAGTTCTTAGGTTTTAGCTTAAAAAAAAAGAGGGAGAGAGAGATTTTTAACTTGTAAACTGTAGCTAACTGCACAACTTAGACCAAACATGGACTGCTACAGCCTTCAGGTCAGAACTCTAAATGCAAAACCGGCTTTTAAAAGTTAATATTCCATTAGAGGTTATGATCTGCTAATCATGCCCCCCCAACACTTTGCGTCTAGGACAGTTGCCTCTCTTGCCCCACCCTAGCTATGCTACTGACCTGAAGACTCTAAGGATGATAGTATAGATGATTTGGCACTTAAACCCTTTAGATGGAATGTTCCACCTACTAAAAGAGGATTAGAATTCTACTACAAAGAGGTCATGCCTAGCTAAGTGGAAAAAGATTCTCCCTTTGGTGCCAAAGGAAAGGTCAAGATCAGCTGAGGCATTTTAATTCTCTTGGCTGCCAAAAACACACTTACTAGAAAATGGAGGTAAAACTCTACATCTAACTATGTTCGAATGTTGAATATTGTAAAAGAGGTTATAGAACTGGAAGTAGGATCTTTAGAAAAGGGAATGAGCAAATTCCTTAGAAATAAATAGAATTTCTGGGAGCAGTACATGCACAATAACGCTCAGGAGTAGGATGAGATTTAAGGGAAGGCAGGTATTGAGCCATGTTTGTAATGTTGGCGTGAATGACAGCTGTTATAAAGAAAGAAAATGTATATGTAACATGTAATTTATGTAAATGAAAAATGTTAATATGGTTTATTTTATTTTCTGTTAGTATATGTGTGCCTGTCTTTTTTAAACATTTTTATTAAATTTTAACATATGACAAAGACAATCTTACATTTATATAATTGAAAAACATATAAAATATCACTTTAGTTGCAAACAGTTACATCATAGACACCATCAAAACAACTGTAGTTGCAAACATTATACATCACTTATAAACCAAGTAAAGGTTACACGAAGAAGCTTGTCCACTTTGAAATAGTGCAACCACAGAGAACCGATGAGTGATCCAACACCTTTCTTTACACAGTTACACTCTCGCAGTAAAACCAACCAAATGTCAATAATGAAAAGTCAACCAAAAAGTTTTTTGCAGGGAATATATACCAAATCCCCTGTGTTGCGCTGTCATCAAATCCGTAACTTCCTTACGATTTCCTACCAAATACACTCCTCATGTGTATTCCAAACAGCACACCAGCTCCTTGTAAAACCACTGTTTATTGACGAGATATTAAAAATAGCTACAACGACCTGTGCTTATACATGTCCGAGGTACAACTGACAACATTTGTAGCGTATACATAAAAACAAAAAAAAATTTTTAAATATACAATAAAATCAGCGGACTGAATGATGGTTAAGCGCTTTCACCCATAACTTATGGGCTTCCTCAGAACACTGCCTTTTGAAACTGTCCGCCTTTTAAAAACTTCAACGGCGCCAACTCAGAATTAACTTCCTGACACTTTTTTAAAATGACAGTACTCATTAGTATTTGGTGTACTGAACTTGCAATACCTAACCTCCCATTACATACAATTACAGTGCTAACTTGTACTATAAAAAATAAAAAAATTTTTGTGATTAAAATGAGTACATTAATTTATAATTAAAACCTAAAATCTGTGCGACTCTGAAAATTGTGTAACTATAAAAATAAAGTAACTATAAGAATCCATCAATTAATAGCTATACATAATTACCACAAATTACCCAAATTGAAATACTATTTCTAACAATTAACTACATGTCATACGTCACTTATAGTAGTAGAAGTAGCAAACGTAAACTCGTCTTAAGTCAAAACAAAACAAAAAGTAATAATAGAAAATATATAATTGTACAGCAGTACTAAGTATTTGAAAGTAATCCAAGCAAGGCAGGCAGTCTGTTTCCAGTCGAAAATCCTTCAGTATTTTCGACTGGAAAGACTGCCTGCCTTGCTTGGATTACTTTCGAATACTTAGTAATGCTGTACAGTTATATATTTTCTATTACTTTTTGTTTTGTTTTGACTTAAGACGAGTTTACGTTTGCTACTTCTACTACTATTGTCTGATCTGATTAATATACAGTGATTAGCTAGAAATATATGGACTGAATCTTCCACACAGAGAAGTTTCTTACAGTGTTTTATATTTCCTTGATGAATGTAGGTGTTTTAGACGTTACTTGAACTGAACCATAAAAATAAGACTATCTGAACAAGTGTTCATTTCCTTTACAAAGGCGAAGGAGTGGAATTCTGTTTCCAGACAGATATCAAAGTTATCATCATTCCAGACTTGCTTCTGTTGAGCTTTTCATGGCAGGACTGTAGCAGGGAAGGTTGAAGCCCACTCCACTCTGTCTGCACAACCACACCACTGCATTTTTGAGAGGGGCCCAGACTCTCACTATCCTTGAAACAGGTATGTTATTGGTTCAGAACTCCAAGCACTGTAACCTGGATTTCTGTAGATGAGAAGACCAGACAACCACTGATCAGTAAGCTTTTAGAATCTTCCCACCTCATTACTGCAACACTGAAGCATATAATGAATGTATTAAGGCTGGGTAGAAACTTGCCATAATTTTAGTTGCTAGAATATGTTCACTTTTGCAGTAGCATTCCCGTTCCACCTCTCCTCTAGTTCCTTTTCTGTGGACATCTTTGGGTTTGGGTTTGGTACTGCAGTCACTCTTCCCCAACATTTCTTCCTTTAACACCCTGATCACTGACTTACCTGCATCAAGACTGGCCTGCTTCCTGGAGAGGCTGCTGTCAGATCTTCTGGTTGAGCATACCCTGAGGATCCTTATTTCCTGGCCAGTCAGTGCTCTGGCTTCAGACATTTCTTTTGGGTGGGGATCTACAGCAGGAAAGCATTAACAATGGTGAGGAAAGGCATCCATTCTTAGCCCACTGACATCCAGACATTTAGTGGGAGGGTGTCTGCTTGTCCTGAAGGGGGGTGGATGATGAGCTCTGGAAGTCAGGCCTGTTGCTGGGCCTTCAGGGGCTAAAGATCCAAGAGTTATTACTGCAACAGGGAAGACACTCTTAACATCAACAGTTATTGTAAGTTTCCGCATCGCTTTCTCTGTCATGTGGTTCTGACTCCCTGATTTTGTTGAATACTCTGTTGTGATCTTCATGATTGACTTCTATGATTTCAAGGTTTTTGGCCCAGAGTTCCCAACCCATATGGAGTGGAAAGAACAGCAGCTAAAAACCCTGACAACAGTCCAAATCTTCTCTTCACCTTAGCATGCTTTCTGTAGGACTAAAAAGGGTAGGTGCCAGGTATGGTTTCATCATAAATGAAACAACTAAGGCTGTGGCAGGGAGGAAAGACACAAAAGCCATTGATGTGGGTCCTGGTGATCACTAGACTGATGCGTGTCTCCTTCAGGTGTCCTGCAACACTGTTGTGCACTTGCCTGACTATTCCCTGTTGAAGACCGTTGGGGCAACCTGTTCATCTTCCAGCTGGCATGGTTCTCAGTCACCACTGACTGCTGGCTGGGAATGATCAGTACCAGGGGTTACAAGATTTCCTTTCTTGTTACTCTTCCCCTTCCTGGGACCCCACCCCCATCAAAGAAAGACAGCAAAAGAGGAGGTGCATCATCTGCTGTGCAAAAAAAAAAAAATTTTTTTACTCCACATTCTTTTGGGTGTCAAAACAGAGCAGAGACCTGAGGTGCATTCTAAATCTAAGTGACTTAAAAGCCTTTGTTCCCAAAGTTGCCATCCACCGTATGGTGTGGGTTCAGATTATCTTCCATGTTTAACTGAAGGAGTAGATGTGTGTCTGTGATGGCAGTGCATTTGTGTTTGTAAGTAGTTAAGGTGTTTATCTACCAGGACGATTTGCTCCTCACTGCACAGGCTAATTTCTTTATGTGAAGTCCTTGCTCTCTGAGTTTCAGTCCCTATGCATTACTCTCTAAATTTGAACAAGTTCCAGTTGCAGCAGCCTTAGCGTTTAGTATTCATAGTTAGATATCCTAACCTCAGGGCCAGGCTTTTATGAACAGGGTTCAAGTTTTGATCTCCAGAATAGCAGCTTTTCTAAATTCCTGTACAGCATCAACTGTTAAACATCTCAGATTACTGGATCTCAGGACAGCAGGCATTCCCTTGGAACATTACCTGAGAATTCTTCAGCAGATGTTTCATGTCCAGCGGTTGAAGGTAGTGGAGTTGAAGCATTAGATCTGATTATCTTGAACATGGACACAGCACGTGTCATGATAGTCGGACCCTAGCCGCAACAGTCTTTCCCTGTTCAAGTGACAGCCACTATGTATACATATATCTGGGGGGGGGCATTGCACTGGACAAATGGTCCAAGGAGTGTTGTTTTCTGAGTAACTCTCCCTTCACATCAACCTGCTGTCATTGAGGGTAGTTGCTCTTTTCCTGCAGACTTTGAAGGAATCCCTACTTCTGGGACCTCGGTCCACTCAGTTGGGCAGCGTGTCTGTTCTGTAGTGTCTCATAAAACACGAAGGAACTCAATCTTATCCCCTTTTCTGGGATGTTGTGAGAGTTTGAGAATTAGGCATGGATAATAGGCACTGAGTGGTCCCTCATTTCTTTGGCATGGAGTGTACTTTTCAGAATGTGGAAATACTCTGTTGAGGCTCACTCACACCCTGATCAACATCAAGTACAGGATTTTTTTCCCTCCTCACCCTTTGCCTATGGGTTTTTTTCTGCACTTTCCATTCTTCCTCTCATGACAATGTTTCTTGTTAAGAGTGAAGCTGTTCAAGGCAGAGGTCATTCTCATAGTCCCCTGGAAGGTCTGCTTCTGCTGTCCCCTTCTGCTGCCTCATTTGAGGGAGTCACTCTTAGTTCTGAGACCAACCAAAAACTTGTTGTTCCCTCCTCCATAGAGGAGGTCCCACCCAGACATTCATTCTCGCAGCTTGCTTTCTCCAGTTCAGTAGTTACTCACGATCCTTCCTTTGGGAGACTATCATTTTTCTTCCCAGATGCCAAGTATGAGAGAAATATATTGAGAGAAGTGGACTAGTTTTCCATGTGGGCAGAGTTTAAACCCTTTTCTGCCCCAGTCTTTGTATTGAATTACCATTGTTGCTTTTGTTTTGTTCCACTGTGACTGAGCTTGCCCGCTCATCATCCTCCCTCTCAGAATTGGCTTCTTCGTTCCTCCATCACCGGACTGAGGGTTTTTCTGAAGGTTGTCATCATTAAGGATTGGGATTTTTTCATTAAGCCTTACACCCCTTGAAGCTACTTCAGTGATGATGCATGAGGCAGGGTATGCAGTGGTTGTCAGCACTGCACTGACCCTCACTTTCACAAGGGTTTGACATCAACAGGATATCCCTGCCCACATATATCAGACAGTATATGGTTGTTTCCCTGGTCTCCAGCAGGGAAATCAAACTGCAAGCATGTCTGCAGAGCATGCACTATTTTCTCGCACCCAGAGTAGGCCATGTCCATCCTGTCTGCCTTTGACATCAGGTGCCTAGGCTGATGCTTGGAACTTTGGTCACCTGAGCTGTAGCCAGGGATTTATCCCTCTACATCACTGGAGCAAGCTACCATGATGACATTTTGATTCATTTTTAACTTTTTTCAGTATCAGATTCCACTTGGATACCATTTCCAAATTCTGTAAGGTCCAAGAGGGATGTTATTTGGCTTCATTAATAGTCTCTAAGGCCACCTTAAAAATACTTTCCACTTGAGTCCATTGTGTGAATTATTTCCTCCCTTGAGCCTTCATTTTGTGTTGAAGTGTGCTCAGACTGCTTCTGAGCTGGCCACTTCAGAGTAGCAAACGTTCATTTCCTGGGGGACTTTATTTCTGATAGACTTTACTTATTCCAGAAGAATTACTGAACTGCATGCCCACACTGGTAAACCTCCTTAACTAGTCTTCTCTAGGCCACATTTGTGTTCAGAGTAACTCTTCCTTAAACTTAAATGTATTTTGAGTAATGCCACAGCCATCCTATCCATTAGCCTTTTTAGTCATGAGGAGCATCTTTTACACAACCTTGATGTTCATAGGCAGTTGCACTTTTATTTAAACAGGGTCAAGTCTTATAGGAAACGCTCACAGGCTATTTCCGTCATTGCCGGGACCTTGGAGGACAATGTTTCAAAAGCCACACTTTCCTTCCTCTTGATCCAATACTGCTATTTTACATACTCTGAGTAATTGCATGATATTCTTGATAATGTATGAGTACAGTTATTATGACCGGATGTAATTACATGTTTAATCTGCATGGTATGTCATAACAGCATTTACAGTACAATATACACGTGTTACTCTTTTAATCATATTTGCAATATACATGTAAACATTAACTGCAAAAATTTGAACATTAAAGAGCATCTGTGCCTTTCGTAAATGCATTTTTTTTATAATCTCATAGTACGCCCTCCCTCTAAGATAGTTTGTAGACAGACATAATTAAAGCAGGACTTGGCTGCTTTTGTGTTTGACAATTCTTTGCTGTTTAGCTTCCTCAGTGTGAACCATGTAGGGTTAGCATGAAGTCTTGTAGTACTTTGTTTACAAATGTGTCTGTTTTTCATGTCATATGGCATTCTGCACAATTCTATTTAAGAATTTTGTGTGAGGAAAAGGCCAGCATAACTGAATTTTTCCCCCCTTGGGGCCAAAGATCTGTTGATTCGCTAGAATAGTAGATTACACTGAAAAGATAAACTAGCTGTTTTTGTTATGTATGAGTTAGCAGTGAAAACTGTAATGGCATGAAATATAATATTGTGTCTGATTTCCATTCTTGAGAATGTGCATAACTTGGTAATTGGTTGGAATGTGTTACCTGCAGATGGACCTAAAACTGACAGTATTGTTCCTTAAAAGGCAATTGAATTTAGCACTTTATGCAGCTAAAAGAAAAGGCTTCATTATAATGAGTGTAAAAGACTAAAAATACAAACCTTCAAGTGTTTAGCATAGTATAGCTAATTATGTTGTGATCAGATATCCTAAAAGTATGCAGTAATTCTCAATACTTCAGTTGTAAGTAGATGAAAATAATATCGTGCTGGTGAATGTTTTATTTATTTATTGTCATTTGTTTACTGAGAAACTCCAACTAGGCCCACAGGGTACCCATTTTTAGCAGAAGCCCAGGAGAAAAGCTCCAGCCAGGTTGCATCATAAGAAGCATTCTGCAAATATATTTTAATTTATTGCAAATGACATTTTGCATTACAAATTACATATAGACATATTACATTAAATGTATTACAGTAATAAACCATTTTTGTTTGCAAATATACAGAAGCAAAAAGGTTTTCTAAATGAATGAGTCTGAAATAAAATAAATGGTTAGGAGATGTTAAGAAGGCTGTCCATCCATACGTAAAAACACGATGTACAGTAAAGTAAAAGTAGATATCAGAAGTGTGATAAAGCTTCAAAGGTTTTATTATACAGATATGTAGTTGTAAGAGAATCAGATAAGAATGACAAAGTAGAGATGGAGAGGAGAAGGGAGTATGTATAGTCTGGAATGGGGAATTTTGCGGTAGGAAGAGTTCAACCTGGGAATGTAGCAAGAGCAGAGTCAGGAGTATGTTTAAAAGCATGAAAGCTAGAGTTTGTTCTGACGACAAAAGTAACAAGTTCCAAACTTTGGCTACATTAATATCTCGCTGTGGCTAACTGTCATGCTTGAGAATGTGCTTAAGTTGATAATTTGTTAGAATGAGTTACCTGCAAAAGAATCTAAAGCTAACAAAGTCTTACTCCTTAATACCATTTTAATTTCAACAGTTTTAGAATCTGAAAGGAAGAACTTTGTAGTGTTTGTAAAAGGCTGAGAATAAAAACCTTCCATTGGCACCAGAATACAGTTGGTGATGTTTTAATCGGAAATTCTGAACTCAAGCAATAATTCTGGGTGCTACCATTGTAAGTATATTAAAAGAATATTCTGCAGAAATTTATGTAGGCTATTATAATCTCATCTTCTCAGGGCGCAGCATGTTTTGTGGAAAAGAGAAGGCTTAATCTGAAAAAAAAAATCATATCCTGTCCACCACTCGGATTGTTTAGGGTTGGAACATAACTACTTCCCATGCTGTTGAAAAGTAAATAAATCGATATATATATATATATATATGTGTGTGTGTGTATGTATGTATGTGTGTGTATGTATGTATGTGTGTATATATATATATATATATATATATATATATATATATATATATATATATATATATATGAAAACTATAATCTCGAAATACTGAAATGTCGAATTTCAGTATCTCGAGACTATAAAGTCGAAATTTGAAACTAGCGAAAGTGCATAATCGCAAATTCAAATGTCTCGAATTCGTGGTTATGGCTGCATGCTACGTAATGTCTGGGATTGTATGTGGTGCCATGTGGATTTAGGTGTTATGTCAGGTGAGTGAGTTTTTTTTAAGGGTTTTGGGTGGGAGTTTGAGTGTATATGAGTGTGCTGATGTGTGTGTGTGTGTGTGTGTGTGTGTGTGTGTGTGTGTGTGTGTGTGTGTGTGTGTGTGTTTGCTTTTGTTTACTGTTTGTGCGATCTCAGAGTTAGTATATATAAGTAGGGGTGTGTGGGGGATGCAGCCCCCCCCCCACATGGGGGTGCAGGGGGGCTTGCCCCCTGCCTATTTGTGTTGTAGGTTTGTGGATGTGTGTTGTTCTGTTTATGTTGTGATTTGGGTGTTGTGGTATATGTGTGGTCTGGTGTGTGCTGTGTGTTAGATGATTTGAATTTCACAGTTTTGGGCTTCGGTGTTGTGTGAATTCGATTTCATGGTCTTGAAAAACTGAAACTCAAGATTTCAGTATTTCGAGATTATGAAGTGAATCCATATATAATATATATATATATATATATATATATATATATATATAATGTGTGTGTGTGTGTGTATGTG
Organism: Protopterus annectens; assembly: GCF_019279795.1. Classification (NCBI taxonomy): domain Eukaryota; kingdom Metazoa; phylum Chordata; order Ceratodontiformes; family Protopteridae; genus Protopterus; species Protopterus annectens. The sequence goes on along the minus strand of NC_056751.1, from coordinate 621,413,944 downwards.
TGTGTGTGTATGTGTGTGTGTATGATATATATATATATATATATATATATATATATATATATATATATATATATATATAAACTTAAAACCAAAAAAGTTCCTAGTGGATATGAGAAACAAACCCAGATGGAAGGATGCAATATAAGACCAATAGCATACACAATGTAGAGTGTCGTATAAATCCAATATATCTCCAAGGACGATTAATTAAATCCAGTCTCCAGTTAAACCACGAACAAAAGTCCTCAATAATATTAGAAGAAGTTTTAATAGAAACACAGACAAAATGTAAGCGCTTTCGCGGACATCCACTCCGCTTCATCAGACATAGCAAATAACATAGAATGGTTGTTTTAAATACACTTCATATCATGTGATTAAATACATCAATTAATCAATCAATTCATTTGTTTAAAGCTACAGTTTAAAAGTATAAAGCATTCATTGCTAAAAACCAACATAAAAACGAAGCATAATTACCAAAGTTCATGCTAGATGCAGAAATTATCGTACATTACAAAAATATAAGTAATATATATTATGCCTTTCAAATGTCATTGCACAAATATCTGAAATCAGATAATGCATAAGGGCGCAATGTATACAAGTATCTGTGTCTAGCTTTCTTGACATTAACCACGTCATTGTGATGTCGCGTAAGTATTCTAGACGTATACATATATCCTGTTGAGTATAATACTAATACAAACATTTTAAAATATAACTCATATATTACATGCAGTGCTGAAGCACATGAGTGTGTATCCAAACAGCGTAACTCAGGCGACTCTTGTAAGACGCTAGTCGCGTCGCACCAATATTACGTATGTAAAAGTCGAGCTGAGTATATAGTGCTCATCATTGAGTTAAAACAAAACCATAGGGTTATATAGGTATTAAAATGTGTAAAATATTGACATATTGAAATATTAGGTATAAATAAGTATAAATATAATATAATAAACATAACACGCATTTGATATAAACTACGATTGTCACTATCTTAATACTACTAATGTTAGATGATAGTATACCAATAATGAATATAGATGCTACAAGTAAACGTATATGCTGTGTGATCATGGACTACAAATATATGTCTGTATATAGTAATTTAGAGTATTAAATTTGATAATCATAGTTGGTGATGGTTGTGACCAATGTATGAGATATAAATATAATCTCATACAAAATAATTAATCCAAATTAAAGTGAACTCATGAATGAATTATCTTAGCCTTCTGCCTTTCAAATAAGGTTTGAGGGAGACTGTGTCATTTAATCCTCTACCCTTATGTGCTGCAAGCCTAAGTATCCAGCGTAGTTCTGCCTGCTCAGTAAGGTTAACTATATCACCAAGACGTACTGTTTCTGTTTGAACGTGCAAAACCTGAAAAAGGAATCTATGTGCCTCGCCTTCCATTAATGTGTGCTTGGCTAAAGCACTATAGTCTTGTTTTCTAGTGTAGCAATAAGAATGGTCCCTAATACGTTCTCGTAGGGTCCTATTCGTCTTACCTACATAGAATGAGAAACATCTAATACAATGGGCTACGTATACAATGTTCTTAGTATTACAATTACTGCTATTTCTTAATTCCCATAGTCGGCCACTGTCTGGATGTTTGAAAAAACGAGACTCATCTATTGAGTGACATTGCAGGCACTTGCCACATTTGTTAGTTCCTGCATAGAACTTAGGGGCAATAGTATGTGTAAAATTATCATTGTAACATAGAGATTGTTTAAGGTTCTTCATATTACTGTATAAAAAACTAGGGTGATTACCCACAATGCTCCTAGTCTTCTCATCCACCATCAAAATGTTCCAATTATGTGCTATAGCATCTCTGACTATATTGGTGTTACTAGAGTAGGGTAGGACTAACGATTGTGTGGTTCTAGATTCTCTATTGATTTTGCTATTGCATATACCTATTCTATTTGAGAAATAAGGTTTTGCTCTGGTGGTTCTTAAACTATTGACACTAGAGTAAACCTTAGATATTTCTTCATGTCCGTAGCCCCTACTCATTAGTCCCTTTTTTAACGCCCCAAGTTCACTTAGAAATTGAGATTCATCACAGGATAATCTGGATAGTCTCATAGCCTGACCCTTAATAATGTTCTCAAAAATAGTAGGATTGTGCATGCTAGTCCTGTGTAAAAAAGCAGGTCTATAACATGCTTTACGATAAATGTTTGTTGTAAAACAGTTGCCTATTCTAGAAACAGTAACATCTAAGTAATTAATACTTTCAAATGAATGTTGCATGGTTAATTTTAAAAAAGAACTTGTGTTGTTTATATAGTTGAAAAATGTAATTAACGTATCATTGGCACCTCTCCAAAGAAAGAAGAGGTCATCTACAAACCTACGATAAAAAATGATGTTGGAATTACCTAAGATGTGTTCAGTCTCCCATGCTACCATAACCAAATTGGCATAGCTAGTGCCCATAGCGACCTTCCGCTGCCTGTAACATGTGTTATGGAAGAGAAAGACATTATTCTCAAGTACTATCTCCAATAAGAGGCATAAAAATTCAATCTTGTTCGCATCAAATAAATTGCAGTCATTCAACAAAAATTTTAAAGAATTAATGCCTTCAATATTGGGAATACAAGTGAACAAAGAAGTAACATCCATGGTTACTAGACATATTTCTGCTAAATCACTTACTCTTTCAAGACATATATATAGATCTGTTAAAAATTGCTCTGTATCTTTAAGTATGTGTGTGTATTTTCTAAGAACATTGCTGAGTTCATGGTCTAGATATATAGACATGGGTTCAGTCAACCATCCAGACCCCGATACAATAGGTCTAAATTCCGGTTCCACCAAGTTTTTATGCACCTTAGGTAGTCCATATATTCTAGGTACCAAAGGACTAGGTACTAGAAAAAATTCAAATAGTTCATCAGTGACAACCTTCATGCATTTGCACTCCAATAGGCAGTTATAGATGGACTGTTGTAAGTCATACACGATATCATTGGATACCACCTCATAGGCTGGATCATTTAGCATGAGTGACATTTTATTGTCATAGTATGAAGAGTCTAATACTGTCACTGGACCACCCTTGTCAGCCGGGCGTATAACTATATCCTTGTTGTTCCTAAGGCCTGTTAAAGCTTGTTGTTCCACCTTAGTAAGGTTGTACTTCCTGACATTCATAGAAAAATTGGGATCATCGTAGAGGTCATTTTCCACAGCTTTGATAAAAATGTCCAAGTTGGCTGGTATCTGTGGTGTATATGTACTTATACTCTTAAAACAGTTACCCATCTCCTTAGATTCGCTGCCAAACAACAATTTAAGTGAGACATTACGTGCAAAAGTTCTTATAGCTAATAAAGCCTGGCTTATATCCATATTGGAGGTAGGTATAAAATTCATACCTTTGTTCAACAACGATAATTCTGTATTACTCAGCGCATATGCGGATAGGTTCATGACTAGACATCGTGGTTCCAGTATTTCGTCAACGTGCGCTGGTTTTGTTGTTGAAAGGGGTCTCTCCTTTTCGCTCCTCTCATAGTGTCCAGCTCCATAGACCTCTTCCTGCCAGTTCTGATGGGTAAAGGGGCTGTAGGAAAATTTGATGTTTCACCTTTTTCAAGCTGTATTTTCCTTCTCACAACATTCGACATGCTGGTATGAAATACATTATTTTCATGACTACTAGATGCATTGTCCAGATTTCGTGTGCTAGTAGTCTCATTGGGTGTTGTATATACCGAATGGCTGGCTTCAGGTGATACAACACCATTGGTTAAACCATCATTAAGCTGTTCCGTCTCTTCAGACCTTAAGTTATCTTTATCAGTTAACTTTCGCTCCTTATTGACCAGAGCCATAGGCATTTCATTTGTAGCACCTACATTGTTCTTGTGGGTCAATGAGTTGTGATTATCATTATGTGGTGTTGGGCGTACAGTGTTATCTCTATTTTGTTTGGGCCAGACAAACACATTATTTTTAGAAAAATCATCGATGTCTCTATTTAATTTCTTTCTTTTTTGTTCAAGTAAATTGCGTTCATACCGTGATATTCTATCCATCAGTTCATGTATAAAGATTTCTGATTGATCAATTCCACATTCATCTGCTAGTTTATTCTGCATGTTGATTATCCTATCCTTTAGTTCTTGTTCTACAGGCTGAAAAAAGTCAATGAGCAACTTAATATATGCTCTACTTGTATTTAGATTAATTTGTTGCCATTGGGTTAGCAACAATGGATAAGTGTTCCCATAGGTGGGCATATTTAAAATTCTAAGCCCACGAGGTACTACATTACATTCTAAGGACGCTTGCATGTGATACCGTTGTGCCTGCAAACGTTTAAATCTATATAAATCATTCTCTAGATCTTTCTTAATTGTTCTTACCAGTTGCTCATTCATAACTCGAGTGTCAGTCAGTTTATCGGCCGACGCCCTTTCAGCTTGTATTAGTGGATTTGAAGTTTCACTCAACATATTCAGGAGCCTCGTATTGGTGGATGTAGGTTCAGGGTCAACATGAGATAGTGTTCCTTTGTCAGCACCTTCCATATTTCCAAAGTACAGATATAAGCTTAAAACCAAAAAAGTTCCTAGTGGATATGAGAAACAAACCCAGATGGAAGGATGCAATATAAGACCAATAGCATACACAATGTAGAGTGTCGTATAAATCCAATATATCTCCAAGGACGATTAATTAAATCCAGTCTCCAGTTAAACCACGAACAAAAGTCCTCAATAATATTAGAAGAAGTTTTAATAGAAACACAGACAAAATGTAAGCTTTCGCGGACATCCACTCCGCTTCATCAGACATAGCAAATAACATAGAATGGTTGTTTTAAATACACTTCATATCATGTGATTAAATACATCAATTAATCAATCAATTCATTTGTTTAAAGCTACAGTTTAAAAGTATAAAGCATTCATTGCTAAAAACCAACATAAAAACGAAACATAATTACCAAAGTTCATGCTAGATGCAGAAATTATCGTACATTACAAAAATATAAGTAATATATATTGCGTGCCTTTCAAATGTCATTGCACAAATATCTGAAATCAGATAATGCATAAGGGCACAATGTATACAAGTATCTGTGTCTAGCTTTCTTGACATTAACCACGTCATTGTGATGTCGCATAAGCATTCTAGACGTATACATATATCCTATTGAGTATAATACTAATACAAACATTTTAAAATATAACTCATGCATTACATGCAGTGCTGAAGCACATGAGTGTGTATCCAAACAGCGTAACTCAGGCGACTCTTGTAAGACGCTAGTCGCGTCGCACCAATATTACGTATGTAAAAGTCGAGCTGAGTATATAGTGCTCATCATTGAGTTAAAACAAAACCATAGGGTTATATAGGTATTAAAATGTGTAAAATATTGACATATTGAAATATTAGGTATAAATAAGTATAAATATAATATAATAAACATAACACGCATTTGATATAAACTACGATTGTCACTATCTTAATACTACTAATGTTAGATGATAGTATACCACTAATGAATATAGATGCTACAAGTAAACGTATATGCTGTGTGATCATGGACTACAAATATATGTCTGTATATAGTAATTTAGAGTATTAAATTGGATAATCATAGTTGGTGATGGTTGTGACCAATGTATGAGATATAAATATAATCTCATACGAAATAATTAATCCAAATTAAAGTGAACTCATGAATGAATTATCTTAGCCTTCTGCCTTTCAAATAAGGTTTGAGGGAGACTGTGTCACTTAATCCTATTAACTCAATGATGAGCACTATATACTCAGCTCGACTTTTACATACGTAATATTGGTGCGACGCGACTAGCGTCTTACAAGAGTCGCCTGAGTTACGCTGTTTGGATACACACTCATGTGCTTCAGCACTGCATGTAATGCATGAGTTATATTTTAAAATGTTTGTATTAGTATTATACTCAATAGGATATATGTATACGTCTAGAATGCTTACGCGACATCACAATGACGTGGTTAATGTCAAGAAAGCTAGACACAGATACTTGTATACATTGCGCCCTTATGCATTATCTGATTTCAGATATTTGTGCAATGACATTTGAAAGGCACGCAATATATATTACTTATATTTTTGTAATGTACGATAATTTCTGCATCTAGCATGAACTTTGATAATTATGTTTCGTTTTTATGTTGGTTTTTAGCAATGAATGCTTTATACTTTTAAACTGTAGCTTTAAACAAATGAATTGATTGATTAATTGATGTATTTAATCACATGATATGAAGTGTATTTAAAACAACCATTCTATGTTATTTGCTATGTCTGATGAAGCGGAGTGGATGTCCGCGAAAGCGCTTACATTTTGTCTGTGTTTCTATTAAAACTTCTTCTAATATTATTGAGGACTTTTGTTCGTGGTTTAACTGGAGACTGGATTTAATTAATCGTCCTTGGAGATATATTGGATTTATACGACACTCTACATTGTGTATGCTATTGGTCTTATATTGCATCCTTCCATCTGGGTTTGTTTCTCATATCCACTAGGAACTTTTTTGGTTTTAAGCTTATATCTGTACTTTGGAAATATGGAAGGTGCTGACAAAGGAACACTATCTCATGTTGACCCTGAACCTATATCCACTAATACGAGGCTTCTGAATATGTTGAGTGAAACCTCAAATCCATTAATACAAGCTGAAAGGGCGTTGGCTGATAAACTGACTGACACTCGAGTTATGAATGAGCAACTGGTAAGAATGATTAAGAAAGACCTAGAGAATGATTTACATAGATTTAAACGTTTGCAGGCACAACTATATCATATGCAAGCATCTTTAGAATGTAATGTAGTACCCCGTGGGCTTAGAATTTTAAATATGCCCACATATGGGAACACTTACCCGTCGTTGTTAACCCAATGGCAACAAATTAACTTAAATACAAGTAGAGCATATATTCAATTACTCATTGACTTTTTTCAGCCTGTAGAACAAGAATTAAAAGATCGGATAATTAACATGCAGAATAAACTAGCAAATAATGTGGCATTGATCAATCAGAAATTTTTTACATGAACTGATGGATAGAATATCACGTTATGAACGTAATCTACTTGAACAAAAAAGAAAGAAACTAAATAGAGACATCGATGATTTTTCTAAAAATAATGTCTTTGTCTGGCCAAAACAAAATAGAGACAATATTGTACGCCAAACACCACATAATGATAATCTCAACTCGATGACCCACACGAATAATGTAGGTGCTATAAATGAAACGGCTATGGCTTTGGGCAATAAGGAGCGAAAGCTAACTGATAAAGATAACTTAAGGTCTGAAGAGACGGAACAGCCGAATGATGGTTTAACCAATAGTGTTGTATCACCTGAAACTAGTCATTCGGTATATACAACACCTAATGAGACTACTATCACATGAAATCTGGATAATGTATCTATCAGTCATGAAAATAATGTATTTCACACCAGCATGTCAAATGTTGTGAGAAGGAAAATACAGCTTGAAAAAGGTGAAACATCAAATTTTCCCACAGCCCCTTTACCCATCAGAACTGGCAGGGAGAGGTCTATGGAGTCAGACAATATGAGAGGAGCAAAAAGGAGAGACCCCTTTCAACAACAAAACCAGCGCACGCTGACAAAATATTGGAACCACGATGTTTAGTTATGAATCTATCCGCATATGCGCTGAGTAATACAGAATTATCGTTGTTGAACAAAGGTATGAATTTTATACCTACCTCCAATATGGATATAAGCCAGGCTTTATTAGCTATAAGAACTTTTGCACGTAATGTCTCACTTAAATTGTTGTTTGGCAGCGAATCTAAGAAGATGGGTAACTGTTTTAAGAGTATAAGTACATATACACCACAGATACCAGCCAACTTGGACATTTTTATCAAAGCTGTGGAAAATGACCTCTACGATGATCCCAATTTTCTATGAATGTCAGGAAGTACAACCTACTAAGGTGGAACAACAAGCTTTAACAGGCCTTAGGAACAACAAGGATATAGTTATACGCCCGGCTGACAAGGGTGGTCCAGTGACAGTATTAGACTCTTCATACTATGACAATAAAATGTCACTCATGCTAAATGATCCAGCCTATGAGGTGGTATCCAATGATATCGTGTATGACTTACAACAGTCCATCTATAACTGCCTATTGGAGTGCAAATGCATGAAGGTTGTCACTGATGAACTATTTGAATTTTTTCTAGTACCTAGTCCTTTGGTACCTAGAATATATGGACTACCTAAGGTGCATAAAAACTTGGTGGAACCGGAATTTAGACCTATTGTATCGGGGTCTGTATGGTTGACTGAACCCATGTCTATATATCTAGACCATGAACTCAGCAATGTTTTAGAAAATACACACACATACTTAAAGATACAGAGCAATTTCTAACAGATCTATATATATGTCTTGAAAGAGTAAGTGATTTAGCAGAAATATGTCTAGTAACCATGGATGTTACTTCTTTGTTCACTTGTATTCCCAATACTGAAGGCATTAATTCTTTAAAATTTTTGTTGAATGACTGCAATTTATTTGATGCGAACAAGATTGAATTTTTATGTCTCTTATTGGAGATAGTACTTGAGAATAATGTCTTTCTCTTCCATAACACGTTACAGGCAGCGGAAGGGCGTCGCTATGGGCACTAGCTGTGCCAACAGCTATGCCAATTTGGTTATGGTAGCATGGGAGACTGAACACATCTTAGGTAATTCCAACATCATTTTTTATCGTAGGTTTGTAGATGACCTCTTCTTTCTTTGGAGAGGTGCCAATGATACGTTAATTACATTTTTCAACTATATAAACAACACAAGTTCTTTTTTAAAATTAACCATGCAACATTCATTTGAAAGTATTAATTACTTAGATGTTACTGTTTCTAGAATAGGCAACTGTTTTACAACAAACATTTATCGTAAAGCATGTTATAGACCTGCTTTTTTACACAGGACTAGCATGCACAATCCTACTATTTTTGAGAACATTATTAAGGGTCAGGCTATGAGACTATCCAGATTATCCTGTGATGAATCTCAATTTCTAAGTGAACTTGGGGCTAAAAAAGGGACTAATGAGTAGGGCTACGGACATGAAGAAATATCTAAGGTTTACTCTAGTGTCAATAGTTTAAGAACCACCAGAGCAAAACCTTATTTCTCAAATAGAATAAGTATATGCAATAGCAAAATTAATAGAGAATCTAGAACCACACAATCGTTAGTCCTACCCTACTCTAGTAACACCAATATAGTCAGAGATGCTATAGCACATAATTGGAACATTTTGATGGTGGATGAGAAGACTAGGAGCATTGTGGGTAATCACCCTAGTTTTTTATACAGTAATATGAAGAACCTTAAACAATCTCTATGTTACAATGATAATTTTACACATACTATTGCCCCTAAGTTCTATGCAGGAACTAACAAATGTGGCAAGTGCCTGCAATGTCACTCAATAGATGAGTCTCGTTTTTTCAAACATCCAGACAGTGGCCGACTATGGGAATTAAGAAATAGCAGTAATTGTAATACTAAGAACATTGTATACGTAGCCCATTGTATTACATGTTTCTCATTCTATGTAGGTAAGACGAATAGGACCCTACGAGAACGTATTAGGGACCATTCTTATTGCTACACTAGAAAACAAGACTATAGTGCTTTAGCCAAGCACACATTAATGGAAGGCGAGGCACATAGATTCCTTTTTCAGGTTTTGCACGTTCAAACAGAAACAGTACGTCTTGGTGATATAGTTAACCTTACTGAGCAGGCAGAACTTCGCTGGATACTTAGGCTTGCAGCACATAAGGGTAGAGGATTAAATGACACAGTCTCCCTCAAACCTTATTTGAAAGGCAGAAGGCTAAGATAATTCATTCATGAGTTCACTTTAATTTGGATTAATTATTTCGTATGAGATTACATTTATATCTCATACATTGGTCACAACCATCACCAACTATGATTATCAAATT